>NW_027526203.1:146173309-146613309 GCF_048455015.1 Haemaphysalis longicornis
TCATCCTGGGTTCCCCCGCAACCGGAAAGAAAGAGGTAGCTTGCTGGCCGAGTACCCGTTCATCAGGTTTTGATGACCCGCTTCCAATAAACAAAAAAAGTACTCGGCGGCGGGAAACTTACCGCCTGCCTTTTGACCAACGTTGCTTGAGCAAGTGCAGTTCATCGGCGGCGGTTGATCCGCCAGATAACTTCTGAATAACTTTCTCAATAGGAAACCATGTTTACGGTCAACGATCGGAACAGCTGACCATCTTAAGAACATTGGCTGCAGAAAACGTGCGGAGAGGGTGGTGCCAGGATTCAAACCGTTCATTTTATGTTCAACTCTGGCCAATTCGTTGCTGATGGCCGAGCACTCCGGAGAACAGGACACTTAGAAGAACACTTCGAAAGGACTTTCCACTGAACCGAAGGACACTTCGAAAGGACTGAACCCTCATAGCATACGGTTTTTGTGTGTGTGTGTAGAGAGAGAGAGAGAGAGAGAGAGAGAGAGAAAGAGAGAGATTGGGAGATTGGGGTGCCGTATGACCTCGGCATGACCTTGGGCTTTGCCAGTATTTGGCGGTCGCGCATGACATGGCTTAATTGTGATGTAGACGCGCGGCCGACGCGACAGTATTTCCGCGAAAGTGTTTCCCAGTATGTTGAAGTACAGAGCACAAAGCCTTCTGTTCCTGAGTGGCGGCCAAGCGTTGAACCCCTCGCAACGCTTTGGGAATTTTAAAAGACAACGCCAGCCCACCATGGCACGGCGGCCTTATTGTTGATTGTGTGTTTTCTTTGTACCGTTGTGTTGTACTATCGAAGACCGGCAATAAAGAAAAAAAAAGGGGTGGCTCAGTGGGTAAGGCATTGCGCTGCAGAGCCCAAGGACGTGGGTTCGATTCCCGGCCGCGGCGGCCGTTTTCCTGATCGGAGAAGGAAACGAAAACGCACGGATGTCGTCATTTTAGCGCTCAATAAGGATCTCCGGGCATGGAAAACCAGTGGCGCTTCTGACGCCCTCGGCGGTGGCGGCTCAAACGAAGGACACTTGAGTCGTTCAAGGAGCTAGACCGTAGAGCACCACCAGGGCATCTGGCGACGATATGAGCGTCACCCAATATCTGGCTGCATCGCAGCTTAAGGAACAGGGTACGTGCAAGTCTACGCAGAAAAAAACCCCACCCATAAATTACAGTCCCAAAAGACAATCCATAAACTCGCACACTACAGTCGCTGTTGACACCAAACAATGGGAAGAAAAGTATAGTATAATGGAACAGTACACATCATCTAGACTGAAAGTTTAGATGATGTGTGCGAGACACTTCATTCCAATCGGCCAAATCTTATGGCTTTGTAAGGAATGCACCTAAATAGCAAGCGCACAAACCCTTTAAAGCAGCCATTCACAACTCTCCTTGTTCAATCTCTCTTTTGTAATTTGTTCTTGATTTCTCTTTGTATGCAGTTTTGTAAGAAAACTGCACCTTGTGTATGTATAGTACCACTCCTTTCTCTTATGCCCTATGAGCCTTGAAAGTATTTTCAATAAATAAATAAATAAATAAATAAATAAATAAATAAATAAATAAATAAATAAATAAATAAATAAATAAATAAATAAATAAATAAATAAATAAATAAATAAATAAATAAATAAATAAGAAAATAAATAAATAAATAAAAATAAATAGCTACATGGTACTGTGAAAAGACGGAGACGGTTACACATACTCTTCAGGTACTGGGGCCATCGTAGCCCGAAAATATTTTGCATGTCACACCAGGTAAGCACCATCTTGGAAGCTGTCGGAATTCCAACTAATTCTTGGTAGGTTAATAACGGTATGCTGATTATGGGCTACCGAGCAATAATTTTGACGCTCAGATAGATCAGCTACCCTAACTATTCATTCTTGTAAGCGACCTCAATGCACATAATCCACTTTGGGGCTGTTCTGGAGCGGATGCCTGAGGTCGCCTCATCAAAGTTTCTAACACCATCGGGAATAGGGCTACTCAACAGAAACAGCGAAAATACCATAATATAGAGCACAAGATTTACTCACACCTTGACTTGGTCAGTGGCTCTGCTGTTCTTTTTTGATTTCTTGAGTGGGACGTGGGCACAGACCCAGTAGTGACCCCTACCCTACTGCAATAAGATATATAGGTGAAGGCCCAAGCTGTTCTACTTCCCATAAGAAGTTAATTGAATCAAGAACGAACTGAAGACATTCACAAAAACACCTCAACTACACATCCATAACACACCTACGCGTGGAAATGGCAGCCAAACTCATCACAGTGCATATCCAATACTCGCTTCATCAACTACATGGAAATCGCAGATGTCTATCTGGACTGACATAAGGCAGCAATACGCACCTCATCATGTGATTGACTCTAAGTGCACCTTCAGAATGCCACCTGGGCTCAGCAAGCGCAAAGAAGCCATTCTGCATAGGCTGCGCTTGAATGTGGCCTACACGGGACATAACCTCTGCAAAATCCAGCAGGCATCTTCTTTTTGTTCCACATGTGGCTCACGAGAAGACATTTGTCAGGTTATATGCGTGTGCCCAAAGTACACCGTGCACAGACGGAAACTCATATTATCTTTGTGCAGGCAGCTTGGTGCGGGGCTTGAACTGAGGGCTGTTTTGGGACCTTGGTCGGGTCTCAGTCAGGCTGCACGTGCAGTCAAAGCTCTCTTGGAGTTTCTTCGGAGCATAGAGCTGGAAAGAGTTTTGCTATTGAAAATTTTGGGTGGACCAAATGACATCTTTTCATTTTTACAGTTTTTTTTGTTTTGTTTTCTTTCTTTCTGTTTTTTGGTTTCTTTCTCTTATTCTTCTATCATCTAGCGTAGCAAGCCAACGCAACGGCTCGGCTAACCTCGCTGTTTTTCATTAAAGTTTCTCTCTCTCTCTCTCCGACGCCACCAAAAAGTCCATTCCGGAGGCATCCGTTGCGGCACGCAACGGTGGAACGAGGTCGGTAGGCGGCCGAGAGAGAGAGAGAGAGAGAGAGAGAGAGAGAGAGAGAGAGAGAGAGAGAGAGAGAGAGAGAGAGAGAGAGAGAGAGAGAGAGAGAGAGAGAGAGAGAGAGAGCGAGAGAGAGAGAGAGAAAGAGAGAGAGAGAGAGAGAGAGAGGGAGAGAGAGAGAGAGAGAGAGAGAGAGAGAGAGAGAGAGAGAGAGAGAGAGAGAGAGAGAGAGAGGGAGGGAGGGAGGGAGAGAGAGAGAGAGAGAGAGAGAGAGAGAGAACGCCTTTAATGCAAGCTGAAGAGGTCAGCCCCACTAACGGTACGGCTTGCTACTCCAGATGGGGTGAATACAGTGAGGCGACAGCGAAAAATAGAGAGAAAAAGAAAAGAAAAGAAAGAAAGGGGAGTAAGAGGGGAAATGCACACATATACAAAATGTGCATGCTCAGAGGGTTCACAGAACCTCTTCTAGCCCTGTTTCCGCAAGAAAAGTAAGGAGGACCAGAACAAAGCGTGCGGTATCCTTCGTCGATATCACACATCAGATAACCTCACAGTTTTTAAACGGGCAAATGCTCTTGGTAAGCGTATTTGCCGTGAGGAAAAAGAGAGAGTTGGCATACCTTTCTGACATCAATATACTCACACACAGACACGCGCAAAGTCTGGACACGGATACGTAAACTCAAAGGACAACAGACACATAGCCTTTCCCTGGTCAACAGAACAGGGCACACATTTGAATACCAGGCTAATGCACTAGCAATACATTTCGAACAGGTGTCCACGTCATCGTATTAGAGGAATACTTTTTGCGAGACAAAATATCTTGTGAAATGAGTCTCTGCGCGACAACAACTCAAATGCCTCCTATAACTCTGAGTTTTCGCTTCATGAGCTGAGGGCTGCTCTGCATGAGAACTTAGCCTTTAGCTCGAGGCGCAGACAACATTACATACGCCATGATACGACATTTACATACATACACTTTTGAAACACTGCTCGACTTATACAACATAATATGACTTTCGGGGCGCCTTCGCAGATTTCGGCGCCTTCTAGCGAAGGCGCCTTCGGTGCGCCTTCGCTAGAGTATTTGCTTTCCTGAAGGAGGGGGAGGACCCATCCTCTCCTCCAAGTTATCGACCCATAGCACTGATAAGCTGCCTGTGCACACTTCTCGAGATGATAAATAAGGGACTCGAGAACTTTTTACAGTAGAATGGTTCCTCGGAAATGTTCTTCCTATCAGAAAAGCAACCCTAACCAAAAATTAAATAAAGAGGGAGAATGAAATCAATTCACATGAAAATAGAGAAGACCCAGATAGCAGCACACCATGTCGAAAAGTCACGTCATGTCATCGTGGTTGTTCGCGAGGTGCCTCAAAAGAAGGCAACTTTTTTGTCATTTTTTCAGTATTACAAATTAACTAAAGAAGGCTGCGTGACATCCCCTACGTAGTGAAGTGAAAGATTACACATTAGAGCCAGTGATTCAATGTTAGGCCCTTTCACTTCAGTACCTCTTCAAAGTTACCACCCAGATAGTACAATCTATTCGTTTGGCGCGCATAATGGGCTTGTTCGCTGCCTATAGCCTCGTATCTCATTGACGCATCTCAAAACTGAAGAAAATAAACAGGTTACCAGCACGACCCCTGACGAGTCCACCAAAGCGGGCCTCACCTCCCGCGGCGAAGTCCGCTGCGCCCCTGAAAGCCTCAAGTGCAGCGCGCTATACGCTAGGGTTGCGCATTGCGAGCGTTGTGAACAGCACATCGCGTCATCTGCGTCATCTGGGCAGCGTGGGTGCCCCCGCACATGGTGCGTAAGCAAGCGCCACGTCAAGGACGGCCGGCCCCGGAGGCCGCGCGCAGTCAACGGCCACAGCCCACGCAGCGGCCTGAGAAGCGAAAAAAAAGTCTGGTTCTGAGAGAAGTCGGGTCGTACGAGTGCCCAAGAAAAGTCTTTGCGGCTCAATACTGCCGAAAAATTAGTGTTTATCGGTCGCCGAGTGCTTGCAGGAGGCTAAAATCTGGCAGGTGCCCACTTCACAACGCCGTTATTCCGAACAACAACAATTAACAAACAAACGCACAAAAAAAGGTTAGGCTGCTGTATGTCGGATGAAGTGCTTACAAGCGAGATATTGCAGACACTCGTACATTTATAGTATGCCTACGTGTATGTAACTGTTCATTTTCTCATTTGTCGCACATATGTTTTTACGTATCCACTCTTTGTTTTCGATTGTACTCTTGTGTTTGCTTCATAGCTGTATGAATACCCGCATTTCAAGCTTGTGTTTAGGATAAATCAAGAATGTATCATGTTTTGAGTCTGCGTTAAGTGTATGTCATGGAAGTGTATGATTCTCGTTGTTTCCGGTGACAATTGTGGGGCAGAAAACCCGTCAAGCTACTTTTGAAGCTTTTAGCTTCTGTCCTGGCATTTTTAAAATTTTTTATGAATGTAACAAAATGCTGAATAAACTGAATTAAATTGAGCAAGCATACAACTGCCAGCTAATGTTTCATTTAACACTACTTAGGGCGCATTATGGTGAAATGATGTGTTGCAATATGGGTCACTGAGTCCTAGAAGTTCAAGCTAAAAGTGACCGCGTTTACAGTCGTAAAGATTTGATTGCCGGCAAATTTACGTGGCTACAACAAACCTTGTGACATACCATGTGGAAGTCTCGGCTAAGGGCGTTGTAACAGGAAAGTAACACCCTCGCATAAAACTTCGCGGCCAGCGCTGGATTTAAAAATTTCTGTAAGCCTTAAACTTCACGACAATAACAATACTACTGAGACTTGCACTAACCTAGAGCCCGTGTCAAAAAAAAGAAAGAAAAGAGATGTGCCCAGGAAAGACATCTTAATGGCTGAACGCAGTCGGCGGTCAGCGCTGGTTAGCTCCTGGGCACAAGTTGGACGAATTTCATAATCGCCTTGGGTGCGCTGCGCCAGACTAGGTAGCGCAGACTTAAGGTAATTACGTTTGATTAGGCAAAACTCAGGTAAGTAATTACTGTTGTAGTTAAAGTTTAGTTAGAAGAAATACAGTTCAATAAAAGCAATAATACAAATCACGAAGAATAGCTATCACAACAGTCTGATTGGCAAAAATGTTATTTTGACGAAGTGTACTTACGGCAATAGAGGATACAGCGATGAATAAAACGAATTCAATGAAACCGCCATTTCAACTCGTCAGTATTTGCTGCATGGTAGAACGAATTTTAAGCAGTTGATCTAACTGGAGTATATGGCTTATAATACCCTTTAAAAACAGTGTTGTTGGTAGGTGCTAGCAGTGTCAGTACGCACTAGTTTGCATAATATTGGTATTTAAAGCCGCCTGTCTTGGGCGATTTCGGTCAAATATTGTAAAAAGGTTTCTAAGGTTGATGCACAAAAGAATGCAATACACCTTTCAAACAGGTTGGTTTGTTTATTCTTACGAAAGTAATAAAGGGAACTCACGGATTTCAACTGAATCAGCTGGTAGAAACGCTTCCACAACAAGGCTTCGCCCAACACCGTATTCCCGGAATTTGCCACAAGCCTCTTGTTCGCGTCTACAACCGGCGGCTTGTGTTCGTCTTCCTCCCTCCCCACGCCTTCTGGCCCACCGCCTGCAATTAGCCTGGAATATCCTGAAGTTTAAGTGTGTTTTTTTCCCTTTTCCGTAAGATAGGGAGCAGAAAGCCAGAAAGTCATACAAGGGTTGTCAGTGCACTATGTATCACGTACTGCTGACGCCGAAGCAGTTGGGCGAACGGGATCCGTCAGACGTACGTGCCACATACGAGTAGTTCACGTGTTTCGGTAGATCTTGTGTTAAGCGCATATCTTGCGCAATACATTTTTGAATAACGTTATCACCGAAGGAAACGCATATACCGTACAATTTATAATTCCCGGTGTAATTTCGCGGTCAGGCGGGCATAGAAAGATGAGTCGCGTTCGGATTTTTTTATATCGGCTTTGTCTCTCGGCCGGCGGGTAACGCGAACAAGTGCATATGCGGGTGGGTCTCCAACCTTTTGCTATTCACTGCCTTCTTCACTCACACTGGCAAGCATGCACTATAGGGTAGCACTTATTTACATACTTCATTAAACTAATTGAACGCAGCAATGACAGCGAAAGAAAGAGTACGACGCACAGAGCGCCCAACGTAAAGGTTCTGGGAGTAGCGCCATTGTCGACACATCATCGGATCACATACCCAGTAATTTTCTGAAGGGAAAGGCTACGTCAGTGCACTGTCCAAGCTCAGTATTGCGCAATGTACTATACGCCTTCGGGGCTTGTGCATTAGTATTTAGTTGCCGATAATAGTGTTTTGCTGTTTGGTTGGAAAAATTTATTTATTTATTTACCCTCGGGTTAAATAAACGTTACCGGAGGGAGGGGTTCAAATGAACAGTCAAAACAGTGAACACTAGTATAGTAGGTACATTTTTAGATGAATCAATAAATCACCAATCAATCATACTTAATTCCATTTTTTTGGCACAGCATTTACAAAAACTGAGGATGGCAAGAAAAAAAAAAGCAGTAGAAGCGACTGCTTAGCAAGCCTCGAGACCCCTATAGCTCACAAGTCAGTGGCACTATACAACAGACAGGAACAGTAAAATAAGAACAGCTGGTAACTTAACAACAATTTCGCCCATATATAAAAAAGCGACACTTATACATACAATTTCAAATGACGTAGCGTTATACAAAAGTTCACTATAGATATGCTAATCATGGTCCTAAATTAGAAATGTTTTTTAAGGGCAGAAAAGGACATTGTATGACGCTTTTCGAACAATGGGTTCTGAGGCCTATTGGCTAAATGCATTTCAACATGGCGAAGCCGTAGTCGGTTCTACACTGTGGCAGTATAAAGGTACTGGTTGTTTTGGTGGCAAACGGTGTTTTAGAGAGAGAGAGAGAAAGAGAGAGAGACAAACATTTATTTTAGTAATGAGCAGGAGGATGTTCTTAGGGCCTCCAGCCAGTGAGAGGCATCCTTATTCCAAGATGCCTTGGAGCTGGCTGGCCGTCTGGGCCCGTTCCACCAGTCGGCGCTGGTCCGAGAGCTCGAAGCTGGTCAGCTGCTCCACCCACTGCTCATATGTAGGATTGGTATTTGGGGTTAGAGTGGGAGTCCATTGGCACTCCCATACCACGTGGTATAGGGTTCCAGCAACAGGGCAAAAGTTACAGGTGGCAGGGTATTGGGTGGGGTACATAGCGTTCAGTAGGGTGTTATGGGGATACGAATTGGTTTGTAGGCGCCGGAAAGTGGTTTCTTCGTCGCGTGTTAATCGTGCATGAGGTGGCGGGAAGCGACGGCGGTCGTTTTTGTAGTGGGATAAGATTTCGGTGTATGTATGGATTGGTGCTGGCTTTGAGGCGCTTCGGTCGTTGGTTTCTCCCTCTGAGGTAACGGCCCGGTGTGTATGAGCACGGGCAGCGGCGTGTGCCGCCTCGTTCCCTTCGAGGGACTGGTGGCCGGGTGACCAGATGATGTTAATTTCTGGTAGTCTTTTTAGTTGGCGTAGAAGGTGCAGTGCTGGTTGAGAGATGCGGCCAATTAGAAAGTATCTGCAGGCGGTCTGTGAATCGGTTACAACTGTAAGAAATTCCTCGTCTGTTGTAGCAGCAAGGGCGATGGCACACTCCTCAGCAGTCTCGATGGAAGGGGTGAGAACGGTCGCTGTTGCCAGTTCTGTGCCTTGCGTGCTAACGACACAGGCTGCATGTGCTTTCTGATGAGGGTACGGCGATGGATCTGTGTACCGAGTGCATGGTAAATGGTGATTGTCCGTATGAATCAAGCGGGCTCGTGCAGTGCGCCGCTGTTTGTTGAAAACCGGGTGCATATTTCGGGGTATGGGGGCTACGCGGATGTATTGCCGAATGTCTGCTGGGATTCGAATTTTCTCATCTTGTCGTGGTGGGACGTTGTAGTGTAGACGAAGAAGTGTTGCTCTTCCCGTGGGCGTTATCTGTAGTCGGCGTATCTGAGATGCGTGGTGGGCCTCTTGTATTTCCTCCCAGGTATTGTGGACCCCTAGCTGCAAAAGTCTTTTTGGTTGCCGTGCTGATTGGGAGCCCAATAGCGATCCTGTAGGCCTGCCGTATCGTGGCGTCGAGTTTCCGTATTTCTTGTGGTCTGAGGGCCAGGCATGGCGTGCCATACGCTATCCTGCTGATGAGAATGGCTTGGACCATGCGTAAGGTGTCGTGTTCACGAAGTTCGAAGCGACGATTGGAGACGCGGCGGATTATGTGCATGAGCTGGTTGAGTGTACGCTGTAATGGTGGTAGGGCTTGTAAGCCAGATCCGTCTCTAGGTATACACCAGGCACAATACAGTTGTCCCAATTTAACACCCCTGTTCAAAGTGACCAGTGTTGCACAGTTTTTGAAGTCTTCGCTTCATTTTTTCATGACGCTGCACCAGTGCATTTTCCACCTACTACGACAGTTCCCGCTACTCAAATGGATCCGAGTATTATAGACTGGGTTGGCATTGGGAAACTAATTGGTAATTTGAAAACATCATCGTCTGCGGGTTCGGATGAAATCAATTCTAAAATTCTGAAATGCACTGAACTGTATTCATCAATTATTCTTTCTAGGATATTTCAACAATCATTATACTGCTCATTTCTGCCAAGCGACTGGAAGGTGTGGAAGGTGGTTCCGGTTCACAAGTCAGGTAACACACATTCTCCGGAAAACTGCCGTCCCATATCTCTAACCAGCATTCCCTGTAAGATTCTTGTGCATGTAATATATTCCCACCTAATAGATTTTCTTGAGACCAACTCTTTTTTTAACAACAGTCAGCACGGATTTAGGAAATCTTTCTCCTGTGAAACACAACTAGCTTGCTTTACTAACGACCTGTTTTCTAACACTGACCTAGGATTTGACACTGATTGCATCTTTATCGACTTCGCTAAGGCCTTTGATACCGTTTCCCATAACCTACTAATCCATAAACTTAGTTCGCTTAACATTGACCCGCTAGTACTAGGCTGGATTAAAAACTTCCTTGCTAATAGAACCCAATACGTAATTGCTAACAACTAGTCTTCTGCACCCCTTACGGTAACCTCAGGCGTGCCGCAAGGGTCGGTTCTCGGTCCTCTACTTTTTCTTGTCTATATTAATGATCTTGCTTCCTGTGTGAAATTTTCAACTATAAGACTTTTCGCTGATGACTGCGTTCTATATCGTAAAATTACTGACTTAAGTGATTCTAACGAACTTCAACAAGACATGGATAACGTTCTATCGTGGTGTAACAAGTGGTCTATGAAACTTAACTTAACCAAATGTAAATGCATGCATGTATCGCAGCGCACTAATGTTACTAATCTGAATTCATACCTACTCAATGATAGCCCTCTCTCAGTTGTCTCTTCTTACAAATATCTTGGACTAAACATTACCAGCAACCTATCCTGGCACATGCATGTCGACATTATATGCAGCAATGCTAACCGCATTTTGGGCTACTTGCGTCGGAATTTCTCGTCTGCGCCATCATCTCTGAAGCTAACACTCTACAAAACATTAGTTCGCTCCAAACTAGAATACGCATGCGCCATTTGGGACCCGTCAAACATCACCCTCGTTCACAGCATTGAAGCCATCCAAAATCGCGCAACACGTTTTATCTTATCCAACTACTCCCGATATGCTAGTGTGACTTCAATGAAAACACTTAAATTGCCAGAACTTTCTTTCCGTCGTAGATGCTTCCGCCTTTCAATTTTTCATAAAATGTACCACCACAACCCTTTCTTGAAAGAACAGCTTATCACCCCACCGTCATACATTTCATCTCGCGTTGACCACCGTTTCAAAGTTAGTGTGCCGTCTTCTCGTACTAAACTTTGTAGCAATTCATTCATCCCAAGCACAAGCAAAGAATGGAACCACCTTCCCGCCACCGTCGCCGCCATCCTGGATACCAACACATTCAAAAACATTATTCATGAAATGCCGTGTTGAAAGATTTCTTTGTACCTTGCACATTTTTTGAGTATGTTTGTTCACCCACTCCTTTCTGTAATGCCTTCGGGCCTTGAAAGTATGATAAATAAATAAATAAATAATGAGGCCCAATATCCGAAGGTAAGGGACATTAGGGACAGGGTTATTATTTATGTATAATTCTGGTTATGGTATTCTGTGTGCGGTCTTGCGTGTAGATCTCTTGCTGAGCGTAAGTAAACCGGACTTTTCGGAGGCGTACTCCAGTCCTCTGGATTGGAGATATCGTTGGGCGGTGTCAATTGCCATTTGAAGTGCCTCTTCCTGATCTCCGATTGATCCAGTGGGTGTCCATAGCGTGAGGTCGTCCGCATAGAAAGCGTGTCGGAGATGCGGAATATTTTGGAGCAGGGGTGGGAGGTCCTTCATGGCAAGGTTAAAAAGTAGGGGTGAAATAACCGAGCCTTGAGGTGTTCCTTGGGGAATTGCTGAAAAAGTGTCGGATCGCAGATGGCCGATGCGTACAGTGGCGGTTCGGTTGGTAAGAAATGCCGCGACGTAGTTGTAAAGTCTGGGCCCGCAGTTGGTAGTAGCTAGCCCTTGCAGGATGGCTTTGTGCGTGACATTGTCGAATGCTCCTTTAATATCAAGTGCGACAATGGAATATTTGTGATTGTTTGAGAGTTTAAGTAGCATGTCTTCTTTAAGCTGCAGCAGGATGTCTTGGGTATAGAGATGGGGCCGAAATCCACACATGGTGGTTGGGAAGTAGTTATTGTCCTCTAATATGTAATGGGCGAGACGATTGTGAACCATATGCTCAAGGAGTTTGCCCACGCACGATGTGAGAGAAATGGGACGGAGGTTTTTGAGCGTGAGGGGTTTTCCGGGCTTGGGGATTAGCGTGATATCAGCATGTTTCCACTGTGGCGGGAGAGTTCCTTTCATGCAGTGTTCATTCATATATGCGAGCAGATTTTCAAGGGCGATGGGGTCCAGATTGCGCAGAAGTTTGTTGGGGATCTTATCCTGTCCAGGAGTGGTGTTCCTTGTTAGGCCGTGTATCGCGGCTTCAATTTCCTGAATGGTGAAAGGCGTATCCAGTTCTGGGTTCGGTTGACCAGTGTACTGCAGTGGCGGCTGTACCTGTGTAGTGGGCTGAGCTTCGAATGATTTCTACAGCTCTTGCAGCAGGTCTTCATCTGTTCCGGGATGGTTGTGGATTAATATTTTAAGCTTGTCTGCAGTCGTGGCTTTCGATTCTTCGGAGCCAATAAGGGAACGCAGAAGGTGCCAAGTTCTCCGGGTGCCGAGGGTTCCCTGGAGCGTATTGCAGAATTGGTTCCAATTTTGCTGGCTTAGTTGTCGAGTATATTCTTCTGCTTCTTGTGTGAGTAAGGCTATACGAGTACGTAGTTTCCGGTTGGTCTGGCGCCTTTTCCACCTCTTCAGAAGGCCGTTTCTGGCGTCCCATAAGTGCTTGAGGTGATTGTCTATGGCCGGATTGTCTTCGGTAGGAGGAAGCTCTTTTGTGTGCTTGGCGAATGTCGTGATCATCTCAGCGGCCCAATCCTCAATATTTTGGATTGACTCAGTAGGCGAGTCTTCTCTAAAGGCATTCCAATCAGTAAGTCTGGCTGCACCAATTCTTTGCCTGGCGTTTTTGTGATTAGTTATTCGGAGTTCTATAATGTGATGGTCGCTTCCTAGTGTTTCGTCTAGGCACGTCCATTCGTCATTCTTGACGTTATAAGTTAGGGTTAGGTCGGGTGAAGTATCGCGGGAGACGCTGTTTCCAATGCGCGTGGGTGTGTCTGGGTTGTTGCATAAATGAAGACGATGCTGTTGAATTCCGTCATGAAGTTGAATGCCTTTTCGATCGTTTCGATGGTAGCCCCACATCAAGTGATGGGCATTAAAATCCCCTAGTATTAATAATTTATGTCCCTTAGTGCGCAGTTTCACTTCTCGGAACAGCTTGTCAACTTCTGACAGGAGAGCAGCGGGTGGGCTGTAGATATTCAGGACGAATAGACTTGAGTGCGTCTTTTTTCGGGGGATGACCTCCACGAAGGTGTAATCGATGCTGGTGGGGAGGGTGTGTTGTTGGGCCGTTTGATCGGTGCTGACGAGGGTGGTGGTGCGGGCAAGGGTGTCTGCAGTGTATGTGGTATAATCTCTGAGGGTGACGTTGGCGGTGTCTGTTTCTTGTAAAGCGATGATATCGGGTCGGTGTTGTTGAGTGAAATGAAGGAGTGATGATTTCTTGCTACGGTATGAGCGACAATTCCATTGCCATACGAGGGTGGTAGGTGGGGTGGCGACTTTAGGCGGACAGGAAGGGGGTGTCCCCATCATCTTTGAGCGGTACTGTTCTCCCGGTGGGATGTGGGCGAGTGCCTTGTTTGGGTTTCTTGCGTTTTTTCCTCTTTGTAATTTCCAGTGCGGCAACGCGCTTTTTCCTCTGGGTAATTTCTAGTGCGGCAACGCGTGTGTCAACCACTTGAATTTTCGCGTTCAGGTCCGAAACAAGTCCATGGATGTAGCGTTTGAGGTCCTGAATCATGGGTGAAACGACAGCTGGAAGGGGGGCGCTTTCAGTTGTTGGATTGGTTGGTATGGTATCTTGGGGTGAAACAACCGCTGGAATGGGGGCGCTTTCAGTTGTTGGAATGGTTGGTATTATGTCTTAGGGCGGTTGTGTTGACGGTGGAATTTTTGCACGGAGTTGAGCTATGTGCTCTTCGAGGAGCGCGAATTTATTAGTGTTTTCGGCGAGTTTCTCGCGGAGTTGGGCGTTTTCCTGTTCTAGTTTAGCATATCAGTGGGAGGGGTGGGTGGGGACTTGGTACATGCAGGGAGGGGTGGGAATTGATCTGAAGCAGTGGGTGGTACAGCGGCGACTGCCGACCAGCTCACGTGCGGGGAGACCAGGTGCAGTGGTTGTGGAGTCCTTGGGGCTTGCTGCTGCTGGTGGGTCGAAGAGTAATTAGCCTGCTGTTACGTGCGATGTGAGGCCTCGTTCCCGGACCCAGATAGGAGGTGGTGGTGGCCGCAGCTTCTTGCGGCAGTCTCGGCTCGCTGTCAGGTAGTCAAGTCCGCAGAGTTTACACGTCGGCACGCACTCGTGGTCCGCGCCAGGATTCTTAACGTGACAGTGCGCGCAGATTGGTGTGTCAGGATTCGGACAGACATCTTGACGGTGTCCGAGTTCCCCACACACGGAGCAACATTGGATGGTTTGCCGGTAAGGGCGGCATAGCGTGAGAATTCCGTACGCCTTAACGTAGAAGGGTACGTGCAGACCGTCAAAGGTGATGACTGCGGAGCTTGAGGCTCCTAGCATGCGGGCGCTGATGATGCGTGGCCGCGTGGTAGTGATAATAGTGTGTAGTTGATCTTGCGTAGTGCCTTGATCGATGCCGTAAATTACGCCGCGAACGGTTCCCGGGATGTTTTTTAGATACGCCACTACTTCGTACGTTGCGGCGCCAAGCTGTAGTGGGGTGACGTTTCGCAGAGCTTCGACGCAGGCCTCGTCTGGCGTGCTGACAACGATAAGATTTTGGGCAGCTTATGGTTGAAGCGTCACTTATGGTTGAAGCGCGAAGAAGACATGCTCAGGAATGCGACTTGCGCGTTGGATGCTTTGGGTGATTTGCCGATCGTGCCAGTCAGAGATTCGGAGTCCCGAGCGTGGGCGAAATATGATTTTATAGTCAGTCTCGGGGAGTCGGGGAGCTGGCGCCGTGCGCGGGGTAAATGGCTGCTTACTTGTCGAGGGCTGCTTGCGGTGTTTCAGGTCATGCCGTTTTCGTAGTATTTGTTGCCACGGGTCGTCTCGCGGCAGTGTTGTGCCACTTAGCTGGTCAAAATCCATTGTGTATTCGGGCGCTGCACTTGTGGTGGTTGGTTGAGCGGCTGGAAGTTGCTCAGCTTGCATGGTGGAGAGTGGTTGGCGAGTCGGCGTCCGTTATCCCCGGCGCGGAGGGGACGGCAACCCGGCTAGGCGGTGGTAGGCCTAGCCGCGGCCGTCAGCGTGGCTGGCTGAGGCTTCAGTGGCGATTTTGGCAAATGGTAGACCGCACGTCGTCTTGGGTGGTACCGGCACGTTCGTGGTGGCCTTACCGAGCTGTATAAAGCAACGTTAGGGGTGATTTAGCTATTTGGCAGCCAAAAACAGACGTTAAAGCAGGAGCCCATGCGAGGCCGGTCTTGTTCAGAAAACGATGATGATGATTCCCCCTGTTTTGAATTGTGATTTCATCGAGAAATCTATCGTTCCGTCGTCTTGTTTCTTTAAAGAAATTTGCCAATGTGTAGTCAAACATGCTGTTACTGAGGCAATTTTATGCTGCGCATATAAGTCGAACTGACGTTAGAAATAGTACGAAGTGACGTTAGAAATGGAAATGGGACGTCATTTCGTACGTTCGAAATAACACGGAGGATGTCCTTCTAGAGAATTTGAAGTTTCAAAGATAAGCTTTAGTGTTCTCACTGATGGCGTCTGTAACGCGAAAACGCCCTGCAGGAGAGCCAACCTTCTCTGACAGGGATGATGAATGATCGGGGGTGAAGTGAAAGAAAAGACGCTTCACGCGGCCGGAATCGAACCTGGGTCCCTCGCGTTATCGCGTCTGTCCGATTGCTCCATTTCGACATGTTCGAAACTCAGTTCAAACTCACACGAAAACCAAATAATCCGTCGCGGGAAAGCTTCGCGTTCAACCATTGTCGTCGTTAGACGGATCTCGAGGGGTGCATGATTTTTAGCGCGATAGCCTCATTAGTCTCATTTTTCAATTTTGCCGTGGCATGCCAGCCGTCCGCTATCAGCCGTGCTCATCAAGCATCCGCGGTCCTCATCAAGTACGTCCTCATCAAGCACGTCATTCGTGTTTATAGGAAACTACAACTGAGGCAGCCAGATACGAGGGCTTGCCTTGAGTACAGGAGCTGCGACAGATTGAGGAAAAAAGGACAATGATACTACGGCCGAGACAAAAAAAAAAAAAAATACGCGATTTCAACAGGCGCCGCGCCTGCGCAGTGATGTTCTATCTACGCGTCGTGTGTCTCATCTTCGGCCAACATGGACGGCAGCAGTGCTCGCAACTACGCTACCACCAAAGCTTCTTTCCGATGTCCGAACATGAGGCCGGCGCCAACGTTGTGTCACTTAGTTAAAAATAGGGGTAGAAGAATAACGCCAGGCTCTCAAAAACCAAGGCAAGCCTGGGTGATATCCAGAAACGAACCACAATGTGTCCCATACGAAATAAAACCGAGTATATGGCGTCTAATTACACAAATTTTTAAAACGCTTCTCGAATTTTTCGCGGCCCTGTCGCTGCTACAAGCTCTGTCTGGCAGCAGCGACAGGTCAGCATGTGATCCCACAGAACAGGCACGTAGGAAGGCTTAGCACATGACCCTAGAGAGAAGGGGTAGTGAGGATCTCACAATCATTTAAATGCTGGAAATCGTTGACTATTCGGACCACATTATAAACCACATGTACAGAGGAAGAGCGGGAATGAAAATAAGACAAAACTTATGGAGGCACTGATCGTAAGTCACATATCGTACGGCCTTCCGACCTAAAACCTACCCGCACTGAAGAAGGGAGCAAATCAGAACAGCATATAGCGCAGCTCTGAACCTCCCAATTTTCACTATCATCGCAAGGGTCTTTAAATTGGGTCATATAATGCCTTCGAAGAAACCAGAGAGTTCCTCTCCTGGCTCAAAACGAACGTCTGAGAAAAAATAAAATTATGACTGGTCGTCATTCGGAATACAGGTTCAACTTCATAGAAAACAAATCTATCATGGCGTCCAGCTCCGAGCTGGACGCCATGATAGATATGTAGCCGGTCCAGCGCCTTTCCATAAAAGCCCTCCTACTGCTGAAAAACATACATCCGAACTCACGCAAGGACAGACGACAAGCCAGTATTTCGAAGAAAGTACCGAAAGCATGAAAGCATAGTATACGCCGAAGCTGGGACGTTCAGAAGTACGCAGGCAACAATCGTCGTAGTGGACTATCCTGACAATCGCAGTGACGTCAATGCCCCTCTACACACACAAACGAAAAAAAAGCAAAATCTTACCCATCCTTCTGTTGATCCAGCTAGCGGAGCCATCGATCGTTTAGATAGTTAACTGTCGTTGCACAGTCTCAAAAGGTCATTAATGCTTTGGCTGCAGGCAGAGTGCCTAAACGCCCGAGGAAGATTCTCCAAACTAAAATGATGGTAGTTAACATCCCATTACACCCGCACACAAGGGTCTGGAAAAGAAGGACGCAGCTGACCGAGATATACGCTAACTGGCATACCCTCCTCCGTCTTGACCACGACTACCAGTCTCCTCCCAGGAAAAAAATGAAAACGTCTCCTCATTATACGCCTTAGGAACACCATCCTTCCTCGTGCCACCCTGGAATCTACACGCCTAAGAACCACAAACTCCGAGAAGGATACAAACCAATACATATATCCAAAAATCTAGATATGCCAAGATGTTTGATATAAAACGTCTTATACATTATCTTAAAACTGTGCTGAATTCGAGGAAACACCCACTCTCTTCTGCGCAAACTAGTCCTATCCGAGGATATGCTCCGGTGTGAACAATTACAACATTAAATATTCCAGTTATATTGGTCCATGGGAGGCTGCCCTGTCCAGCTTGTAAATTAAAGATCAGCGTGAGCTAAATCTGGGGCCCTGGAATTGGGGTTCAGCACTTCGGGGCTAACATATCTTTATCCCCCATTTTCCAAACTTTCATTGAATCGTACTCAACAAAGGTATTTCGCTGTCTGTCTTATAAAAAAAAAGGAACCGTTCAGTCAGGTCAAGACTGTTCGGAATAAACAACTTTAAACACTGAAACCCTCGCATCCTCGTTTAAAACAGGTTAATATACCCGCAGTCGCAACTTTCAGCGCCCACAGCTGAAGCCACACAAGCGTAGATGTCCTATGCCCCTCCTGTGCCGCGGTGATTGAAAACAGTTTCGCCTAGCCCAGCTCTCGTCACGGAATTTCTGTACTTGGAAAGCATACATGCTAAATGCAGCAACTCCGTTCAAAAACGCTCCCTAGACGTCGAAGTAACGCTATCAAGACATACATCTTAAGACGTAAACGTAGATGTCACCTGAAAGTTTTTTTCTCCCAGTTTTGCCCAAGCAGACATTATGCGCTCCTTAACTTGAACATAAATTCCACGACAATCGGTATATTGTGGGGATTAACGCGCCGAAGCTACACCTGGGCTATAAAGCGAGCCATAGTGGAGGGCCCTGGATTAATTTCGACCACCTGGGCATCTATAACGCGCCCCGGAATCTCGACGCACGGGTGTTTTTCTTTCTTCGGCATCGCCAGAAAAGCAGCCACCGCGACCGGGATCGAACCCGCGTCCATTGCCTCGGCAGCACTGCTTAGCTACTGGGCCATCACGGCGGGTCCCCCCGATAATCGGGCGGCATGTGTTAGGGGAGTATTTTCCTGGCCAATAAGCAGGTTCAGTCGTATTATTCGGCAGGTGTCGATTGCATGGTATCTAATTCATCCCACGATTCACGCGAATCGGGGATCCCGGGAAATATAACAGTGTTGCGTAGTGACTGGTCCTCGAATTCATCCAAGCGTAACGGTAAAAGGTAACGTCTAGCTAAATTCGTTACGGCAGTTTCAACGCCGACAACGATTTGCTCCAGCTAGTCCAACACCATCATTCTTCTTCGAACGCGTCCAGTCCTTTGTGAATGGAGTCAATCTGCAACTCGATGTTTTTTTAGACCTGCTTATATAGCTTGACGTCAGCAGCTAACTCAGCCTGCCCCTCGCCTGACTACATTGAACGTTCCTAGAGGTCCGTTAGGAGAGAAAAAGTGCGGCCATCTGCTCTTTAGGATCATCCGGAAGGGCATCAGCTTCAGTTCCGGCTTTAGAGCACGTACGATGTCCCCTAATGATCTGGAAATCCCCGGAACACAGTAGCAAAACGCAATCGAGAAGTGGTCGCGTACAGGTTTGCATGGAATTGGGCACTTGAACTCCAAGAGGCAATGGTCATGACTTTTTTTATCGTGCACGGACTAAAGTTGACTGGCCTTTTTAAAGAAAAAGTGCTCAGTGCGAGCAGTACAAGATGCCATGATGCTCCCGCGCCACCAAGGAGGTGACGGCACTGGCCATTTTTTATGCCACTGCAGGGAGTGGCGTCAGGGTTGATGACGTAGGTGTGCCGCATGTAGTGCCATTGATGCGTGGGCGAAAGGCTTGTTTTGGGGGCGGGGCTTAGTCATAGCGCTGCTTGTAGTAGTTGCGGACGGACTGTGGTCCCACGAGTGCAGTTGCAGGGAGTTCTGGAAACGGCAGCGAAGGGCTGGCTGCCATGATGCTCCCGTGCCCAATATAGCCTTTCAAGCACGTCGGTATTTTTCCGGAACGAGAAACTGCATTTCATCCACAAACACTTAAGATCAAGCCATAGATTCTATTCACATAAAAGTTTGTCGGGCGCTTTCTTCGCTTGGCAACACTGAAAGCCGCAATGACAGGGGCCACCGTGATCCGCATGCTCCCGCATCTCTCGGAGAAAAAATGAAGAGGGGCGCTGACGTTCCTCGCTTGCGCGTTTCCGCCAAATCTTCTCCCGTGGCGTCAACAGATATGAATGTCGCAGTTACATGTGGGTGGCGACGCCCGTGTTGCTCGACGACGACTCGCGGGGACTCACCTCGATGCCACAAGTGTTAGTGGTGGCCAGGAGAGTCTCAAGGCTGCCTCGGTGGCCGCGTCCGCTGCTACGACGTCGCGCTGCACATTCACTCGAACGCCCAGCACGCGAGGTTGCACCGTGGACACACTAGCAGAGTGCAGTATTGGGCGAGTTGGTAATCCATCTTAATATTACAGCGCGCAGAAGAGCTGTTAAGTGGGTTGCAGAAGGCAAACACTTTGAGGTTCCTGGACCTGCGACTTCACTTTTCAAAGAACACGTTGGCTGGCAGTATGAGCCACGCGGTAATAAGCCATTGCTTCCATTTTCAGCTGTTCACTCAGAGCTGGTGAAAAGGGAGATGGTGAAAATGTGCCTGCTTAATACAATAAAAAGATCATGACCCCACGGGATGCAAGATAGCATCCAAGTACAAGGAGCACGCGTGCACAGCTCTGGCTATCATCCAATCCCCGTGGTGACGTCTGTGGCGGGGCAAATTGTAACGAAGCTGAAGCAAAACCACCGCGGGAGCAGGGCGAGGGTATGGCCATATTAGAAAAAAAAAAAACAAAGAGGAAGGTTGCGGTGATTTCTTACACACATAATGTAGCCCATAGGCTGAAGAAAATAGGGTATGCCGCCGACGTACAAGCAGTTTTTTCAGCCTCTCGCAAACCGGCGACCCCTTGCAAAAAGACATACCTCCCGAAAAAGGAATCCCACAAGTGCTCCATTGAACACAACAGCTGCTCCACTGAGCAAAAAACGAAGTTTGTCGCACGTACTACGTCGGTAGTCTAAGAGATTCCGTTGTGATGCGGCAAAACGTACGTTGGCCAGACGGGAAGGTGTCTAAACGCAAGGCTTAGGGAGCATAATAACAATGTCCACAAAAGTGTGAAAAGGCACTTATGAATACACTGCTGAGAACGCAAGGGCACCGCCGGAAAGTGCATTCCGAAATTCGACGAATGCCAAACCATTCGGCGTCATTGTGACCAGATGACAAGGGAAATCATGGAGGCTGCGGAAATCTCAAGGCTAGGCGAAGAATGCGTCAGCGGGCCTTCTATTGGCCTGTCCACCGAAGAACTTGTGGTCTCTCTACCTCACAATATGCATAACCCGAGCATTGCACAATGCATGCACTCATGCACACTGCGAGGAACCACCGCGGGTTCGAGATATTTGAGCACGCTCACGATACCGAAACGCCGTCGCGCCAACTTAACACCGCCTCTGTTGGGCAGGTGGAGAAGGGGGCGACAAAGGAATATGCCCAGGGCACGGAGGGAAGACGTTTATTTTATACTAACGTTCTAGTCACATATTTTACAGACCCAATTACATAATTTACAGTACAGGTATACGTACTTCCCGTTAGGTGAAAGGGGCGATGGGGCGCCACGCGCAAGTGTGCGTGTCGTCGACGCAAAGCCAGTGGGCTCTTCGGTCAGGGCAAATTCCGGGGTGCGCGCACGTTGTGCGCGCGCGCATCGCCGTGCTGGCCAGATCGCCTCGCAGCAGCGAGGGAGACGGGGGCCCATTCGCTCACAGGCGCGTACCGCACGGCGTGATCGTCGAGTGGTAGGTACGGCCTTACTATATGCAAGCGTAGGGGCAACAGGAGCAGCCTTAGGCACGGGCCGCAGCCGGAAGGGCTGGTGGGCTTTCGCCGGCGCAACAGAGTTGCAGCCGGCTGGTAAAGAAAGCGTCACATACCTTCGGCCAACGCCTTCGGCGTCGTGGAAGCGTCTCCCCGAACGGACCCCCGCGCAGGGCGCGCTTTCGTGTCCCGGCGAGAGTCGGGTTCGGGCATCGTTCAAACGGACCAATGAGGTGAGATTAGCTCCGCTACCAGGGCGGAGCGCCTGCTGCGTGACAGTGTTTTATCGCAGCAACGGTCGCTGTAGCCTTCACCTCAGGCAGGAGTTTGAGAGGACGGCTCGGCTGTACACAGTGGCGCCGAGACGAGCCGGCATTTCGGGGAGAGAGGGGAAAAGCGCCGCGCAACGCCACAAACCCAGTGATCGCGCAATGGTTTGGGCGTCAGAATCCCCACAAACTTGATCATTTACACTGGCAAAACGACTTAACATAGCTAGCCATCTCAAAGGACACAACACGTGCATAGTGCGAGGGGGGAGGGGTAAGCATTTTGTATTTTTGTTTTTTGTATCTCGGGATTTTGGCACAGTTGCTATCAATAGTAATCGGGGCGACGGTTTTCATCGTAAGTGTTTGCATGCGGGTTTATAAATACGACACGCTTCTGCCCTAAAAACAGTTGAAAGTCAGCGCTCCTCCTGTGTGCCTCAGCTTTAGCCTATTTTTGTAGCGCTATATTATTAAGAGGGTGCGCCAGGTGGCCCTGCGATAGCGTCGCGTGCCAGCGTCTTCGGCTGGGCAGCGCATTATGCTCGACTCGACAATCGCAAAAGAGAGCTTTGCAATAATCCAATGTATCTCATCCGAAGAAGTTTATCGCTGCGTGCGATTCAATCCACGACTAAAAATTGGTTGCCATCCTGCACTGCGAATGTGGATGTCCAGCGAAGCTGTGGTAAACCACTACAAATGGTGATGGAGGAGGGTATGAAATGTTTCTAGTAGTCTCGGTAGGTTTGCCGCTTGCGCTCGGCTAGCGTCCCTAGATGAGGGCACAGAGTATCGGCACTCTCTTCTCCTATTGTTCCGTGCCGCCGCCATTATCAATGGTCAGCTCAAATTACGTGGCATTTGTTTACCCTGTGACGGTTCATGGGCGCCGCCATTTTTTTCTTTATGCGTTTAGCTTGTTCTTCCTGCTCTGCGGCTGCTCGCGACTGACGTCGTTCTGAATGCGAATCAAGGATAACGCGTGTAACAGCATTTCAGCAGCAGAAATGTGTCCCACCCACCGCGGTGGCTCAGTGGCTAAGGCGTTGCGCTGCTGAGCACGAGGTCGCGGGTTGTTCAATTCCCGGCCGCGGCGGCCACTTTTATGATGGAGGCGAAAAGCAAAAACATACGTGTGTACGAGATTTCGGCGCACGTTAAAGATCCCCAGGGGGTCAAAATTAATCCGGAGCCCTGCACTACGGCGCGCCTCATCGTCTGCGTTGCGTCGGCGCGTCAAACCCTACAATCAAGTAGTGTGTCCAAAGATGCCGTTGTTCTGCATCTTCGGTAGTGTTGTTAAAAAATGACCCGAGTAAAGATGGTTGTGGTTCGTTTCCCCGAAGTGCAGTGTCGATCAGGAACCCAATCGCCCGGGCTCCGGTTGATTTGGCAGGAGGCTGGCAGGGCGATGGTGTTGAAGTTCTTGGAGACGGCGGTCGAATTGACGAACTCGAGGCGTTGGGGTTGATTATGTGAAACGACGAGTTTATATACAGCTATTTACAGTAGGAAAACTGGGTACATGAGTAATGAAAAGAAAAACTTCGAACTTCAGCTAGACGCTAGCTCCGAGTGCGCGCAAATCACTCGAGCTCCTCAACTTCGTATAACTCTCCTATTCTCGGAGCGTACACAAACCGCTCGAGAAACGACGGCCGAGACCCTGTCTCGCCGCAGAATCCGTCTAGTTGCCCGGTACGGCGCTGCACCCTAAACTTCCGACGCGATCCTAACCTTTATCCTAGGGGGCTCACAAATCCCAACCTAGCTTCAACAGTCCCGCCGGGAACTGCCCAGCTCGGCGCTCAGACAAGAACGATATCTAACAGCCAAGTTCGGCCTTATTACACCTCGAGATCACACTCGCTCGGGAACGCCCCTGTAGCGTTCGTACACGCGTAAGGAAGTGCCCAAATTCACGTAGACAGCTGTCACTCAGCACGCCACGGAATATTCAATGAGGCGCCGCCATCTTTGGTTCAACGGCACGCTCGCAGACGAGCGGGTGCGCGCGACCCCGCGGGGGGAGAGCGAAGGGCGGCGACAGTGCATTGTGCCGGTTAACAATGGTGCGCGTTAACAATGGTACGCGTTAACAATGGCGCGTTAACAATGGTGTCTCGCGCGGCGCGCGCTTCGACGCCGGTAATCCCACCACCTCCGCGCGTCACGTCGACGGTTCTCGGAATCCGGTGGCGCCGTCTGCTTTCTCAATGGGGGATTATCCCTGTGGTATGCAGTGGGCCAGACAATCCGTCTCCCGTGCGCGCCGTGACGAATTGGCGGCGGCTGCGGCGTAGAGTCCACCGTGCTGGGCCCCCAGACAGAGTGGCGGGTTCTCACGCGCAGCCAGGGCGCCTGGCCGCTGATCTCATAAGTGGACCTTACAACCCGGTAGTAGTAAACGCGAGGTCGTAGATGCGGCAATCTCGCAACACTGATAAACGCCAAAAATGGCCCCTGTGGCTGAATTGCGGGCATCAGTGGCGGCGTTCTAATACCTTATCTACTGGCAGTACGCTCGGCTTCTCTGGCGGCACATGCGGGGTCCTGCCTGGCCTTACGCATGCGCTCGGCGTCTTGAGCAAGGATTGCTCTATTTAGGGACACTAGTCCTGCCTAACCTTCAAACATTATCTGCAAATATAATCTTTACCAGGAACACAGAATGGGGGGGGGGGGTCGCATTGTTCATAGGCCCCTTATCATTCATAATGCGGTTTCAATGCTTGTTTTGTGCTTTCCTTAAACGAATTCCGAGCTCTTTGCTGTATGCATGATTACCCTGACGCGTGCGCTCCACGCCTTAGGCCTTGGCGCCTTAGCGTTTTCGCCCACGGACATGAAACCGCCGGAGGGTGGAGGTATACAGCTTAGCTGCAAAAAGAAAGTGGGTCCACATTCCTTAGAGCTGTGCCTTTAACAACGAGCGTTTGAACCCCCTTTGTCGACAGAGCAGCCCAATGAACTAAGAAGGCACGGGCGACATGAAGACACTGGTTCTCCCTCGTGCGCTAAACGTTCACACCGAGCAAAACAACTTTCCTCTTGTCATACATCAGTGCCGTTGACTACATCAGAACGCGGCGGTTGGCAGTCAGCTGATCTGTGGCCGAAAGCGGAACGGGGCGTCTGGGAATCAGCTGAGCTGTGGCGACGACTTCACTCGTATTTCGCAAAAGGTAGGCTGTAGGGCGCTGCGCAAAACAGCACTCGGCATAGAGGTATCACTTTGAGTTCGGCGAGACAAAGCTTGGGACACCATACCACTGTCTTGCTGCCGTGAGAAACGCTGCCGCATGACAGCAGTACTACGGCACTCACGTTGCAGTATTTGGAATACTCGAAGTGCACGCAGAGGCTGGGGTTGAATTGCGGATAAGGTGGTCACATTCATGAACGGAACAGCCACCCTTTTCACGTAACGAAAGTGCTTCGACGGGCTCTCAGACGTTGTCTACGTTTTAGAATTGCTCCGGGAGCATCTGTTTTCTTTAGGACTCATTTTCAGTTCTAAGGTCTCTTTGGCTTGTCCGCAAGGTCCACATTAGTAGACTGGTATCGACTGCGCAGGCGTATAGAAGATTGCACCGGCAGAGCCTCAGTCTACCACTCGTTCCGCTCACAATCTCAGGCTCTGCCGGGACTATACAGCTGTCTGCCATGTCTGTACCACCCCGCTGTCGCAACCACCGCGGCTGGGTTTGTATCGAGCGGCCGTTGAACAGTGCTCCGTGCTTGCGCTTGCTTGCAAGCCGTGTGAACCTGCGCTCGAGAACATCGTAGGCGTTTGAGTAAAGAGTTTGCTTTTTCCCTGAAATGCAGAAGCATGGTTTCGCCACCCTCCACATAACTTTATTCACTCCTTCCACACTTCTGGCGTCATTTACTCGTTTGCGAAAAGGGCTCGCGCTCGAGCCCGAGACAACACCCCAAGCCAAACAATAACAAAATGTCCTAGGAGAATACCACGCCAGGAGTGGGAATGCTGGAAAATTGTTTGCATTGCGTTTATTATGGGGGTATTGAAACACGGGTGAGTAGCGTGAGATGGACGGTGAGATAGAAGAGGCCGAGCCAGGGGTGGCAGAAGACTCTCTTCTTTGGACAACATTTGCAACGAAGCAAACAGATACGCGGCCACGTTTTGCTGTGATGTTGAATTGGCACGCCGCAATGAATTCCGGCTAAGGCAGACTTCCTTCTCCGCATCACGTATGAACGCATCATGCTGCCGCATTGGCCTCATGAGTTTTTAAAGACGATAGTCTTTCCTGGGCTACTTAAACCCAGAAATTTTGGTCTGTCTGTATGTCTGTCTGTCCGTCTGTCTGTCTGTGACTCGATTCAGCCACCCGGCCAAAGCAAAACAATGCCTGCGCAATAGTCTTATATAGTCATAGCTAAATCTACCCGTCTTGGTCCGGTGTAATGTTCATACTTGTCAACATTGTTGAAGAAGAACAAGACATTACGCAAAATATGAGACAACAAATGAATACAGAAGTGATATTTGCAGTGTTCCTTTATAAAAATTCAAACATGCTTGACTTTTGCGAAATTGAATACTTCATCAACTGCAGAAAAAGAATTCACTCCGCCGTCGCCTGCTGTCGCCCGCGCCACTATAGCTTCTGGCGCCATTTTAAGAAATCAACCGGCAACAGTTACGCAAGGTTCCACTAGATAGTTTCCACGTTCTGCTTGCAACGCACGTGGAGTAGGGAAACGCGGTTCTATAAACGTTGAAGTAGGGTGCCTCGATTAACGCGCGTCTTCGCCGCACGGCAGCGTTCGCATCGAGACACCCGTTTTGGAGCAGTGGAACGCGGGAAATTTAAAATGATTTAAGCAAACATTTGGCGTCTTTACCTTGGGAGGAGCACGACGCAAGAGGAACAACATGAGAGGTGAGCGGGAAAGCGAAGGGAGGCATTTACTTCGGTAAAAGCCGATAAAGACTATCGTCTTTTGACGTCATTTGCAACGAAAGGAGCGGATACGCGGCCAATTTTTTGTACGCTCGTAGTTGCACCCGTAAATTGAGAAGCCGGTACCCCAACCTTCAGGATTTCTGACCTCCTAATTCATCTGTCATCATTCGTCACAATGTACACCCTTTCTCAAAATTTTCTAGGCCAATGTTACGCCTTCTCTGCCACAAAAATTCAAAGAATGAGCTTTACCTTTAAATGTGACAAAAATATTGCATGACAGTGAGAAAGAAAGGTATTTTCTCTAGCTTTCCGGCATAAAACGTTTCAGTCTCGCTCGGGACGTAAGCTTCTACATGGAATTTTTTCGCGGCCTGCGTACCTACGGCTTGGCCTAGAAAATTTTGACAAAGACTGTACCTGTTATCTGCTGGTGTTCAGCCGTCTTCTTTCATCCCCTACCGAGCCGGCTCACCACTGGAGAGAGAGAGAGAGAGGGGGAGCCGTGTTGAATTTATTGCGTCGCATAGCAAAGCAACCGAGAGGAAGAAGAGGACATGGCCCGAGGACGCTAGGGAAAAAAGATGAGAAAGAAGAGGAACTTTCGGAAACCATGAAAGTAGTGACAAGCAAGTCAATGTGATTGAAATACAGTTATTCTGTCGTTGCGGTGGTTCCGGACTCCATTCCTCCGCAACATATGGTGCCTGTAAACCCGGGAACGAAGTCGGAGCTACGAGATCGGCAGATCAAGAACCAAGCGGACTGAAAGCAGTGACTGTGTCTACCAGGTAGAGGCAAGTAACGCAGCATGCACAAGCTGAAAGAAAAGAGAAGGGCTCGTAGGCAGCAAAATACCAGGCTGATAAATGAAGCTAAAACGGTACTGGATACCGCGAATGTGCAAACGTTGGGCTCACTCATAGAGCGTCTGCAGTCGAACAATGATGAGTTGAATAAGCTAAATGCCCAGTTGGAAGACACTATACCCGACGAAGAGTTCGCGGCTGAGCATGAATCAATGCTGAAATATGAGGACGCCACCAAAGACATGCTAGGCCAGCTGAAGGCCAAGGAGAAATTACTTCGGAGTGGTTCACGCCTTGCCTGGGTCGACAGCCCCAGCTACGGAGGCGGAGTCTCACAGTGACGAGCGTCATCGGCTGGAAGGCTCCGTGAAGCTCCCGACGCTGCAGCTCCAAACATTCAACGGCGAGTTTTGCCAGTGGCTGAGCTTTTGGACCCAGTTTAAGTCAGGCGTCCACGAGAACCCCAGCCTGGGCGATGGGGAGAAGTTTCAGTACCTTCGGTCACTGCTGGGTGGGCCAGCTGCTGCATCCATTGCCGGTCTGCAACCGACAGAAAACTGCTATCCAGCCGCTGTAGAAATTCTTTCGCGGCGCTTCGGTGACACCCGCCGCATTGTGCAGGAACATTTGGCGCATCTTCGATTGCTTCCTTCAGTGGAGTCATCGAAAGATGTCGGTGGACTACGGCGATTGCTGGATCACGTGCAGTGCCATGTGCGCGGCCTCGCGGCGCTGAAGGTTTCTTCAGCCACGTACTCTACGATGATGACTGACGTGCTTCTGAGAGCGTTACCATCAGACATCGTAGTTGATTACTACCGACAGATAGCGCACAGTTCGCCCATATCAAGCCTGAGGGACGGAGAGTCCTCCGTCGGCGGGGCAGCTGCGTCATCGGCGTCCTTTGACGGTGAGCTTGAAAAGCTCTTGTCCCACCTCACCATGGAAGTAGAGAGTAGAGAAAGAAGTATGATCGGCATTAGAGAAGACCAAGCTGACACCGAGTCAGTTTATGGATCGGAAAATCGGCTCATGCTTCCAAATGCAGCTGTTTTAAGTTTTAGCTTCTCGAATGAGTTCAGTTGTCTGTTCTGTCATTCCGATAAGCACTCTACAGACGAATGCCATGAAAACATGGGATACAATGATAGAATAAAAAAGTTGGCAAAGGACCGACGATGCTTTCGTTGTACCATGAGAGGGCATTTTTCAAGGGAATGTCGGCGTAATGTCGAGTGCGCCAACTGTTCCGGCCGACATGTCTCTTCGGTGTGTGATTTTGGCTGGCAGCGAAGAGGAGCAGACATATTGCGGAAGATGGACGCCAGGAACCTGCATTGCCGCACTCGCCCTTCTGTCAGCATGGAAGTGCTGCTGACGACGTGCAGGTTATGGATTCAAGGGAATGAGCAATGCGCCTACGTCCGCGGCTTAGTGGATGGAGGCAGTCAGCGCTCATTCATACGCGAAGATGTCGCACGTACCCTACGTCTGCGAGAGCTTGGGAAGACAAGCTTACACCTTCATGCGTTTGGCCAGGATGAGTCATTAAAAAGAGAATGTCGTCTAGTGGAAGTCTTTGTGCGGAGCCAATACAGCGACGCTGTGTTCCCTATAGAAGCAATTGAAGTCCCCTTCATCTGCAAAGATATCATTGAAGCACCCACTGAGAGTGGCTTTATTGCTTCTGTCGAAACCGGTGGCGATCCTATTGCGGACAAACTTCTTCGGCCAGGCATGGCCGCTGTACCTGAGATCAGCCTTCTACTCGGAGCCGACCACCTTTGGAAGGTTATGACAGGAGAGGTACGTCGTCACCGAAGAAACAACGGCCTGGTTGCATTGAAGTCGGTATTTGGTTGGATGTTTCAGGGGCCTGTAGCCAGTTCATTCGATATCGCAGCGAATGTCTCCGTGTTGCGAGGGAGACCCAAGCTCGATAAGGTGGACGAAGATTTTGAACCGTTTCGTGCTCTTGAAAGTACAGGAACTTCTGGGGATTACGAAGACAAGACAGGCGACGACAACGAATCAACTTCGCGAAAACGTCGCCTGCCTCACCACACGTACACGAAAAATTCTTATAGAGAGCAGTACCCGGAGAGACCAGCCACGGTCGTAGAGCCCCAGTCAAAGCATAAAAACCTTGTCAGAAATTACCACAGGGAAGGTACGCCATCTTCCAAAGTTGAGTCCACGAGCTTCCGGCCTAAACGCCCATCACAAAGTCAAGCCGCTGAAGTCAAATTTGAGCTAAGTTGTCCACGTTTCAGGAAGGGGAGGCAGATGAAAAGTAGTGCGAAGAATAGAAGAGGGCGTAAATCACTCAGTGAGACACAGCACCTGCTTCCGACAGTAATAAGTGATCACACGGAGAAGAATCCAGGTTGGAGCCAGTACAAGTGCCTGAAGAAAGACGAAAGAACGGTGCACTTCTATGATAAAGATAAGATGTAGGTGTACAGGGACAGTAGAATTTGGGGCAAAGGCTGTACGGACAACACCAGAAGCTTGAAATACATTTTTTCTGCGGAGTGGAGGATGTTGAATTTATTGCGTCGCACAGCAAAGCAACCGAGAGGAAGAAGAGGACATGGCCCGAGGACGCTGGGGAAGAAAGAAGATGAGAAAGAAGAGGAACTTTCGGAGACCATGAAAGTAGTGACAAGCAAGTCAATGTGATTGAAATACAGTTATTCTGTCGTTGCGGTGGCTCCGGACTCCATTCCGCCGCAACAAGCCGCTCTCAAGTAAAATTACACCGATGAACGCGCCAGCAGAGACACTGCAAGACGTGTAATAGCGCACAACGAAAACAGTGCAGGAAACAACCGCGGGAGGGCCCGAAGGCCGAGTTAGGAGGTGACGTGGCGAGTAGCTGAGGCAAGGCTGCGATCGTTTGTTGGAGGCACACACCGTTCCGGCATATCCGTCCGGCATTCTTTCGCATTCTTTACATCATAGGGAGTGCTTTGGTTTCCTAGGTGTTTCGCTTCCCACTGTACGATATTCAGGGCCAACGTTACACGTCCCATGGAGAATCATTGCAAGCGGAAAGATGCGCGGCAACAGTTGTCGCTGTCAGCCGTATCACCCAGGGGTGACCGTCGGTTTTTAATCAGCCAAAGGTATCATAGTTTGGGTTGTCTGAAAGTTCAAAAAAGGTTGAGGGAAAAAATGTTTTATTGCATGTTTTTACGAGCAGCCCTAAAAGAATCAGTATTAGTTTGGTGTAACTTACTGTGGAAGAGAAGTACACATGTCTTCCACGTGTCGCATAGACATTGAATGAGAGAAGAAAAAATAGCTATGTGAAGTCTTTTTTGAGCATCCACTAGTCAAGTTGAAGCTTGAGGAGTGAATCAGTCGGCGGTGCTATAATGCTTTTATGTTACCAGGCAGAGCGTTTCAATGTCAGTACAGCTCACGGAAACGATAATCTCGGCGTGTACGGCTCGTCCTAGAAGCCGACGACAAAAGGGCGATGGTGATGCCCATGAAAACAACACCTCAAACACAGTTTGAAAGTTGGCGATAAAACAGACTGCTAACCGCGTTCCAAAAGCCGACGGAAAGATGACAAAAATAAATCGAATATTCATAGGTAAATCACTGGAATTCACGAGAATAAGGTTGATCTCCGTCGCGAAATTAGGGCCTGCCGCAACGCGCACGCCTTGCTCCAATGCGTTCCTCGCACGCCTCTCGCACACCCGGGCCAACTGTTTGTCGCGCTCTAGTCCCCTGTGATCAGGTTGGCTCGCGTTAGCTGCCGCATATATATAGCTGCTTTTTTAAAAGCGAAGCTTTTCACCTCTACTCCCCAAAAAGGTTCTGTCGCAACCGTTGGTGTCAACAGAAAACTCCCGTAAACAAATAAAAGAAGTTACTGGTATCGCCAGGAATCGAACCTGGAACGAACAGAGAAACGGAGCCAGAGCCCGTTGTCTTACCGATCTTACCGAGCCCTCTCGGAGATGGTGGAGACAGACGGTGGACTCACCGAGCACATCTGCGGGTTTACGCCCTGCGTTCTCGCTGAATGCAACGTGATAGCGTCACGCGACCTCCCGCGCCGATGTGCGCGCCCCCCACGGCACGTGTAGCGGCCATGTGCGCGCCTTGCGCGTGCGCTAGGAGTTACAAATATTAAAGGAAGCTCACACCAACGCACGGCATCTCGCTTCTCCTCCGTCTCTGCTGCCGATCAGGTCGCCTCTGTCAGTGGCGGCAGAGACGGGGGAGAAGTGAGATCATCTAGCACCGGGTTTGCTTCCTTAATTTTATGAGAAAGTAGTTTCCACTCGTGTACTTCACCAATACAACCCTACCAACCACCGTTCTTGAATCATGAATTGTTTTAACCTTAGCAAAGAATGAAGTAATAAAGTGTGTGGTTAAGTGCTTTTAATTGTCTCTGGTTTCACTCTTTGTAGAGCCACGTGTGTGAATTCAAGCGACGTCGAATGGGTAACAGTTGTGGGTGTCGTTTACTGCTTCGCTTTCCGACCACTTTCCCAGGGTGGATTGGCGCGCATTTTCGTCGTTCACCAGTGCTCGAATGATAGCCGTCAGTCACATATCATCCTCTTATGCGCCCACAGGGCGCTACACTCGCTTCATACTCCATTTTACTCTGGGACACCGGGTGACGGGCACGCTAGCTAAGCGAAGGCAGTGCTGCCTGCTCGTCTTGACGTCACCTGTGTTAGCAGTGGTCCCGTCGTTTTCGGTTCTGTCCCTCTATGCCCACGGATCGACGGCGCAAGATGTTGCCGACATAGGCCTGTATTATTGCTCTGGCAAAACTGAATTTGTGTGTAGACAATATGGGGTGTTTTTCAGTTCAAGGCTAGCCATTTGGTCACTTTCTTGGCCAACGTTTCTGATGGTCTTGTTTTTTGAACGCTAATTGCAACCGCAAAGATTTGTCAATTCCACCCACATTCATCATCATCATCATCATCATCATCATCATCATCATCATCATCATCATCATCATCATCATCAGCCTATCTACGCCCACTGCAGGCCAAATGCCTCTCCCATTAATCTCCAATTTCCCCGATCCTGCGCTAACTGCGACCAATTCATCCCCGCAAGCTTCTTGATCTCATCTGCCTATCTAACTTTCTACCCCTGCCATGCTTGCCTTCTCTAGGGACGCACTCTGTTACCCTTAATGACCAACGGTTATCTTGCCTTCGCATTACGTGCCCTGCCCACGTCCATTTCTTCTTCTTAATTTCTAATAATATATCCTTAACACGCGTTTGTTCCCTGACCCAATCCGTTCTCTTCTTGTCCCTCAATGTTACACCCATCATCTTCCGTTACTTTCGTCTTTATTTCAAGACTACGTGTATTGGTTCGATGAATTTTCTGCTTATAATGTTAGAGTGCCGCGTGGTAAATCTCTTACGTCAGAATCAAATTGTAAGGTGCTTCGTCAGAGAGGTCTCTCTGCGTGCATACGTCGCCAATCGCTTACACACACAAAAAAAAAGACCTTGCAAATTCGCGTAAAATCTCCGAAGTCTAGTATAGCATCCAAGTCAGCACGACGTGGATATAGTCTTTTGTGACACAGAAAAATCTCCAGAATTTAAATCGCCATGGAAGCAAAGATTGCATTCCCTGTTTTTCGCGCGGAATGTAATGCCGCACGTCAGTCTAAATTTGTCGATCGCTGCACGCGGAGTGTGCGTGAGACTACTTTCGCCGCAAGAACTGTTAGGGGCACCTTAATGGGAATTCTTTTCTATAGCGTCCGCCTAAGCGAATGCGCCTTGCGGCAAAGAAAACTTTCTGGTGAAACAAGGAGAGGTAATATTTGCCTGCGATATATCCAGGTCCGTGCTTTGCGATACCAAGAACCTTGCAGTGAGAGCTCAGCCTAAAGTCCAGCGAAGCGGCACGCCCCTGGTCCCTTTGCGTATTGACAGTCTCCCAGAATTCCTAATGTGATGACTGCATGTTCGCTTGCTTTCAAGATGTGAAACCCCTGGGGAGTATTAACTTCGCACTGCTTGAAATGGAACGGACGCCTCACTGTTAACGAAAATCATACCATGGTTTCAGAGTTGATTCCTCAGTACGCCTGTCGAGAAAGCGGCGTCGGAAGTATCGGGGCTCTGAGGTCACACAAGGGTTAGACCAAGCCGTCACCCACGGGCATTCTCGGGGCGCGCATCCCACGGGCTATAATAACCCACGGGCGCTTCCTAGGAGTGAATTACCACGGCCGTTTGCTTTGAGTCACTCAGCCGCAGCTGTCTATAAGTCATGCTCCATTTGTTGCAACGCAGCTGGTATAATTTTTCAAGTTTTCAGTGTTGCATTGGTATGTGAACTCTAGGTTTACTTACTACCACCTAACCTTGGGGAAAGGTGTTATAAGGAGGAGGGATGCCTTTAATGATGTACAGAATTCAGCCTGGCAGCGAGCCCGACTGGCTACTCCATATGAACATGTAAGGGGCGAAAGTGGGTGAAGGAAGCGAAGACATAAAGACTCATACAAACACTAACAATGGAAAATGAACACACAGAAACTTAGGGATGCAGGGACATGCACACAGCACACGAACGGTGGTAGAGTTAATGCAAACTTTTACAGAGTTTCGTTCAGGCCAGAGTCACGGAGAAATGACACCAAGGCCCCTGTATTTTGTGTTGCCACGACAGTTTAGTGCCATGGACCCATGACGTCGCAATGTTTCAGTGGTGCATTAGCACGCAGTCCCAAAGTTGTCTTCATGGTTTTCCGTGGAGCGTCAAAACGGGGACCGACGCACAGTACACGTTCTATGTCCTCACGAACATTGCAAGCGTGACAGTGAGGGGAGGCAACTGGGCGCGTCTTGTGCAACTAGTGGTTAGTAAAAGCAACATTGAGGCGAATGCGGTGAAGAATTGCTTCGCCCGCTTACCCAGGCCCCACGGCATTCGGAAGGTGCAGGCGGGGTCAATTTTATACAAAGGCTGACACGTTGTAGATCTGCCCGTCCACATTGATTGTTGTAACTGTCGTGCGACAGAGTACGCGTCGGTAGAAGGGAATCGGGATGATGACGCTGGAATGGTTGTGGGCCGCGCAAGCTTTTTCGTGAGCCACCACATTCCCTATCACGACACAATGCCCAAATAGCCACTATAGCACTGCATTGTGCAGCAAGATGGTAACCTGTGTATGCAGAGTGTGTATTTGGTGGGCCAGTTGTTCCCGTGGAAATAAGGCCTGTTGATGAAGTGCCGCTCGTGAATTTGGCCAGAGAATATGGCCCATTCGTTTAGGTGCCAATTCTTCAGCAAAGTGGCATGCTATCGTAACACCATGGCTGACTAATTGGTCAGATAACTGGAACGTGTGACGTCTCCCCCCCCCCCCAACCCACACACACACACACCTCCCAAAAAGAAATGCAACACGTGTGCCGCTCACCCTTTTTTTTATCTATTTCGCAAAAGAAAGATTCATCGGCAGGGCTGACGGCTCCTTACATGCGTTCATCCCTCTTCCCCGCAGAAAAGACCGCAATTCTTTTAATTTTGATAGATTGTAGGGTGTAACATGCCGACGCTACACAGGCGATGAGGCGCGCCGAAGTGGAGGGCTCCGGATTAATTTTAACCACTTGGGGATCTGTAACGTGCGCCGAAATCTCGAACACACTGCCGTTTTTGCCTTTCGCCTCCATCAGAAAATCGGCCGCCCCGTCCGGGAATCGAACCCGAGAACGCAATTCTTGCACTGGACTGCTGTAGCTACTGTATCAACTAGGTGCGTGGAATAATTTTTGTTGTTGTTGTGATATGTATTTATTAATCTTAATTACACTCCGTGCCTCGACCTTTGTCATCGGCGGAGGTGGAGATGGGGGAAGGGAGTTGGAGGATGGGGCGGGGGGCGGAGTGTCCCGATTACATGCGGTCCTGTACAGCGGCTTCTCGAATGTTTACGAGAAGAGAGTCGAGGACCTTCTTCCTGTGCCCTGTAGAAAATTTTTGCTTTTAAGCTTTGGCTCGTGCCGCTGAGTCTGCACTGGCATTCATACCAGTCCCTGCATTTTTGGAATGAACCTGCGTTGTGAGTGACAGCCCGTCCTCCGTGTCTCTTCGCATCTGGCCCCGTCCGTCCCCCTGTGGTAAAAATGAGCGTTCGCCTGCTACACTGCACACTTCCTCCCGAAAATGCGGTGCGTACAAGCAGCCGCACATGACAGACGTGCGCGGCAGCCGGCAGCCCCGCGTGACAGACATCCCGTGCGCGCATCGACGCCGCAGACGGTGTAGCTGTGGTGCTCAGCCCGGGTGAGGTCGAACCAGTTTCGCGCCAGACCGGTCCGAGTCAGGGCCGTCGCGCACAGCGCGCACTCGTTCGTCGGCCGTCGCGGGAGGCAGCAGCCACCATGGACGGCGCTTGGGGGGCAACGCTTGTGGCGACGACGCTGGCTGCTGCACTGCTCGGGGTGAGTCGCTCGCTCGCTGGCCGGAAGCCGCGCGTGCGAGATGCGCACTCGGCGTCGCCTTCGGAGCACGTACTCAGATAACGGGGCTCTCTTTGGGACCATTTATTTTCGCCACATTATGAGGTCGGGGACATGTATGAGCCAGAGCTAGCTTTGCTACAGCTTTTCACTTCATGATAGAAGACGTTCGGGGGAATGATTAGCGCCACAAAACTGGGAGCGCAGTGAAGTTAGCACTTGAGTGACGTGACGGCAGCGACCGGTAGCGAGAAGAACGCGCGAGATAAAGCGCACTGTGAGACGTTCGTGATGAGTTACTTTGTCTCTTCATAGGTCTCGTAAAAGTCGAGTCACGGGTAAATACATAATAACGGGAGTGACAAAATATTTATCAATTGAATCGCGGCCCGTACAGGCGTCTGTTGTGTTTTTTTTTGTCTCTTGTCGGTACTAGGCCTGATGTCTCCGTTTTTTATCTGTCAACGGGGGGCCAGGTGAGGTAGCTGTGAAAAAGCAAAAGTGTAGTCATTCTGTGCGCCCGGTGGAGTAAAATACGCGACTACCCGATGAATGGCCACCTATCACAACATGACAACGGCTGAATGGCCAGCCTCGAGCAAGACTGCCGAGCTGGAAACGAGCGGCGGCAGTGTGGGCGGCACTTCTTGGGATGCGCCGCCGCCTCCGCTTGACTGAACTGCGGCCACCTTCTGTGAAGAGAGCTCGCATGCATTCCTCATCTACACGCATTTATCGTTTATGACCGCTTCGTTTGGAGGCTTTATTCGAGACCGCCGCTGGTAGTTGGGCAGCGATTATTACAAGGTAGAGTAAACAGGCCAAATTATCGGTAGCGTCGCACAAAGTATTCTTTTGGGGTAATAATGGCTCGTCGACTGACACCACGTTCGCTAGTGCGTATATATATATATATATATATATATATATATATATATATATATATATATATATATAGAAAGAAATGCCGGCAGTCTACAACGCCAAAGAAGGCATAGGGGAGTGGTTAGACTATTTATTACCGTTAGTGACGTTACATTATTATATATATATATATATATATATATATATATATATATATATATATATATATATATATATATCTATATATATATATCTATATATATATATATATATACAGAAAGATAGGTTGGCAGTCTACAACGCCAAAGGAGGCATAGGGGTATTGTTAGGCTCTTTTTTTACTACGGTTAATAAATTTAACAATTTTTTTAAATATAAGGAAGAAAGAAAGAAAGAAAAACACGCGCCCAGAGTGGGGACCGAACCCACGCCTTTCGTTTAGATCTCGAATGCCTTACCAATTCGGCATTCGAGATCTAATCGAAAGGCGTGGGTTCGGTCCCCACTCTGGGCGCGTGCTTTTCTTTCTTTCTTTCTTCCTTATATTTAAAAAAAATTGTTAAATTTATTAACCGTAGTAAAAAAAGAGCCTAACAACACCCCTATGCCTCCTTTAGCGTTGTAGACTGCCAACCTATCTTTCTGTATTTCCTCAACGAGCTCCTCATTTCCTAACTATATTATTCTCTCTATATATATATATATATATCAAGGTTGCAGTCGTCATTGCCAGTGCTATTCGGCTTTTCGAAATATATAATAGGGCCGAATGACGTGTGCTTGTCACGTTTCTTTGATTCATTGATAAATAAGCGAAAATATAAGTCGAGAAAAAATCCGCCGTTTTCCGGGAGCGGGACTCGAACCCACATCTCCGCATAACCGGTGCGGTGCGTTAACCAATTACGCTATCCCCACAGCGGCTTCTCTCTCGACTTTAAAGCGGGGGTTTATATTTACAAGAGCTCTGAGGCCGGTCAACTAGCGCCGCATAGCACTGGCAATGACGACTGCAACCTTGATATGTATCTTTACCGAGTCCCTCGTCCCGTATCTCTCTGTTCTGCTATATATATATATATATATATATATATATATATATATATATATATATATATATATATATATATATATATATATATATATATATATATATATATATATATATATATATATATATTTATATATATATATTGTAGCAATGCTAATGAGCAGGTCTTGTAACGTCGTAACGCAATCAGCCCATTGGGGTATGCGCCACATCAAGAAAGAGTGCCATGTGATCGTGGCCAATCTATACATGAGGGTATGCGCGCATACTCTCATGTATGCGCGCATACGACACCGACCGCATAACTAACTAAACGCTTTGTTTTGGCAGAAAACAAAACAAACGCGGGCAATCTTTGCCGCATGGTCAACAATTTATATCGTCCGAGCAAAGGGAGGACAAAAGTGCGGCGCGAACCATGCGCAGTCTGTAGTTTGTTGTGCTATCGGCGTGGTCTTTAGAATCTCTTTTTCATTCAAGTTTGTGTACGTGGCCCAGACTGGAAGGTGCCGAAACGTCCGTTTGTGAGAACATTTTTCTACGATAACACATTCCACGAGCGCCAACCTTCGTGCGCAGTGAAAAAAGTGCGGCTCTCATCCTTGGTTCGAGGAAACTGTGGTTTTGTACCGGCATAAGGGTCAAACTTTTAAGGAGCTGGTGGAGGACTTTTATATCGCTTCACATGATACCAAGTGGGATAGCAAAACATCAATCGCGGTACAGGAGCGAGAGACAAAGAGCGCGCGCTAATAGGCACTATGTTTATCTAATCTTTGGTTTGTTTTCAAGTATAAATTTTGTGACTTTCGATAAATTGGTAGTGGTGAGTAGGCGCTGGTGTGTGCCCTTTCTGTCCGACCCTCGTTCATTCTGCGCTTTTAAAGTTCCTTTCTCCGTCTCGTACAGACAAAGAACACAAAAGAGGCCACTTAGTTGTGGATTGGTTCATGCCCTATACTCGAACTGATGTCATGAACCAATTCTCTGTCGTTTCAACAAGGCTAGAATTAACACGGAAGTTCCCGTGGATGGAAGTGATGCCGTTTCACTTTTGCAGCTCTTGGCTTCCACGGCGACCGGCAACCCTGGAGGGAGGGAAGTCCTGAGAGGCCCCACCGGGCCAATCGTCAAGAATCACTTCACGACAGACAGGACAAGAGGTATCCCGTCATGCGCACACTCCTTCACCTTTTTAAAAGGAGAGCTGTTTAAGATTGTGCGTGGTCCGTTGGCGTTAGCAAAAAAAAAAATACAAAGAAGAAAGCTGCAGTGACATCTACGTTGAGGTCTTAAGATGTACGACGCGATAGCGTTACTTCGACTTCCAGTGATCGTTTTGGAACGGAGTTGCTGCATTTACCATTTATGCTTTACAAACACCGAAGGTCAGTCAAAAGAGTAAGAATAGCCTCAATGGTTTTAAACCACCATGGCACAGGAAAGACAGAAACAGAAGCCATCAACGCTTGTGTGGTTTAAGATGCTGGCGTGAAAGATTGCGGTACTTGGTGTTGATCAGTTTCAGCGAGCCCCGAATCCAGCAGCTCGTTCCCCGCCCTCTCAATCAGCTCACGCTGATCTTGTGATGAGAAGACAGTCAAAGCTGCCTCTCATTTCTCCACAGAAGTGGAATATGTAATGTTTCAGTTGTTCTCCCTTGAGCATCTCCTTGAACATGGCAAAGTGGCGTGGAAAAGGGTGCACGTTTTCCGCATTTACATAGTTTTCAGTTAACGTCGGATGTTCCCTACCAAACATCTGCGCCCTATAAATTGGTGAATATATACATTGGTTTGTTTCGTGCGCAGAGCTTTCGCTTCTTCAGCACGCGAAGGGTCGTGTTCCTGGGCTTGGAAAGAAGAGAGGTTCTCTATATTTTTCGGGGAGGGGAGTGTGGCAGCCCTGGTTGCGAGGAGAAATATATGTGAGTTCGAGTGCTTCTTAGCAACCCTTAATCCCTTCCAGAACCTCGCGTCAGGGTGTCCAGTAATTTCAACTTACTCGATTGTAGATGGTAGAATCTTTCGGAAGCGTTTAGGTATTCCGTCTGTAATGATGTTTCAAATGCTGTGACAAGAGTCTGTAATGATGTTTGTACTTCTATTTGATAGTTTCGCTAGTCGGATTGCTGACAGGACGGGCCCAATTTCCGGTTGTTCCGTTCTTGTGTATGGGGAAGGATCGTGCAGTGACGAAGATTGCTAGGGTAGACCATTGCGACTATTGTTGCCTCAGTAATTTCTCACGTTCCGGCGTATGTGAATTCTGTGTTTGCATGGTTACGATGATCTAAATGAAGGAATTTGATCCTGGCTTCTAGCCTGTCCTTGCGTAGGTTTGGATCCAATGATTTAGGTTGGGAAGGGTTTTTAGGGGTAGTCGCTGCGTCGTTGACATGTCTATCATGAAGTCCAGTTTCTTCTCCGCTGAAAGGGGAGGGGGAGAGAAGTTACTATCTTGGGTACATTTTCTCGTCCCGGTTTTATATAACAGCTGCTTCCTATGCAATAAGAGAATGGTTTTTCATGTCTTCAAAGGTGCTATATTATAAGGCCCAATTTTAGGGCATTTCCGGCGACCGCGAAAATTGGTAGGTTCTGGGCTGCCTTATATCTGTTCCGATGAAGGCGTTTATTTGGTTTTCTTCGGTGAGGGTACGGAACGGCAGGCTGTACGATAATAAGTGCCTGCATGGGTCTTATCGTTTCCTCTTTCACACGTGCTGTTCCCCTGGTTAGGCATTGTACAATTAATGGGCACAATTCGTTAAAGCTTTTTGTATTTTCACGATTGTGAGAACGGTTCTGCCGCTTCTCAGTAGGGCTATGCCGAGGAGCCTTGCGTGGGTGTTCTCGGTGGTGACATCCAGAAAAAAGTTATGGTGTTTTTTTTTTAATCTTGGCCGCGTGATGCCATCCCTCGTTTACCACACACACATCGCGGTTGTAAATGAACCGCGAAAAATTTGAAAAGTAAATTAAAATAAAGTGCGGGCCATCCTGAGGAGGTGGGTGGAAGCGAAGCTTTAGACACTACCTACCACGGTGACTATGACCCACTTGCGTTATTCACACGTTGCACTGTACCTGTAACACGTTCATTATTATTTCGCTTCGGCACGACGTTAAGAATAACCTTATGATCGGTGTGATGCTCACTCAGACTTTGCGTTGTCACCGCCGGTATATTCTTTGTGAACGTTAAGTCAATGAACGTTCCACGGATTGTAGTCGGTAGTTTGGTATCAGTGTTTCACACGGGTCCAAACCCTCGGAGGACGAAATGGACGAACCACTGGCGTGCACACGGCCGCTACACGTGCCGTGGGCTGAGCGCACAGCGGCGCGAGTGGTCGCGTGATGCTATCACGTGACATTCAGCGAAAACGCAGGGGATAAATCCGCAGCTGTGCTCCGGTGACTACAATGTCTGTCTCCCCCGTCTCCGCTTGCGCTCGTAGCTCAATCGGTAAGACAACGGTATATAGCTCCGTTTATCTATTCGGTCCAGGTTCGATTTCTGGCGGTGCCAGTAATTTATTTTATTTGTTCGGGGGAGTTTTCTGTTGACGTCGACGGTCGCGACAGAACCCTTGGCTGGTAGAGGTACAAAGCTTCGCTTAAAAATAGTTTCATGAAGTGCTATAAACTTAGTTTTATTTTTTACTAGGAGATATTTTAGTTTATTTATGCTTATAATGCAGACTTTCTTGGTTCTTCAGACACTGGGGATAATCATCTGCCCCCCCCCCCCCCCTCTTTAGTTAGGTGACACAATGTTGGTGCCGGCGTTAGTTGCGATGGGACAGCCACTTTGGTGTGATGGCGTCAGTTGCGGGCACGGTTGGCGACCGTGTCAGCCGCGCATGGTACCACGGACATGGCGTTGAAAGAATATCACTGCGCAGGCGCGGCACAGGCTAAAAATGCATGTCCGCCGTAGTATAATTCTTCTCCTTTGCACACTTCAGTTGCCGCTGCGGCATATTCTAGATTTAGGAGAGCCCTCGCATCTCGCTGTCTCAGTCGTAGTTTGCCGTTGGCAGCGATGACGTATTTGCGCGGACGCTTGATGAGGACGGCTAATAGCGGATGGCAGCAGCCACGGGGAAATCGAAAAATGAGCCTAATAACGTTATGGCGTTAAAAATCGCCCGCACTGACTTTTCGGCACAAACAAAGTTAAAGAGAGGGTGAAGTTTGCTTCAGACGCAGGGAAAAGGCTGTATCGGTTTTAGAACAGCGAATGGGCCATGTGCATTACAGACGAAAAAGCCCAGGCCCGTATAGGTTGTGGACATTAAAATGGCCCTGAAAGGCGTTTTGAGCACACTAAATGAAGTAGCGCAATCGTTAGGTTGGGTGGTGAACGTCATCTGTGCCAAGTAGAACATGTCTAAGGGCAGCGGAAGGCTCACACTTTCATTGCAAAGTTTGCTGCCGCATTCCCACCCTTTCCTGCGTGCTTTTGGGCTCTGCCATCTTCCCGCAAGTACGTCATCGATTCTCCCACGTGCGTCACGAAGCAGAAATCTTGCAACTGGACGGCTTTTTTTCTCCCTTCCGGCGATGAGAAGCGTTGTCTGCTCAGCGTCAACAGGCTGCGGCGGCGCCTTTGGTTAATTAGCGCTTCCTGCAGTACGCTTAACGCTATCGTGTTCGTGCATGTTTATCTTTTTTACTCTATTACCACGATCCTCCCTAAGGCTCGTTGGCTAGGCTGACATGACGACGACACGATGGCGACGCCTACTTCCGAGTTGGCAGACCGCTTTGTCACACGACGCCGACGGCGACACGAACACGTCGGCCAATCGAAAGTCCGAGTTGTAGGATTAGTTCGCTGACCAAAGACGCCGACAATGCCTATCGGCCGAACCGTCGTTGTGAATCCACTGAGAAGCGAAAACAGCGCCCTGACAAATTCGCGACGTAATGAAAGCGGCTCTGTCCTAAGTTGTAATAAACATGGTTTTGTCCACGAAGTTCATTCAGCTCAACCACTGCTGGCAACTCTAAGGAAACTTCCCTAGATCTAGGGGATTTGAATCGTCTTTAGGGAAAAAGGAAAATTTGTCAACATCTAGGGAATTTGTTGCGTCTACGTTGTTTTATGCATTCAGTGGTGTAATGGTGCATTTGTTAATTTTAACATTCATTACCTTTATATAACTATGAGGTGCAATGAAGCGCAGATACCTCAATGAAGCGTATCCATTTCACATAAATGTGCATCCATCAAAACTATCGCTCCTACGTTTGGCATTGTTTGCGTAAATTTGAAAAGAACATAACTGATGAATTTTATTAACTTGCTCGCTCAAATATCTCATGCACTGCGCATCGTCTTTGCTCGTTCCTATTAGTCATCTTATTTATGTGCTTCTGTGGTATTACAAGTGCACTCTTTCGTAGTGCAGGATTTTTGTGTCAAATGTTGTGTAGTGCAAGGATTCCCGTTTTTGTGACAAATACGCACATTAAAAAACCTTGCGGTCGTGTGTACTTCGATAATCGTATTGGGCGCTGTACGTGCGGCAGTATTAGGATCGCGTTTGCCGCGGTTCACGCGATCACTCTCATGTGGCTGCCTCAGCGAGCGATTGGGACGAGCGGTTGCGGATCCCCATACGGATCGTTCGTCGCGTCGATCGCAGAAGTCGCTCTATGTGGTTACTGTTAAACACATTATCTGAGAGAAAACATTTAATACCCGCATTCAGCAAAAAAAGTTCGTGCCAATCCATCCTGCGAATGTGGTTGGAAAGCGAAGCAGTAAACGACACCCATAACGATTACCCATGCGACGTCACTTGAATTCGCTCACGTCGCTCTACAAATAGTGAAACCAGAGAGAAGTGAAATGCACCTAACCACACACTTTATTACTTCATTCTTTGCTAAGGTTAAATCAATGCATGATGCATGGACGGTGGTTGGTTGAGTTGTATTGCTGCAGCACATGAGTAGCGCTTGTGTGGAGCGATCTGGACTTGGAGCATCTGCTGAACACGAGTTCGCGGGTTCGATTCCCGGCCGCGGCGGCCGCTTTTCTGATGGAGGAGAAAAGCAAAAACGCCCGTATGTACGAGATTTCGGCGCACGTTAAAGATCCCCAGGTGGTCTAAATTAATCCGGAGCCCTCCACTACGGCGCGCCTCATCGCCTGTGTTGGGTCGGCGCGTAAAACCCTACAATCAGATCAGATCTGGACTTGGAGCTTGATACAGTGTATAAAGTAACAAACTAAAGAAACGCACATTATTGCATTAGCTAACGTGTCGTGGCTCAGTTTCAACTGAGAGAACGAATTTCGACGACCCGTCGACGGCCGGCGGACTAAACGCTGGGCCGACACCGACTGACTCTGTGGGAAGGTCGGCGAGCCGTGCAGTAGCGCAGTCAAGCCAAGTCATTTCCTCCTGACGTCACGCGAAAACGCCACAGAAAATGGGCGAGGATGCAGAGAGGAGGACAGCATTTTCGAATTGATTATTCTACTAAATAAATTCGCGTAAACGCACTCAGAGTGGTCGAAACATGGCCGGTGGACTCGGGACTACAATGAGCGCTATCCCGCAATGTTTACAAATCACTTCAGTATCCCTTTAAGAGCAGAGGAGGAGTTATGGAAGGTTTATTAGCTATTACTGAATCAATATCAACCATACTTTTTAGCCTTAGGCGTAAAACAAAAGCACGTTGGTTCTCACAAAGCGAAATCGCGGTTCTCACTATTCTCACAAAGCGAAATCGCGGTCGCAGTCGAAACCGTGATGTTGCTGGATGTAAGCTATACGGGGACATTATGGAACCCTACTGCGCAACTGTTATTCAAGAAATGCTCAGTTAACCAGCCATGAGTCCTTGAAATCAGGTAGAAAATATTTATGTGGCATAAAGGGTGCGGCTGAATGTAGTATACAGGTTATTTCCACGCAATCTCCAGTTATTTTGTATTGCAGTCGACTGAAGGCTCGCGGCCGCTCAGTCAAAGTCGCGGGTTCAAATCGCGGTAGGGTGTTGCTTTTTGATTTTCTTTTATGTGGCATGGTTTGTGAATCGTATTGGCGAATCCAAAACAAAACTTTTTGGCAGAACTGCGGAACTACCATATCAAACTCCAATGCATCGTTTAAGTGGTAGGCACGATTTGTTCAGTTTTCAACTCACGCTTTGTATATATAAAAAGGCAATTGTACTTTCAGAGGACGAAATACTCATGTGTGTATTTTGCAAGATTGTTATGTCTTTATATCTAGAGTAAACTAGTTTCCTCCCATCCACTTAAACAAGACACAAGGTAGGCTTAGGGGAGGGGGGGGGGGATATGGGGCCGCGGCCGGCTAGTAAACACTCCACATATCGCAACTGGCAGCACTGAGCACCTAAAAAATGTACGAACAGCCTTTCAGCCAGAAAAGGGGCTGCAGGCCATCAGGAGAAAAAGCCAGGGTGGAATAATAGTTTTGTGCAATCATACGCACAATCGAACAATGAGGAAGGCGCGCACGGTTCAAAAACTCATACTAGCCTTCCGAGACCGCTCGTAATATTTGTCACGGCGTACTTGTCTAGTAGTTGATAAACACAGGGTCGCGTAGGAGTTTCTCGAAAATTAAGGGGGGAGAGAGTGTGAAATGGAGTACACGACGAACTCTAAAGAAAGTTCCTGTGCCGTACCGGGCAACCCTCCAGCTGCTTTTTGTTACGGTTATAAATGTTTAAACCGACCGGAATAATGGAATGGAATACAACTGCCCGTGTATGCGCGTGCATGGCGTCACCACAACAAGAGCAAGCCCGACATTTGCGCGAACGAGCGGCTAGTTAAGGGATATATAAACCAACGTCAGCTCGAAACGCATGTACGGGCTCACTCTAACAAAATTTGAGGCGATTCTTTAGTCATTCCCTCACACATTTTCGACTCCCTTATGTACCAACGGATGCCGCCGCCGCGAACGCATGGTGACAGGCTCTTTCTCTTTTTGCGTAATATTTCGGCGTGGTGTGGAGGCGTAAAAGTCCCGCCCCATTCCTTCCATCACCTTTTCCAGCCGTGAGCGGAGTGAAGGATTCATAAGCAAAATTATAAAAAGCGGCCCCAACGGAACACAGAAAGTCAGACGACCTCGTCCCATACGACGCTGCGGCGCAGAATATCGCAGTAGGAGACGACGCCCCCAACCGGATGTTCTTGCGGACGTCAAGAGATGACACCAAGCAAGCTAGGAACGGGTGTTGAGATTTGTGGCCTATTTATTGTTTTTTGTGTACTTGTGTTGGTTGACTTTCTGGTTGCAATTTATGTTCAGCGTAGTCGCTAAGGTGGAAAATGAAGGAGTCCAAGAAAGATAAGTTTAGGGATTAACACACTGAATCTTCACGGAGCAAACTGAGGCCGCTAACGAGTTTGCGTCTGTAAGCAGGCCGGTAGTCGGGTGGCGAACAACGCTTATTGCGCTTGCAACGTAGTCGATATAGGGACAAATGGTGACGTAACAGGTCACGTGATTTAAAAAAAAGGGCTGGTGACGTCAGAGTGACTCAGCCGTGCTACAGCATCATTATTGTGCACCACATGAATCTTGAAAAGCCAAATATTCGCTGGTCATGGACCAATCAGCCTTAGCACTGAAAAGGACACGGCGAGTTTGAAGGAGACCATTTTTCAGGAAAAAAAGAAAAATGACGGCATGCGTTATACTACTCATGGCTGCCAAGGCACTCGACAGCGGTGCACCTCATTTTACAATCAAAATTTGAATATTTTAAGGAGTGATTATTATCGATGTTGTAAACTATAGCGGCACCTATGAAAGTGTGTCGCATTTTCGAATGACCCTTAGTTATAAATGACACCATAGTTACAGTGTTCGGGTACGCGTATTCTCTTGTTGCCAGTGCATGCTGAAATGTGTGTCGCACGTGTTCGAGAACGTGCGCGAGCCAATCCGCGCGTGCGCAGTGGTGCTGACGTGCGAGCCGGAGCGGTTCCTGGTACGGATCAACTTCACGCAGCCCTTCCGCGGAGTGGTGCACGCGGGAGACAAGCGCGACAACTGCCGCATCCGAGGCGACGGCTCCCGCCGCTACACGCTGCCCGTGCCGCTCAACGACTGCAGCACCACGCACAACGTGAGCCTCTCTTCTCTGCACTAACTGTCCATTCTTCTGAAACGATATATATATATATATATATATATATATATATATATATATATATATATATATATATATATATATATATATATATATATTGCAAGGCAAAGTCACGGGGAAGCACAGACCGTTTATTCCGGCTTCGCGAAAGGAACAACCCGCAGAGACTGCGACGAAGAAGACGGTCGCACGAGGCACGCGATATCAGGGTGGCAGCCGGTGGCGCGTGAATGAAGATGATGCTGATGATGGGAGTGTTTCTAGATGCTATGAATGGGGAGAATGACCACTGTAGCGATCGGTATGAAAACATCGCTCACACTAACTTCCCCGGCGGTCGAAGCGGCCAACCTGGCCGCAAGTCAGAGGGATGGCGATCGGCGAAGAAAGCGTTTTAGACGCGAAACATGCACAGTCTCAACGCCACGGCACCGACGGTCAGTGACACCACACGTAGGAGTAACTAAGTAGTTCACTGGAGAGGTACGCTGAAGGACTGTGTACGGGCCAATGAATCGTGGCATAAACTTTTCACATAGCCCTGGAGCACGTAGAGGTGTGGAAAGCAACACTTCGTCTCCTGGTTCGAAGGTGACGTCCCGGCGATCTGTATCGTATCGAGACTTCCGGTCATTCTGGCAGAACTCGGTGTTCAATCGGGCGAGGTTCCGGCAATGCGCGACACGAGAAACAAATTGATCTGTCATGGTAACTGTTGGAGAAACCGGGCAGGAAAAGAAAGATGCGTCCAGAACAGATGGTGGATGCCGGCCATACACGAGGAAAAACGGTGAAAATCCAGTGGTACTTTGAACAGCAGTGTTGTAGGCGTATGTTACAAAGGGAAGAATGGCGGCCCAGTTTCTGTGGTCGGGGTTGATATAGACAGAAATCATATCAGACAGAGTACGATGAAAGCGTTCTGTCAGGCCATTTGTCTGAGGATAATAGCTTGACGTGGTCTTGTGAATGGTACCGGCAGCCCGAAGAACTTCCGCAAGGACTGCTGAGAGGAATGTGCGTCCTCGGTCACTTAAAAGAGTGCGAGGTGGTCCGTGACGTAAAAAGATGGCTTGCAGAAAAAAATCTGCGACTTCGGAAGCGGAGCCGGTACGCAGAGGAGCAGTTTCGGCGAATCGAGTCAAATGATCTACAGCAGTCACAATCCATCGATGGCCAGTCGAAGTTGAAGGCAAAGGTCCATATAGGTCGATGCCAATGACTTCGAATGGAGCAGGAGGGCAAGGCAGGGGCTGTAGCATCCCTGCAGGGCTGAGGTTGAGCGTTTACGACGCTGACAGGCAGCACATGATGCAACATATTTTGCGACGCTGGTGGAAAGGCCTGGCCAAAAGAACCGGCTCCTAATGCGGTCGTAAGTTTTGTTGAACGCAAGATGGCCAGCCATGGCGTCATCGTGAAAGACTTCCAGGATTTGGTTCCGAAGACAGCGAGGGATGACTGGAACCCACCTGTCGCCGGTAGGGTGATAATTGTGACGGTAAAGCGCTCCACCATTCAAGAGGCGAAATTTGTTTAGTTGGCGGCGGGAGCGGCCATTAGGTGGTGAAGCAGAACCATCGAGTTGTTCCATGAGGTGTCGGCAGTACGAATCGGGTCGGTTCGTTGAAGAGATACAAGGTTTGATGGAATATCTTGTTCTGCTGTGTGCAAAGGCGCCATTGTCAGCGTGGGAGAAGAGATGGCAGGGGGCGTGGTATCCTTCGGGGACGGCTGTGGGCAACGGGACAGGGCGTCAGCATCATTGTGAGTCTTGCCCGACTTGTAAGTCACCGTAAAATCGTACTCCTGTAAACGGAGAACCCAGCGGCCAAGGCGTCCAGATAAATTTTTGAGCGAGGATAACCAACAAAGAGACTGCAACTGGTCGAGACGTAGGCAGGTTGTTCGCACATCAATTACGCTTGTGGGGTTCTGAAGAGCAAGGGCGTTAAATGCGAAAGGAGCAATTCCCTTCAAGATGTGGCGCACCTTGTGAGCCTCGGGCATGCTTTGGTCCACCCTGCGGCATAGGGCAAGAACGTCCTCGATGTAAGAAATGTATGTTTCTTCGGGATGTTGCACGCGAGAGTTCAGCTTCTTTCTGGCACAATCTGAGCGAAGAGACGGGGTGCCAAAGGCCTGGCGTATCTCATCCGTAAAGGTGGTCCAATCAGCGAAGCGTCCTTTGTTGTTGTAGAACCACGTCTTCGCCACCTCGTTTAGAGAGAGGGGGACAATGTGCAGCTTGAAAACGTCATCCCACCTGTTAAACTGGCTGACGCGGTTGAACTCGTCAAGACAGTCGTCGGCATCGTCCCCGCGAAGACCAGCGAAGAAGGGAGGGTCACGCTGGGGGCTTGTTAGCAACCACGTCGACGCCGTTTGAGCGGCGGACTCCGACCTGGCTTCTCGCTGCATCGGCGGAGCTGGTAGTAGGACGCGTCGACCCGAACGGAGCTCCAGGGGTGTAACTGGGAGCGGCGGAGGATGGGGTCAAAAGGCAACTCCACCACTTGAAAGGCAAAGTCACGGGGAAGCACAGACCGTTTATTCCGGCTTCGCGAAAGGAACAACCCGCAGAGGCTGCGACGAAGAAGACGGTCGCACGAGGCACGCGATATCAGGGTGGCAGCCGGTGGCGCGTGAATGAAGATGATGCTGATGATGGGATTTTTTTCTAGATGCTATGAATGGGGAGAATGGCCAATGTAGCGATCGGTATGAAAACATCGCTCACAATATTACTGATTTATTTCTTTATTCCTGTTTCATACAAAATTGACAATCACCTCATTCGGTTCTATAAAGCACCTTAAAGTAGCCGTATAGCACTGGCAATAAGGACTGCATCTTCGATGTATATATATATATATAAATATATATATATCTACAGATAACACAGAAATAAGGGTGGGCAGTCAAGAAAACCTCGGAAAGCAAAGGGGAGGATGTGGTAGGTCATTGAAACAGATAAAGAATTTGGAAAGAAAGAAAGTGGAGAAAAAGTGCCCGCCAGGTGGGATCCGAACCCACGACCTCCAGAATACCGGTCTGGTGCGATAACCACTACGCTACCGGCGGGGCGATTTCCCCCTCCACTTTCTGGGGTATTTATGTTTAGGTATTTTTGTTTCCTGTGCTTGCGGGTAGTAGCCAGCGCCACTCGGACTACTCGGTATTTATATATATATATATATATATATATATATATATATATATATAAATATCGTAAAGGCGCGGTGCTTTGCCAACGAAAAGCCGCAAGCGTGGTTAGGGGCCAAATCACCAGCAAAGCGAAGAGGACGGCCGCCAATTGTAAGAGGAGAAAGAAGCTCGGAGCTCGTTCGGAGAGAATAAACATGGTGTTTTGAGAATCGGACGTGGTTTCATTACAAGCGGCGCAGCCCACAAGCCTTCAAGCACCGAGGCGACTCAGCCTCCGGACCTGCTCTCCCTCGCGGCGATCCGGCCGCAGGGCCGGCCCTCAGAAGCGGCCAAGGCCTGGCACGCCTTTCAGCCCTGCTGCCCGAGTTCATCGGCGGGGCTGTGGTACCAGCACGAGCACCGAACGGAAGTAACGCCCAGCGGTCGACGTCTTCTTTACTTGCCGCTGCTTCCGCCGTTCACGCAGTGATCACTGCGGACTTTGGACTCTCCTCCGTGAGTGACCAACCTCTCGCAATGACGACCACTGCAGCGAACGCCGGCCACCGTTTTTGGAATGCCCAGGCCCTCAAACAGATGTGTCAGCAGCTTCGCGACGTCATTCCCAACCCGTTTCCATTGCCCGCCCACACGGGCGTCCCGGTCTTCCGAGGGTTCCAGGACGATGCTGTTTCTTTGGCAAAGCTGATCGATGCCCTTGCCACCCACCACACTTGGCCCGACCACACCAAGTGGTTAGTTGCACAAGAACGCCTGCACGATGCTGCTCGAGCATGGCACCTGTATGAAGGTCACTCCCATCTAACCAGGGCAAGCTGGAGCGGGGCGTTAGTCACTGCGTTTAGCGGGTTGTCAGCCAACTACGACGCTAGCATTATGGAAATGCGTGCCCGTCGCAACGGCCCTAGCGAGAACGTCATGGCCTACATCTACGACGAGCTGCGGCTGCTCGCAGACTGTGACTTCGCCTTGGTGTCTCCTGTTGCGAGGCAGTATGTCATAGACGGCTTGGCCGACCCCGCCCATGCTGCAGTCTTGACCGTGCAGCCGCCTGATTTGCACCTGCAAGATTTCGTCAGCATGGCTTCAGAACTGCAACACACTGCAACCCGGCAAAGGCAGGAGACTCCCCAGCGGTCTCCTGCCTTCTACCAGCAAAGCGAAGAGGACGGCCGCCGATTGGAAGAGGAGAGAGAAGCTCGGAGCTCGTTCGGAGAGAATAAACATGGCGTCTTGAAAATCGGATGTGGTTTGATTACAATATATATATATATATATATATATATATATATATATATATATATATATATATATATATATATATACAGTAATTTTCGTTATAACGAACTCGCTTTACTCGAAATATTGCTTTATTCGAAATTTCTTCTGGTCCCAACCCAAACCCATGCATTTTAGGCCGCATTACTCGAAGCGCACGAAGAGCAGGACCGGGTTGGAGCGAAGTGGCGAGCGGAGGCATCGCCGAGCGGCGGCGATACAGCGGCGAGTCGGGCGGTCAACATGGCAGGTTAACAAGCTGGCGTTTCCCCTGAGATTTTTTCGAGCCCGTAATTCGCGCCAACCGACTTTAGACAGACGGTCCAAATGCGCGGCAGGGTCATTGGATTTTGTTCCTAGACATTTGTCAATTGCGTGGACGCGACGGTGCGCGAACACTGACACTCGAAGCGTAGAATAAGCAGTGTCGTCGACAGCGGGGCGCCGAAAAACTGTTGTTTTGCAAACTTCACGGCTGAACACGGCTGAACCCCGTGAATGGGCCTTAGTCAGGCAGAGTCCGTCTGCCTTTAGCCCACTCACCCGGGAAATTTTTGTCTGAATAAATCATTTTGGAAATCTGAAAAAAAAAAAAGACTGCCAGAACAGAGGCCCTCGCTATGCATGTAGCGAATCAGAATGAGAAAAGATGGTTTGATTGATTGATTGTAGGGTTTAACGCGCCGACGCAACGCAGGCGATGAGGCGCGCCGTAGTGGAGGGCTCCGGATTAATTTTGACCACCTGGGGATCTTTAACGTGCGCCGAAATCTCGCACACGCGGGCGTTTTTGCTTTTCGCCTCCATCAGAAAAGCGGCCGCCGCGGCCGGGAATCGAACCCGCGACCTCGTGCTCAGCAGCGCAACGTGAGAAAAGATGGGCTCGTTGAATTGAGAGAAATAAGTGTTGGTAGTCAAGCTTTTCTTTTTGAAGCTTACATTGAAAGAAGCCACGTACGAAACAAAGCTTCTCGCTGATACCACTTTCATACGCCCTTTTCCTGAGTACGCAAGTGCAGCCTAGTTCTCGGCTTCAAAGGCGAACATTGCTTTATTGAAAAGCGGGCAACGTATGGCCGTGCACTTTATGTTTAGGCGGTACAGGCATGATGGCTCTCCAACTCAAATGTTACAGCGTGCGGGCCTTAAGGATTTGGGAAAACGTGGCAAAGTGAACCGTTTAAAGCTCTTGTATTTACTCTATCACATTGTGCTAAAGATAAACCCGTCCTACTCGATGTAAACATACGCACACACTTTAAGAATACTTCTGTAATAATGACACGTTCTACTTTTCCTTCTTTCCCCGTGCCACCAGAAATTGGAATTCACTAGATCACACCATTACTGAACGAACAACAGTAGAGAAATTCAGTGTTATTGCTGAAATTGCTATCCTCTCTTGAAAGCAGGGTTGCCCTTCTTACGCTCTTTATGTGCCTGAATGTGTGTGGTTTGGGTATCTGAGCAAGGGCTACCTTTTTTTGCACCGTTTATCTTTTCTTATTTTATTGTATAATTTCTTTGTTGGTGCACATTGCGTACTTTATGCCAACCTTTGTTGTTCTTCTTCGTTCCGTATTGTAAATCAAATTGTGTGTTTTTGATATGTGTTCTTTGACGGTGCCTGCTTTGACGGTGCCTGTCAATCGCAGTAGGGATTGACAGTATGCATAAATAAATAAACGACATCAGTGTATTCAACAGAAAAAATAAAGGTTCGGTTACGGTTCGGGTTCGGGTAACTTCATCAGTTCCGGTTCGACTAAATCACGTGCCGAACCGCTTCACAAATCGGTTAGAGGAGTTGAATTATCAGCGAAGTGAAAGAAATGTTTAGTAGTTTAAATCGACCACAAAAACAAAATAGAAGCAAGAATTCAGGATGCTGTTTTTTACTTATAAAGCGGTGCAGTTTAAGAGACAACTGCGAACAAATGAGCCGGGTATTAGGGACAACAGACGAAAAAGCGGCGATTCACCAGCGACTTTCTCGCCCATTTCTTGTGTCGTCCAGGGATACTTTTGCAGGGGTGGAACAACTGCGCCACTTGCGTCATTGAGCGCCAAACTTGTTTATCTGCGTCATCCTGCGCCGAACCGACCCTGCTGCGCCAAACTCGTTCATCAGCGCCGTCATACGCCGCAGCGCCTGAATTGAGCCGCGAGATACAACCGACATGATGCCCGCCCGCGAAAACTTGGCTGAAACATCTTGTTTTCGGTTCCATCGATGCTATGAGCGGCTATGGAACTCGGCTTTGGCTTAGCCGTAAGGCCACAGACTCTACGTGCCTCCTTTTTGAATTTCTGTGTGTTGCATTTGCACAGTAGTGTTTGCCGGTGTCGGCCGCTGCGCCAGAATCAATGAAAAATGACCAAAAGTAAAATGTTTTTGCGGCTCATTGCAAACAGATTAAAATAATATCCGCATGAAAGGTTGTAGTTTATTGGAGGTGAACATCAATATAGCCGCCCATTTTTGGCAATCCTAGCCTTGCTGCCCGCATCTTTCCGTTGCTGCATGTATTGAACAAACAAGTTCTTCCACGCTTTGCCGTCGCTTGTTTTTTTGTTCGCATTTGTTTTGAGGTAATTAGTGATTTTCGCCTGTGAACTGGAAACGGAAACGAATTTTAAACTTGTAATAAACTTCCTGTGAAACGGAGGGAAGGCTGGTCGCCTTTTTTCTTCCCTTTGTTTTTTGTACGTAGAAAAGAAAAAAAAAACTGAAATTCGATTCAATTCAACTTTGGGGTTAGCTTTGTTTAGTGGAGGATGGCCCAAGTTTAATCGTACCTTCTGACACCCTCTAGTTGCGTAGTCTCTGGCTTAAGTTCTCCGACTCTCGCAACCATGTGACGGGCGAAGGCAAAGCTATTTTCAGCTTCCCACTGAAACCGCTGTTCGATGGAAAAAATTCAAGCCAACGCCTTGTTTTACGAAATGCCGCCGTCGGTTCGCATAAACACTGCCCTTTACCGGACACGAAGCGAGGCCTGGTCTGATCTCTTTCGGCTCTGCGCGTGACGTTTGACCTTCGAACGTTAATAACGCGGCGCGCTCGCTGGGGCCGAAGATAGACAACTCCGCATTTGGTAAACTTTTAGATATAGTACAACAACTGCGTTCCTGGTTCAGAGTAAGCTATACTGCATGGTAGAACACCTGATATAGTAATTAGATCAAACGTAATGGGCAGGGGACTTGCCCAGCGGGCTGTAGGGAGATTAGGGAGGTACCTTAATCCGGTGAAATGGTGTTACCTCTGGTCGAAATGGCAATTCTGGCTGCTCCAAACCTGCTCCAAAAATGCCTTTCTGGCTGCTCCAAGCCTGCTATAAAGGGCACTTGTGCCTGCTCCCAGGACTGCTCCCAAACCCATGGACCCTGTTCCACCCCTGTTTGGGATGTTTTCAAGAGATTGGACAGGTGTGTCCGGCCGACCTTTTTTATTTGGGCGAAATATTTATATTGTAAGCAGCAGTGAATAACCTTAAGCGCCGAGATTTCTCCATGGTTTTCCCTTTATTTATTTCCCATCGGTGCATCTTCTTCATCGTCTTACTTCCCCGGTTCATCACCGGCACATCATTGTTTAGACGCGCGAGGCTTCATGATCATCATAGTAGTTCGAAGTCACTTCTCGGGTTCGGGCTGCTGCTTGCCGAATAAGGGGCATTCTCGCCTTCATCCAAGCCTTCTCGCCTGAGCCTCTCAATATATAGCTCCTTGTGCACTGGGATTAGGATATCTGAAGGGAATTTGCAGAGAAACCAGAGCTTTCCCTTTCTAAAAATAAATTGCCGAGGACGGCTCGGTTTACAAACGCGTTGAATGAATCGTGCTAAAATCAGAACTGTTACCTCCGTAAAACATAAACTATTGCAGCTATTGGCGGGGAGATTTTTTTTTGTGGAGGCTTTTCATAATAATAAATGAATTAATGTATTCATTTTTAGTTTGCCTAAAAAATTCTTTACAATAAAAATACAAACATGACACATTTTCGATAATTGCCGAAATGTTGGGCCCTGTTTTCCTGCATCTAACGAGACACTGAGTTCAATTTTTACTATATTTGTCCCTAATTTTATATTTTTAGGGCGAATTTTAGTTCATGTAGCAAAAATGATACAATTCCAAAAAATGCACTGCACTGCAGATAAGTCGAACATTTTGCTTTTATTTTAAAACCGATAGAAAAAGGCCATGTTGACTTTTCTTTAAATATGCAGAAATGTAAGCCAAGCTAGGCTGTTCTTCATCGCATGCCTTAAAACTTGTTGTGTCATTTGTGTGGTTTTGTAGCTACAAAGCACGAAATTTGGTTACAAAGCACAAACTTCTGATGTGTACGTAGGGCGAGAAATGGCCGGTACAAACTTGTCCAGTGTACGCGCTCTGACAATTTGCCGATAATACCCGGCATTATGCGCAGTAACGACGTTTGGTTATATGAAAGGTGGGGCAAAGCAGGGTACGTCTGGATAAAAATCTACGTCTTTCTTTCGTGCTTATTGGATGGCTGAAGGCAGCGATAACGGGCACAAATTATTCCTGCATGAACTCAGAACGGAATATAAAACTAAGTGATGAGCTTTTTTTTCCTGTGGAATCACACTTGTCAGAAAATATTGGGGGGTTTGGTGCTCCGAAGCTATGCCTTTGCTATGAGGCGCACCATATATTGCCGGACGGCAGAAAATTTTCACCACCTGGAAATGTTTAATGAACGTCGAAATATCGACACAGAGTCGTTTTGCGCTTTTGTCTTCCATCTACATAAGAAAATGGGCCGCCGGAGGGGACGATGAACTCCGATTCCCAGCGGCTTAGCCACTGAAGCACTCCTGGGGTAACGCGTGTCAAGTATTTCCACTTTCAAGGTGTGCGTCCTTTTAAAATAAAAGCATTCTTAGTATAACGGATGGAGTCCTGTAAAAAAACTAATCTATTCCCCATAGACCGGTTGGTCGACCGAAAAGCACTGATAACATCTCTGGACACACGGCGCATGCGTGCAACTTGGCTTCCATTGCGTCAACATGGGCGACGTTGAGAATGGCGAGATTAAACAGCAGCGGAGACAGTACGGCGCCCGGCGGAGTGCCAACTGAGGGGAGTTAGATCAACAACGTCTGATGTCACGTCTCCGACCTGAATAATGGCAGTGCGAGACGTGAGGAAGTCCCTGACGTAATTGTAAGTACGTTCTCCAGGGGAGACTGCTGCCAGTCCTTGCCAGATTGCCATATGTGATACCCTAGCAAATGCTTTCGTGAGGTCTATAGGGAAAGTACAGCGCCCGTGTCCAGTTTTGACGGAGCGGTAATTGATTCCCTGGATAGTGAAAGAAGAATATCCCGAGTGGACAATCCTGATCTAAAGCCATGGAGTGGGAAAGAAAATTAATAGAGGTAAGATGATTCGTAAGGCGAACATCGATGATGTGCTCTAGTACTTTTCCAACGCATGAAGTGAGGGAGATGGGTCGAAGATGGTCACTATTGAGCGGCTTCCCCGGTTTGGGTATCAGGGCAATTTTTGCGTGCTTCCAGGACAGGGGTACAACGCCGAGTATCCAAAAATGGTTATAATATTTTGTGAGTGTTGAGATAGATTGGTCGTCTATATTACGAAGAATCTTATTTTGTGATGCCGTCTGGTCCTGGGGCCGAACCTGGGCGAACGTGGAGGAGGGCGACTCGTACTTTCGCTTCCGTTATTTCGGCATCTAGTTCCGCATTAGCTTCCCCTGAATAGGACGGTGAATGCCGTGTAGGTGTGCGCATTCTCACTGCTCGTGCGACATCTGTTGGGAGCTTTGGTTTTTGTGGTGCTTGGCGCCCGCTCAAGGCGACATATTTTATTTTGGCATTTGCTTTTATCTTGCTTCTCTTCAAAACGGTTAAAGCGTTGTTTTTCTTTGATTCACTACGGTGAATAAATTTGCCGATTCCACTTATAGTGGAGAATTGATGAAAATCGAAGCAGTGGAGAGTGCGCCTAGAAATACGAGACATGTTCGACGCTTCAGTTACCCTGGCAAACACATGGTGAACCGCACAACTAGTCCTTGACTTGCGCAGGGATGCATGGCAAGAGTGATGTAAAGGGACCCTACAACACTCTTTGAGCAGTGCAAGTAAACCTGCGCGATAGGGGTGTGCGAATATTCGAAAATTTCGAAAATTGCAAGAATATTAAATATGTTATACTCGTATTCGCTTCGAAAACTATGCATTCGAAAGATTTCGAATATTCGAAAGAGTTCGAATAATCGGATACAGTCGGACACGGATATATCGAACACGGATATATCGAATTATTGTCTATATCGAACTGTCTGAACATCCCCTTGAAAATCCCTTGAAAAAGTATAGCGCTGTTATAAGCGTGTATCGAACTCGCGGTCACGGGCACATTCGGTATATCGAACGCTGCGCCCCAAGTGCCCCTGCAAGTGCGCTTCTCCTTACGGGGTGGATGTGATGATGATGGCAACTTCTCCTGCCGCGCTAGGTTTCTGGCATTTTTTCTGCATGCTTGAGCGTTTTTCAGTGGTTGATCGCGCAGGGGGACCCATGTACAGTCAAACCTCGATATACCGAACACGGGTATATCGAATTATTGACTATATCGAACACTTTCTAGAACTCGCGGAAAATAACATGCATTTTTAATTTTTTATTTCAAACTGGGACGGACATGAAATGGGTATATCGAACTCCGCCACCCCAGACTGCCCAGACCGCTCGCGCTCTCTTGACAGGCGGTGAGCTATCCCGCAGTACCCTCGAGGATAGCGGTGGCGCGATGGGCGTTCCCGACTGCTGCGCATCGGTTCCACCGAAGCAGAATTCGACGGTGCAAAAGAATGCGAGCTTGAAGAAACCTGGGGCCAAATGGAGCGCTTTGTTGGTGCTGAGCCACGAAGCATGTGCATTGGTGGAGTTGAACGACGGTGGAGTTGACGGATGTGGAGATCCTAGCGGATGCTGAGCGCACGAACGAAGACGCTGCCGAGGTTGTACCCGCAAGCGCTGGTAGTGCCCCGCTCCCGACTTCGACCGATGCTTCAGCTGTTTTGGCCCTACCGCACCGCTACTGCGGCGCTGTAGAAGGCATCGGCCTGTTGCTTGTGGAACGTTTGGACTACGTTGAGGAAGTCGTGTATAACACGCCAGGCTACACTACTGCAGTACTTTAGGCCAAAAGAATAAATACTTTGAAGCACCCAGTGAGTGTTTACTGCACGATTCGTTCATTTATTGATTTGTACCAGTTTCTGACGCGTTTTTTACGTGATTTTATATACCGAATTCTGGTTATATCGAACTATTTCACGGGCACCGCGCTGTTCTATATATCGAGGTTTCACTGTACCGGGTTAGGTATTTTTGTCCACGGCCCACGTTTCGGAGCCATGGTCACGGAAAAACGGAAGACTTTGTATTTCGAACAGCCTTGTGAACTTATGATGCACAAGAAGCAAGCGAATCTTACAGATTATTTTTATGCTGAAGTTTGGTTATCGTAGCGGTGTGGCTTTGAATTTACCGTGCTGTGAGGAACAAATCGGTGAGGTACCACTTGTAGCGACTTTCATTAGCTCTCAGTCATGTGCGGAGTTTTCAGATACGCTTCAGATAGCCATACTTCATATTTCGAATTATCGATATATCGAACTATTTCGTGATCCCCTTGGAGTTCGATATATCCGTGTTCGACTGTATTATAAAATATTTGGATTGATTAGTTTAACGGGGGGGGGGGGGGGGGGAGGACGCGGTTTTCGACTCTTGAAAAATGACCAAAACATCGTTTTTTTTTGAAAGCCACATATTCCGCTTCTATGTTTTATATCCTGTGCGTTTGCAATGTTTTTCCGCTGAAAACCGTCGCAAAGTGGCATAAAAATTACTTTTGCCAGCCTCGGTGACAGAATGTCAGCGCAAAATGGCGAAAAAACGGCAATTTTCGGAGTGCTTTATCTCCTCAACGGTGCCACCGGGCGCGGCCATTTTGGTACCATTGGATGGGCCGAGCGATCCTCTTTCCGGTCCTGGCCGTCTCTTTTATCTTCGTGCATTCAGAAACGCACGAATGACAGAAAAAGAAAGACGCACAAACGAAGCCAGAAACAAATACTGAAGCGCGGTTGGCCTTCCGGTCGGTGCGCGTTGAAACGGCCCTCCTGATTGGGCGTCGCTGCGGTAATGCAAGATGGCGGCCGCCTGAACTGCGTAGTTCACGTTTCTGAGTTCATTTGCGCTGCTTCGCTGGGACAAGTTTTTGTTCAGTCATTTTATCTGCTGTGGTATTCAACACGGACATTATCGCAATGGGAATGCCTGAGATCGCAAACCAGATTACGGGAAGTTGCGTGGCTCGAAAGACTGAGGTCATCGAACGCTTCTTGCTGCGCGGGACTTTACCCTGGAGGATGAAACGTGGAGCGCGCGCTTGTGTTAGCAGTTGGCAAGGGAACTTTTTGTCTAATTGGCGATGCTTACACGCTTAGTTATTGGTATACTTGGCAGTATAGCTCGGTAGTTTTGGGAAAGAAACGGCCCACGCGTCAAAAGCTGCGGCGCGCACGGCGTAGCCGCTGCGCGTTGAAGTATCGCCTGACTGCGCAACCGGGTACGATTGAACGCCAGTTGTTAATTAATGCCTGTGACGTTACATTTAATCTTATGAGCGACCTGCCGGGCCATGTCAGTGATAAACAAAGTATGACATGTTGCGGTGTACGAGCGCCGCGATGCGAGAGAGCCATATCGCCTTTTTGCGCAACGATTGCCGTGCACTTCGAGAAATCATGCAAACAGGCTTGAGTTGGGAATAAAAACGTGTTGACGGCGTTAAAAATGTACCTTACTGTCGTTAAATCTCACAAATGGAAATTTTTTAGGGAAATTATTAATACCAGTGCATACATCTATAGTTTAGTGCATATACCCGCCGCTGCGGCTCAGTGGCGAAGGCGTGGTGCTGCTGAGCATGAGGTGGCGGGTTCGATTCCCGGCCGTGGTGGCCGTTTTTCTGATGGAGGCGAAAAGCAAAAACGCCCGTGTGCATGAGATTTCGGCGCACGTTAAAGATCCCCAGGTGGTCAAAATTAATCCGCAGCCCTCCACTACGGCGCGCCTCATCGCCTGCGTTGCGTCGGCGCGTTAAACCGTACAAAAAAAATTTAGTGCATATTAGCGGTACTGCGAGGAATATTGGATGCCCTGAATTTCAAGAGTACTAAAAAAGTGGGCATGTATCGAAGTTGGAGTTATGCAGAATATTATACCAGGCTTCAAAGTAGATCATTTGTATCCTTGTTGTATGTAAACTTTTGGCAATGAACACCTGCACGTAATTGCTGCTCCAAACAAGGTTATAAAGTATATAAGAAGTCAAAACTCAGTTTTCAAATGTAAGTAAAAAAATGTTCTTTACTTGTTACCATGGTCGCAACACTGCAGACGGAAGTTGTCCAGTGCAATACAAGCAACCAGCTAACTTAATTTGTATTGAAAGCCATCACCCCCCTCCTCCCCCCCCCCTCTGTCTGCAAACTGGGCTATGTACCCTTCACAGAAGAGCTGAAAATGATGTTTTATGAAAAAAAAGGATGCAAAAGGCACTCCAATTGCAAGGCAAGGCATTACAGAAGCCCCGTGTTCAAAAGGACACGAAAGGATACAACCCTAGCGACTTTGATGAATGAAATCTGTGTTGTCACTTCGGAAGCTGTTTGCTCAAAAGTTTTTTTTGACACCTGCGTCGCTTGTTCCAGTGATTTCCTTGTGACCGCTAGGTCTATTTTTGATTGCGTTCTTTGCATTACATTCCTTGATGAACAGTTCAGGTCGTGACACTAATGAATTTTCAGGTTTACTTTTTGTAAATTTTGTATACAAATAGTCGTTCATGGTCGTTAATCAGTCACCACTAAAAAACTGGAAACTAAAACAAAATGTGTTTCAAAGACTATCACGACCCCGTTCATTCATTTCGGAATGCAAAGCACTTTGAACCATCATGTTTTATAAGCTTCTCAAGCTCGGTACAAGGTGAAAAGAACGAAAATTTTACATAAAAAAGTTTTCGAAGTAATAACATGAAATTTTTATGGTGTTATCACACGAGCATTTCCACTTGCTGTGCTAATGTTCATCCAAATCCACTTAGAAACAAAAAAGTTGATATTGAAAGCCACGTCTCCCCTTAATTATTCGATATTCGATTCGATATTCGAAGTTAGATATTCGTATTCGATTCGTATTCGAAAAAATTTGATATTCGCACACCTCTATTACGCTACCAGGAATACCTGAGCTAAATATTACACGTGCACGTGAAGCGGTGAGCGCGCAAATCACTGTTAAAGACGCAGGAAAACGAACCGCGCTCTCTTCAATTTTCCTCATTATGCACCATGGCATCGCCGAAATGACGTCATTGCGGCCATGGCTGTTCTATTGGCTGTCGCTGGTCAACTTCGCGGCTTATTTCTCGCCTTTCCTGTGGCTATCCGCCATCGTCGGCGCTGTGTACCAACCTCTTCTATGCCTGAACCTGTACGCACAATTTTGGTATTTATTTTGTGTTTTGAGTGCGCCCGGAGTTTTAGCAACGAATTCAATACTCCCTTTTCAACCAGACCACTCGACAACAAACCTTTATTGCTTCAGAAACGCCTTACCAACCTGAGCGCTTGCTTGCGAGCAGGCAGCCATGCCTGCTTTTTGTGGCACCAGACCGGAAATAGACCCCTCCACGTTGCGGAGAAAAGGAGAAAACTGCCCGGCATGTGAAATATCGAAGGCCGCCGCAAAGAACGCGGCAAGCCGCCCCCCCTCTCTGGGAGAGAGCGCGCAACTTTCGTCGCGTTCTCCGGGGTCTAGTTGAGAGGGAACAATTATGCGCGATTTCTCATGGAGCGTGGTTTCGGTGATAGTGAACGGATTTTCATGATTCTTGCGGGAGGAGATTGCTGGGACAATAGACTTTACCCCAAAATACATATCGAGTTGTCGAAGGTATGTGCTCCAGGTTCCCTTTAAGGAGACGCACACCGTAGACACCTTGCACTAAAGGAGCCATGAAGAGAAAATGCAAGTTGGTTTTATTCGAAAGATTTCGTGTTTTATAGTGCCCCCAGCGCTTGTCCGGATACAAACGGTGCTTTATTCACTGAGAAATTAAACAATTTAGGTTAAAATTTTGATTTTCCCGCTCAATCGTGCGTTTTCGTGGTCCCAAATGACATCACAGGAACCGACCGCTCTGCAGCCTAGAGTTCCTTCATTCACGCATCCGCCGTACAGGGTAGAGACACGTATACGCTGGCGCCGCCATTTTCGGTTGCTCGCTCGCCGCCGAAGCAAGTCATTGTGTCAAAACCGCGCTAAAATTATCGCTGCAACGCGGTTTACTGAAGAAGTTTGAATCATATTGTCTGTTTCGCGTTGCTAGGTCTCGTGGGAAACGAAAAGAATAACGCGTTGAGCCCGTTGGCCCAATTGCGGCGGCACGGGACCGTTCAAAGGTTGTCTCCACCCTGTACAGCGGTGTTGGTTTGTTCCCGCGTTTCTTTACGTTCCGTAACCTAGATGGCGCCACCATACCGTGGCAAGCGTTTGGTTTGTTTTTGCCCGCATTTAAACCTGGCTTGTTTTTGTTCTGGGAGAAAATATTCGTTCCCTGAAACAGTGCTCGCTCGACAAATGGGGTCACGTAAGACACCGTTAGTTGCGGCAATCGGCCAGTGTCGTCTGAGACAACCCCAAGCCCCGTAGTGCTGTGCAGCTAAACCAAGCATTCTGTGCGCAGTACGAACAGCAGAACGCATCAGTACTTCTATGTTTACATGTGCTTTCGTAACTTCCACTGTTTGTCCCATCATTCTTATTGCTTTGTAAAGAATGTGCCCTAAATTTAAGCGCAAATCGCTCGTTCGTCTCGTTTGTAAGCTCTACCTAATTTTCGTCTGCTTCTCCCAGCCTCCGCCAATCGCAGAGCTTAGCTCATGTGACATCATAGGTTGTGTTGCGGGAAATGAGCTGGTGGGTCGCATGACCATTCCTTTTTTTCCTAATTATGTAGCTTATTTGAGCGAAGTTTACGTTAAAAGTGGTGTCAGTATGATTCTAACGAGACAATCTTTTGAATGAACCAAACTTGTGTTTTCTCTTCATGGCTCCTTAAGGCCGGTAAGCAGTGGTTTGGGTTTTTGTAAGGTAGGCGTTAAAGTGCCCGGTAAAATCAATGGTGTCGTCTTGTCGTGGCGGTTCTCGTAACCAGCAGTAACATCCCCGGATGCCCACTGAAAGAAGTGCAGGGCGAGGAAGTCTGTGCGTTTGCGTTGCTACCGGACTGATGCAAAGGATGGCCAAAGCGATGTCCACGTTCCAGCACTTCACCCGGGAACACACGCGTCGCTCAAACCGTCAGCGAGAACGATCTCGGACTCTCTATTGGCTGGAAGCGACAGCTTAACCAGGCCAACTACGAGGTGTGTGGCAGCCTCCTTGAAACGCCACCGCGGCGGCGAGGGGACGGGATGAACGGAGGCAAGCGCTTTCGCAAACCCAGCGGTGCGCCCGAGCAAGACCGCAGCAGCAGCAGCGCCCGAAGAGTCGGGAAGAGAGTCAACAAAAACTCCTCCTTTAAAACTCATCCAGCGTTTATACTCCTAATTACAGGGGTGGTGGCACCGTCAGTTATGAACCTATACTTTGTCTCACTCAAATGTGCCTTATAAGGCACATTTGAGAGGCACATATTCGATTGAAGAAAACCTATAGGTTTCCTTTAGAAGGCACATTATTCGATCTAAAGGAAACCTATAGGTTTCCGTTAGATCTAATAATGCGGACGTATGAGCCATGGCATTAGTCTTAGAGGTGTGGAACAGCCTTGCCTGATGATTATTGATTTTAGGGTTTAACGCGCCGACGCCACGCGGCGATGAGGCGTGCCGTAGTGTAGTGTTCCGGATTAATTTTGAGCACCTGAGGACCTTTAACGTGCGCCGAAATCTCGTACACATGGGCGTTTTTGCTTTTCCCTTCCACCAGAAAAGCGGCCGCCGCAGCCGGGAATCGAACCCGCGTCCTTGTGCTCAGCAGCGCAACGCCTTAGCCACAGAACCACCGCGGCGGGTAACAGCCTTGCCTACATATACTTCGTATTCAAGCACTCTTTCACCTGTTTTTTGCCCAAGCGATTGAATCAAGTGACAGACAGACGGACGGACGGACGGACGGACAGATGGGCAGACAGACAGATATATTTTCCAGTTTAGGTAGCCCAAGAAAGACTATCGTCTTTGAAGACACACGTGCGCAATGAATCGGCACCATGTTACTGATCTGGACAGTCGTACGTTGCCAAAAAAAAAATAGCTGCGATTACCTCACTTTCAGAAGGCATAAAAGCAATGGTCCACGCCGGGCAAGGATTACATTGGCTCCACCCGGGTTCACTCCGGTTCTGTAAACAGGATGGCCGACCGGCTTTCCATTTAGAGTGTGTAGCATTGTATTCTGATTGTGGGGTTTAACGCTCCGACGCTACACGGGCTATGAGACGGGTTATAGTGGATGGCTGCGGATTAATTTTGACCGCCTGGGCATCTTTAACGTGTGCCTAAATCTCGAACACATGGGAGTTTTTGCTTTTCGCCTCCATCAGAAAAGCAGCCGCCGCGGCTGAGAATCGAACCCGCGTCCTTGTGCTGTGCTCAGCAGCGCAACGCCTTAGCCACGCAGCCACCGCGGCGGGTATAGAGCGTGTAGCATTACTCTACTGAAGGCATGGAGCAAGTCGCTAGCGTCAGGTTATTTCCAGTATATGTAAGAATCTCCGCTTCTGGGCAGCCCAGAAGAGAGAGCGAGACTAAGCTTTATTACGAGCATCTTAATGTGGGGTGGGGTACTCAGTCCAGGACTCCATTGGAGACCCCTGCTGCAACGGCCCTTTTTACCAGCCGAAGCTGGGAGCCGGGAAGGAGCTGGACAGCTGCTTCTCCCGCTGCTCACGGGTAGGGTTCGTGGCCCACTCAGCGGAAACAAAATCCCGCCCTAGCATACCGGTGCTGAGTAGCCAACACTGTAAGGCAGTCCTGGGGTTCGTATGCATAGCAACGCACTCGATTGAGCAATCCATGTGCCAAATAAAAAGAAAAAAAATCGGCGAATTCGGATGCCCAGCGCACGATTTGACTCAAAGGTTCGATCTGCGCTGTGGCAGCACGCAATGCAAGCTATACGTTCTGGCTTGCACACCAGTGCCGCAGCGCTGATCGAACTTTTGAGTCAAACGGGAGGAGCGTTGCTGTGATTTGCTGGACTTGGTTGGAAGAATTAAATCGCCACTTGAGTGCATTGTGGACAAGCTGAACCACGGACAGCCTTAAAGGCTGTCCCGCGGTTCACTGGCAAATTCACCTCTCGTAGGTGTGCATATTTACACTGCTGAAATGTAATGTGTTGTATACTGTCAAAGACAGGCAATAAATAAATCAATAAATAAAAAGAATGACGTCGGCGAAGCTTTCCTGAGAATGTGCCCAAGACGTGCGTCCACCTGATAGCAGGTGTTTAAAATACGTTTGGAGAAGTCCGAGTAATTTCACGGCCGTCTCGTTTCTGGTCGATCGCACTAATTACACCTGTTTTGCCTCTGGCTCTGCCAAGCATACATGCACCAGTGATCAGTGGGTGTGCTATGCTGTCGCCTTCACCCGCATGCATTCATCTTTTGGCTGCTTGAACGCAAAGCGAAACATTTCACCCAAATGGAAACTGAAACACAGCCTACCGCATGGGGTGTGACATCACATTTTAGGATGTGGGCTTGCTTTCGTTTCTGTTTTCTTAAAAGCCCATGACCATCAAACGTTTCAGCATACATTTATTTTACATTTGCACGTCCTTGCTGACTCGGTGTTTGTTTGAGAAAACGGTTAGGCAAGCTCCATCAATCACGTTTCACCTTGCATTCGCGGTTTGTGATGTCACAGAGTGTAGTGCGCTACAGTGGATGGGGCGTCGACACTTGCTTTTACCTTTTTCTTTGCATTTTCTGTGTTGATAAGCAACTTCGGCCACCGAGAGGGGTGTATTGGTATTCGAAACGCTCGGATCTATTCTTATGGGCAAACTTGCTTTGACACTTTAGTGTCCCTTGAATCAGTCAAGAAGGGTTTAGACTAGCTGCTTGGCAGACGACGCTGTACCACCCGGCGGATCGCGGAAATAGCCACAAAGCGGAAGTGACATTCCAGCCGGTTTGGTCTAGGCGGGCAGCGAGAGAGCCGGTTGAAGCGGTATTCACACGACGGAGCTTTTAAGCGGAGAAATCCGAGGGAGATTGTGACGTCACCGCAGGCGGACTTCCGCTCAGCCAGCTCCTTCGTTCACACGAAGGATGCGACGATCGGACGGATCTCACAGTTTGCTGTCGCCTATCCCGAAAGCAGGGCCGCCATAGCACCGCCGATTCCGCGACCGCGGCAATTTCTGCTAAAGCCCCTACGTACTGATATTGTCAGGCGCCCAAAAATTGGCCGGGTGCTCGATGCAGGCGCTGCCGCGGAAAGAGGACGGCGCGCGACGCGCGAGGCAGCGAGTGAGGCGACCGTGCGCAAGCAGCAGCCGGCCGGCCCGCCTACAGGCCCGCATACAGATTTTAGGCTTAACACTGCGGCGAATATTCGATTGCCGCTTTTGCAAGCGGCGCAGATGACGATGTTTAATGCAATTTTCCATCACATCGTTACCACCTTTCTCGTATGTGCAGCTTTGTTTGCGCATTGGGGAGCGATAACAAGCTATTGCTCGAGCTACCTGCGGTGGCCTGCGCCACTTCGCGACCGCCGCTCGCCCCGCGACCGTTCTGGTGGTATATGCGGCTCGTTCAGTGCGCCTGTCGTTTGCGCGGCGCATTTTCGTGTCCAGTGTAATAAAAGGCAATAAAAACAGAGCGCCTGCGACCTCTCTAAAACTTGAGTCGCGGCCAGCTGCCCGACGAGCAGACTCGCTCGCTCGCGAGTCGCGAGCGAGTAGCTCGCGAGCAGAAACTGCGACCTCCGATCGGAGCGGTGCGCCGGAGAGAAACTGTGACGTAGGGGTCACGCGGCGCGCACTCCTTGGAGCAAAACGGCGGATTTCTCCGTGGTGCGAATACCCCTTGATCTGCGCTGGACGCGCTGCTCGCAGGGCTGCTACGCGCGCGCGAAGTAGCGCGCAGGCTTGCTTCCGAAACGGTGAGTTCGCGGAGGGCGCCGTACCTGGTACCGGTACCGTACTCTTTTTGACCGTACTTCACGCACTCAGACTCGCCGATGTACTGCCGTATACTTAGAGTTATTCGTTTTCGGGTTTTATATTTTTTCAAAAATTAGGCGGGGGGGGGGGGGGGGGCGAAAATTGGGTGCTATTTTTCGAACTGCTATTAGGGGTTTTTGTGAAACCATTCCAACAGTCGGGTTTTTTCCGGTAAAATTGACACTTGTCCTAAGTTTATTTTAATACACTGAGTATATTTTAGAGGGTATCACGAGCTTTTTAACTCTAACGCTTTAAAATTGGTGTTTGTTTCAATCTCGGGGGGACTTTGGGGTTCTCTTTAAATTGCTCTGCGAAATTTGGCGTTTGGAAATAAATAAATAATCACAGTAAATAGCATTGATAACTTCCATAAATGAAACATTTTATTCACGGAAAGCTGGTCATTGATTCTTCCCTGATCCTTGTTTACATACAGTATTGTGATCTGCTTGCTCAACTGCCGGTTCTGCGCTCTCTTATAGGTCCCTTATATTAGGGTAGGCTACTGTGTACGCACGTACGTGTAGACAAATTTTAAGTGCAATGCACTTCTTAAGCGACCCTGAACCTGCGTCCACCGGCGATGTCCTCGCACGTGGAGATGGGCGCGCGCAGCCTGGCCGCTGACATGGCACATACCCACGTGGGGGATTGGCCAGGAATCTCCTCGTCTTCCTTGGCAACGGGGGGAGATGGGCGCGCGCTGCCTGGCCGCTGACATGGCACATACCCACGTGGGGGATTGGCCAAGAATCGGGCGTGAGAAGGGCTAATGCACCTGCTTAAAGGAGTACTGACACGAAATTTCAAAGCTGAGATCCGCTCTAGCAATCAAGTACAACGACAACACAAATAGGCGTCTGTGAATAAATGCATCTTTCTTTCTTTGTAGTTGTGTGTGTGTGTGTGATCTCTCTTTCGCGAACATTACCGAACCGCGCAAATTCAACTCGTGCATTCGCACTTTCACATTCTTCCCCTCGGGGAAATGCGGGGAATTTTTGTTCGAGTCTGGCATACGTAATATTGTATTAAATGTATCGGTAAGAACGTAAGATATGGTGAGCAATGATGAGCTTCCAGTACCTGCTAATCTTATATAGATGCAGATGAGGCCCCGGTGTTCTTGTTGACGTCTAAGACGACGAATCCGCTCCTCGTTATGCCGGATGACACATTGCTGTCCCCCGTGAGAAGAGGGTACACTACTCAACGTGGACGGCTGGCTGTCATTCTCCTACGTTGTCGTTTACTGCACCGCCCCTGTGCCGCACTGGTACGAGACCACGCTCCGCCCTCCATGACGTCCGAGACGAATAGGGCCAACCCCCCACGGACTCTTGCAGAGAGCGGTGGTGATTCTACTTGCCTATCTGCTTCCAGCGTTCGTGAGTTCTGAGAACGATCACGATGGCATGGCGGGGCACTGGCAAGAAGGAAAGTAACTGTTTCCCAGAGCCAGGGAAACATAATCATATTTCACACAAAAAAGTAGGATACGGCAGTTTGTATCTCGCATGCGTCACAGGGTATTCTTTGCCCCGTGGGCGGTCGGCTCACGAAGTGCCTGCAGGCTGGTGCGAAACTGCGGCACCCGCGTTTATGGCCGGAAAGGGCCGTGCACATAAGGTTCGGCGCGCGTTAAAAAGCCCCTACGTCGCCTGCATAAATTCCCCCACCGCGCCACCGCTGCGTACTTGGGCGTGGTTTACACCCGTCATAAACCTCCCTCTTTGTGGCCCATTTTCGCGCCGCAGGAGCTTTACCGGTGCATCGGTGAACGCTTCTCGCCTCGGAACACAACATTGTGTCCTGTGCACTCTCCAAAAAGAGAGAGAGAGAAAAAAAACAACAGTTGAGAAGTTGTGTTTTCGGGCAGGCATGGAGTCTGCACTAGTTAGCGAAACAAGAACGCCTGATTTTATTTCTAATGATAGGGAAGAATGACTCAACCTCCAACCCGTGGTACGATGGAACACTGTTAAAAAAGTAAAGAAGAAACTGAAGGTGTGATTGAGATATGCACAGCATTCGCGGGAAAGCTGGCTTTGCCGCAACACGTATTCGGTCTACTTACGTCTACGCACGTCGCTCGTGATTGAGCCTTTAGGGCGGTATCAGTTTGCAGTTTCTCTGAAACACGCTAAAATATCTGTCGGAAATTATTTAAGTCGCAGGCCCGTTCATATCGAAGAGGTTTCTGCTTATATGTGTAAAGCAGTGTCTACGAAAGCAATTCCGGGTTTTGTCCCGAGCAACACCTGATCCGGCGAACCTCGATTTGGGGGCAAATCGCGCGCTCTTTCGGCTTTACTCAATGTCTTATACGTGTTGTTATACTGACACACCAGACATCGTCGTGTACTATTGCTAATATTGGGACAAAGAAATGTACAAGTACGCACCTAAAAAAAAAAAAACAGCGTGTCGAGAGGCCGGGCATCGTACATTTGCATATCTTCATTCCCTTTTTAGAGTTGACTTGGTTTTAAGCAAAGCTTTATTGGCTCAATCTTGGCTACCTTCCACACCGAAAAGCACTGCAGGAAAGCCAAGTTTCTCAACGATGATGATGATTATGGGTGAAGTGAAAGATGGTTGAAACGCGAAGATTTCTCCTGCTCAAAGCTAATGTTTTCAGAGTCCAAAGTCAAAATACAAATAAAGCAAAAAACGCTTCCCGTGGTCGCAATCGGACCTGGGTCTCTTCCGTTATGAATCTGACGTATATCCGATTATGCCATTCCGACACCGTCGAAGCAGCTTAGATTTTGGGCTTTACTTTGACCCAGGTTGCATGGGAACAAACTTCGCGTTTTAACCACCTAACTCCTAAAAAAGGGGTTTTGGCTTTTTTCGTGTAGCTTTACCTCGCCCACTAAGGAGAGCATATTTCCAAGTGAACACGAAGGCAATGCAAATTTGTCTGCCCTTTGCAGGACGCCGCGGGCAGCTTCACCAACAGCTTGACGATACGGTTCCACCCTTCGCTGGAGTTGGAGGGGGACGAGATCAAGACGCTAGTCTGCAAGTTCACCACAGGCGACGTGAACCTGGGATGAACGGGCACCATCGCTGACGTCATGTCCACAAGGGGCCTTGTCGTGTGCAGCGATGTGCAAGACCTGCCGAGTGTGAGCTATGCGACGGAAGCGACAGCGCATATTTTGCTGCACGCACGACGGGAAGCTTCCTAGGCACGCCACTGGGCGGGCATGCAACGAGCGCGGCCTCCTGCTTGAGGCTCTTGCGCTGCTCATTTAGTAATAGCGTTCACCTCACCGCCTTTCGCCACACTTCTCAGCTTACGGTGGCCTCACGTGACACGGACCTGTATCACCTCCGCCTCATCGTGCAAATCATTCACAATGAGTGCAAAAACTCGAGAATTGGCTAAGCCCCCGGCCTTCTGCGCCTACGCAGCTTAAGATCGCGTAATCCATGCGCAGAGTTGTCCAGTCAGCAGAAAAGAGCCGGTCACTGGGGATTTTACACAGGCGAGCACTCGAGCGTCGAAAGTACCCGATTGAAATGTGAGTCTGTAGTAGCGCTCAGTAAGGGAAGGTAAATTAAATGTCAGAATTAGGCCCGAAAATGCTATGAAATTGGTTATTCATTCACGATTTAATTTCGGTGCGAGTCTAAATGGTGCCGCTTTCCAGGCAACGTTTCACGCATCTGTAGCAGGAGGCGATCCCTCGGAATTGCATCACCGACTGCCGATTTCGCCATGGCTCCTGCGTACGTTTGGCGGTATGCAGAGCAGTCATTTCTGTCAGTAAATTGATTGCCTGCACAACCAGCTGCACAACGCCACCCTTCCAGCTGAACTTCGCAAACAAACGTCAAAGGTTATGTTTAAAAATTGTCCCTGTATCTGCTTGCTCCCCGCATCTGCCTCGTAACACCCTTTTCTCTCTATCCCCCGTCATGCTGTTGTCCGTCCCTCTACCTGCTCCCATAATGAATACAATGGAAGTTTCATCACTTTGATTCATTTTCCCCGCCTTTTCCCGTGTCGTGCACCGCCTGTTGGGATATTTTCTTTTCATTTTTTTGGACCAGATCGGAGAGACATCCTTTTTTTAGTATTTACTATTTGCATTTATCTGGCCTGTCTTTGACTCCGGTTTTTACTGGGTTTCTTATTTTCTTTCGCGGAAACTAATCCGACGTCTAATCACCAAAAGAACCATGTTTTGCCTCAAGTATGCCTGCCTTTTCTTGTTTGCTGAACAATGTTGGAATGTATGTGCGTGCCACCAGCTTCAGAAATTTCAGACGGTCTTGCATTTGTACACTTCTTGTCCAATCATTGTTTCTCATTGCGGCCGTGTGACCGAATCAATAGACAAACAGAGAGACGTTAAGTTGCCCAAGAAAGACTATCGTCCTTACAATTTTAGGCTGAAACCAAGCCACTCCTAACTTTCTATACTCATAAAGTCAGCATGAGCAGCATAATCTCTAATAGGCTTGCACTGGACAGGTCTTCTCCAGCCGCATACCTTGAACTCTCTCGCTCACATCGATTTTGTTGGTGTCGCCGTACCTCACGGCAAACGCCTGTGTTGAGAGAACTTCTTTTCGGTGGTAGAGTAGTTTTCTCAGTGTGTGCGTGGGTAGTAGGCCATTGACCAAGTGATTGAAGCGGCCATTAGAGGTCTGTAGAGAGGGCATCTTTGATCTTTTCTTGTGAATGAGACTCTGGTGCGTGAACATCCATTGGATGGCAACTTATGCGCGAGTAAGTTTCTCCGTGTAGTGCATAGCAAGTGGTCTCATGAAGAGTAACCTTAACGCGTTTCCCTGTACGCACCCCCTTCACACTTTTACAGAGAACCATGGCGTAAGTTTGTGCGTTCTAGTAGCGCCATTCGTCATGGCTTGTACGGTGACGGCCGTGGTCGATGCGAATCCCTCGCAGGTTCGAACCTTGTCTATTGATTGATTGTACATTCGACGCATTATTCTACCTGACATCTGCGCCGCTGCATTTTGTGCAAACCGAATCGGTGTAATATTTCCTTGGGAGGATAGTCGTGCCCTCTACAAGAATGTCCCAACAAATGTGTAATAGAGTCTCCCGAATGTATTTTACGGTTCCATTACATTTACTTCTCGTATGCTCCAGATGTTAGCGCTTGTGGGAACAACATTGTCATAAAAAGCCATCTTAAGTACCTTGTACATGTTTTCAGATCAAGGACGAGTGTCCAAGCAAATAACGGCGCTTACCGCACTTTTCATGACGTTATCTTTTTCATTTCACTACTTAAATGGCCCAGCAACACTCGTGCTAAAATTTGTTTGTTCATGACGTCTATTGTGGAACATAAGTCAAGTGGCCATTAAACAGATCGGGGTCTGATGCACTATACACTTATAGAGTTAGTAGCGCGTGATCGCAAGAGGTGAAGCGCAATGTGCTGGTGCAAATTTCAGCCGTCAACGCACTTTACCAGACGTGTTGACGGCGGCAGCTTCAAGCGGTATACACGACTGACCTGTGAGTTGTTACTGGCAGTGTTTTTGCTCCTGTGCCAAACCAAGTGAATTTTTACACTTTCTTTTAAATAATAAAAGTCTAGACTGCTAGAAGTGTTTGTAATCATGTGCCAAATCAACTGAATTTTTGCCATTTCTTTGAAATAAAAAACAGTTTCGGCTGCGATTGAAGCCTCTCACTGGTGGACACCTTAGCTCATTTTGTGTTTTTTGCTGATTAAGCTTTTCCTTGACCTTTTTTAAATCTCAGCGATTATACAAGAAGTCGTTCATTATTTGCTTTAAAGGAATACTGAAACGAAATTTCAAAGGTGTGATAACTATGTAAAACGCTTACTTTTTATCAGGAGATATCTCCCAGCAAGTTTCAACAGCACCAGTTCAGCGAAACACATTTAAAATCCATCTTAATCTTCGCCCGCACGAGAAAGCCCAGAGCGGGCCGACATGACATCATGTGCTACTTGCCCCAAACTGCCGACGTCGGAGCTCCCGTGACAAAGCCGACGCGCTGGCTGTGGTTGGCGCGCGCTGCTCGGGCGTGTGTACACGTCATGATTTTGGGACTGACGTCATGCTGCCCGGGCCTGTGGGGACGGCGAAGACCTCGGCCGGTCTGGGCGCGCGCGTGCGCTCGCTCGCGCGCGCTTCCAGAGAGGCAGCGACGCGGCAAGAATGGTGACGTCATGTTATACATCCTGTTATGGCGGCCGCTCGGCGTTTTTCAGTCGAAACCGAAACTGGCACGAATAAACGACGCCGTAAATGAATGTTTACGCTGCGCTCGACCGTATAATCTGTCATTCTATGATTAGTGGGCTGGTAGGCCCGCATAGCAGCGAAAAAAACGTAACACGAAAATTTTGTGTCAGTACTCCTTTAAGAAATAAAAGACACGCGTGGACGCCCCGCTAACGCTTGTGAGTAAGTTAGTAGCGCCACCAGTACTTTTCAATGTAAGCTTAATTTCATTACTTCACCGCTAATAAAGTTAGGGAGGGGTTTTGTGCTTTCATTTCATTCTGTCGTTGAACAGAAGAGCGAAGAGACTGCCACGCCTTCGCATCCTGCTCAGGAATACGGCTAAGCAATACTAGAAGCATTATACGCGCTTAGGCAAGGTCCTCGGGGAGCAGTTGGCGTTGTATTCTGCTGCTCAGTTACGTGGATATCGCTGTTGAAAAGGCGTCTCCTCCTTCTCGTCATTCTTACAAACGTAACCATCGGAACTCCCATGACGAACAGATGAGTGTTGGACAGCTCCTCGCTACCGTGGAAAACAACGCTGGGAGGGGTTGCGGTCGCTGTTATTCAAATGATCCTAAGACAAGGACTTTGACCTATATATTACTTATGGCAATCAAACTGCTTCTAGTAGGTGAGCTTTTTGTAGAATTGCCAGAAGCAATTTGCTCTAGGTGGTTTGTTTAGCAGACGGGCTTTATTATATTTGCTTTAGGATATTTGGACCGCCTTATACGGGGAATGGCTGGATTTTGTCTGTCCACTGCAAGAGTATGACCCATTGGAACAGGTACCGCTAACGAACAAGAACTGAAGCAAAACAGCGCGAAAAAACGAAGGACGAGGGAGAACACACACACGAGCGCTGACAACAACTGAGCATGTTTATTGCAAACGCAAATATATACGCTATACAAACAGAGATACAAAAAACAACCACAAGATATGCAAACAGCGTAAGCATTTTTTCGCCGCGCCCGAACTAATCACACCACTCTGGGTACTGCTTCATCCTTTCAAATACATCATCTCTTTCGCAGTTAAGGTGACCGATGGCTTGCTGACGCACTTATCCCCTCTCTCGGCGATTTGGAATGCTTCAACGATTTCCCGCGTGATTTGGTCCTTGTGCTTCTTTGGTCCTTATGAAGCAGTACCCAGAGTGGTGTGATTAGTTCGGGCGCGGCGAAAAAATGCTTACGCTGTTTGCATATCTTGTGGTTGTTTTTTGTATCTCTGTTTGTATAGCGTATATATTTGCGTTTGCAATAAACATGCTCAGTTGTTGTCAGCGCTCGTGTGTGTGTTCTTCCTCGTCCTTCGTTTTTTCGCGCTGTTTTGCTTCAGTTCATAATGAACCAACTGGCCCCACTTCAGACATTAATTCAGAACAAGAACGTTTTGGGGTATTCGCCTTAAATCTCACTCAAATGTGACTCGCCTTAAGTCTCACTCAAATGTGACTCTGTAGTACCAAGCCCAGCGATGATAGGTTTTGAGTACAATCACCGTTGGTTCGCGCTAAACAGGGAAGAGGCATGAGCTCCCCAAAGATTTTCCACGTGCAAGCATCGATGGGATACTACATGCAATAACACTTGTAAACATGGCTAACGCCTGTTTAGGAGTACGTTTCAGGCGAACCCTTTCAGCAGGAGACAACAACAATGCGAATTCTGCCAACACTTGACCAGGAAGGAGGGTCTTCAGAGAGGCTATAGGCCCAGTGAACCAATCTTAGCGCCAAGGGCGCCGGAGAATAGTTGAAAACCGTTGGAGCGCACAAGCGCATCTGGACACCTAAATAAAACAGAGCTCCAAAAATGAAATCTTGCTCGAAAACGTTCTGGTAGCTCATAAGCATGTTTTGGTCTCAGTAATAAGCTTATTAATTCAGCAATGCCTTGTGGAACTGCAGGGGGCTCCTAAATAACTCGGATGACGTTAAGCTACGGGACCACATACCACGTGCGGTGTGCGTCCAAGAAGCCCACCTAAGCAGCAAACACGTCAATTTTCTGCCTTAATATTTCACATACAGAAAAGACAGACAAACCGCCAGCCGACCATTAAGTGGCGCGGCTATTATCCTGCCAAGAGTAGCCATAGCTAAAGAAATTACGCGGCAGACTGAACTAGAGGTTGGGGAGACTAGTAACAGTATGCTCAATTTACAGTACATCTGAGAAGCGACTACAATGGAGTTCCACTATCTACTCAAACATCTCTCAGGGCCATACATAGTAGAAGGCGACTGCAATGCCCAACATCCTCTGTGGGGCTCTACAAAGTATGATGCAAGCATCCGGTTGATTGCAAAGTCTTACTTTCCACTGGAATGTGCATAGTAGTAGTAGTAGCTCTTTTAGTATGAAACAGGAGGAATCGGGGTTCAAATAGGGGGAATGGGTGATTGGGATTAGGGTTGGGATTAATACATACGAAAAATACAAGCTGCTACCGCGAGAGTTGTGCATATTAAGCAAAAATAAACTCACATAATTCAGTCCACCCACAAAGCATCATCTTCGGTAGACGTAGCTACTCTTGCGATCGGCATGTACTGGAAGACCCACATAGAAGTGGTCCCTTCTCTGTCATCCTAAGGAAAAGGGTCAGTCCTTTAACGTCGCAGGATAGCGCGGCGCCATGGACTAGAAGTATCAAGAGGTCACCTACCTTCCACATGATTATATAGATTTTGTTCACATTGAGAGTGTTTTATCCTTGAGTGCAAATCACACAATTGAAGTGGCCATTGATGGTATGCTACAGACTTCCAGGAATTCAAAGATGAAACGAATGCCTCGGTGGAATGGATAGTGCGAAACGGATACAAAAAAGCAGAATGCGGCGGGGAGCCTTTTCCCTACTTACCCAGCACCGCAGAACTACATCAACTTCAAACGCATCAAATCACTGCCAAGACGCAAGACGGGTACCAAAATATAAAAGCTTGAAGGGGTACTTAGAAGGCATCAATTATTACTCTGACCAGAAAAAAGTATGGAACAGGATAGACAAACTGCGAAGGTAGCAAACCTGCTCCCGTCCTCTAGTTGACAATGCCGGAGACACTTTGCAGGACCAGGGAGGTATACAGCGACCGTAATTTGAATATGTATCGAGTGCACCTCAATACTATAGCAAGTTTCTGAATTTCGAGCACAAGGAAGAAAAACTACAACTTCACCAAGAATGATCTCCAAATTAGCCATATAGCGGTGACCTTAGTGTTGCTAAGCTCAAAGGCTCAAAGGCACCGTTGCTAAAGCAGCTGCTGGACCAGGTAATATTAACCACGAAATGATTAAGACCTTAGACCCATAAACGCAAACCGAATTACTAGCTCTCTATAATAGGATGCAGAGCAGCGAATATATTTCCCCAAGGCAAAAAGGGGCAATTATTGTTCCAATTTTGAAGGAAGGAAAAGTTCCAGGTCTTTCCTCAAGCTAAAGCTGCAAGCGTTTTCGCCTCAACCAGCCCCAATTAGTCCCCCTCAGCGACCACTCTGTCTGGAGATGCAGCCAAAATTGGTAGGCCGGGATTGACACACAGTCCGCAGTTATACACACTGCCCTATTTCCGGGCAATGTAGGGTGAAAAAGCCGGTTTCGCATTCTCGACTCCGAAAGAGATACTTTGTCTTCACTGATGTGTTGCCAAACACTCTTAGAAATTTGTCGTCTACTTCTTTCTGTCGGGGAATGATCTCTCCAAAATGTAGTGCTGTGAGCCACTCACATCGCTCCACGCCCACACTTAACAGCAAATCTTTGCTCTTGTACTGCGTTCAAGCTCCCATGCCTCGTCAAGGGACAGTGCACAGTTGTAGTTGCAGGTGAACTGCGCATGTTCTTTCCAGAGAACGTTTGTTGGAAGCTGAATGGGAACAGCGGAAATGCAGACTTTTCAAGGTAGGTTCACTATTTCTTGTGGCGTGAATGAGGCGTCTTTCGGGACGGAAGACATCATGGGGTTTATTTTTTGCTTCTTGAGAGAGCTGTGGAGCGTTACCAGATCATATTCTGTTACTTCGACGCCAAATTTGTTTTTTTTGCACAAAACCGTTCTTATTTCCTGGCTTCTGCTTAACAAAGGGGAGTTCAGAAGGCTACAAATGCTGAAATTCTACTTTTTTGGAGCCAGTCTTGCATGATCTCTCTCTCTTTCAGTCCAATACGTGGCTTCAGTCGCAAAATATGGGCTTGAGAGCATAGCATCACGCAAAACCACCACGCGGCGACGCACTTGCGTGTGCCTATGGCCTCAAAGCTGCATTCACACCCAGCTTTGTAGCACTGCCACCACTCATGAGTATCACCACAGCTATTTTGCGATACTTGGACAGTGAGAACAAGACCTCCACTTTAGCTTTCGCCCACACATGAAGGTCTGCCCGGCACAGCAGCACATGGTGCACTTTTGTCGCCTTGGACATCCTGTATATCCTTACTTTTTATGCTTTTCACCACCATGTTTCTTGGAATACGCGGCGATTCAGGCTTCACAGAACGATTTGGGAAAATCCCGCAGCTGCTTAGTCCGAAGTCCTTTCGGTGTCTTTTTGAAGAAGTGTGCGTTGTCTATTGCTACCAGAGCACACCTGAAAAGTGCGAGAATAAGAGTACACACATTTTACCATATACCGCAGGTGACGGGGATCTTGATTCCTACCACACTTTTAAAATTTACAAAGTTCTTAAATTATTAACAACCGACAGCTGCAAAACCCTTTGTATAGCTCAATAAGTCTTGTATTGTGGCTTGGGCGCTGTTACGATTCAGCGCACCGGTACCCTGTGCGCGCGTGCTACAAGTTTGGTGTAGTGAGAGGAAGCTTTGTGTGCTGCAGGAAAGCCCGTTCTCCTCACGCAAGTGAAGTCAAGCCAGGGCGAGTAGAAATTTGAATCTGTGAGTAGACTCCGCTCGCCGATACCTCCTCTCCCCTCTCTCAGACTCAACGTGCGCCGGCTTTCCCGAGCCCGGGAAAGAGTGTTTTTTTTGCATCTGCACTTTTTAGCGGGTGGTGTGAAAGCCGTGGTAGGCGGTGGAACCGTTGCCGCTGCTGTGCATAAATCTCACCCTCTCGGTGGTTAGAATCAGTCAACATTTAGGGCTGAACTAAGAGTGCCTCTGCCCGTCGACTCCCTGCTGTTCCTGTATCTTCGCTGTTCATCTCTCGCCGTGCAGTAAAACCAGTTGAGTTTTGCTCTCCGCTTTTTCTCGCCAACACTTAAGGCAGCTCATCTGCCCGCCGCCCGACCACCACGCCACCACTACTTGACGGCGGCGACGGAATCCGGTGCAGGAACGCCTTCGCCAATGTAACAGCACACAGCCATGGTAACGCTTTGTACCAAACGTAACTTAAATAAAACTGAGGGCTTATTATTCAACTACAGTGGAGACAGTTGAAATATTTCGGGTAATGTGTGACATAAATGCCAACGACGGTAGTTCCGTTAGCTCATAAATGATGGCCAAATAATAGCCGTACAGCGAAATATCAAGCATACCAAAAAGCACGCCTGCAGCTTGCCGAAAATCTCAAGTATATGGGTGCCGCATTATCGAAAGCAGATTCTACGCGAACGCAAACGACCCCAGAACTTGAGCTGCGAGAGTTTTCCTTGAAGCATACTATGTTCTTTGCTTCACACTTTAGGAAAAAAAGATACCACAGCGATAAACATACCATAACCTAAAGCAAAAACATTAGCAAAAAGAGCGACGTAAGTCCGACCAAGGCGATGGTCCCGTAAGTGCCGCTAAATCTCCCCTATCCCAACTACTCTCTGCTACGCCGGTTTAGAACCCACGGTGAGAATAGCCTGCCTTAATTTTTGCTAAATCACAACTGCTCATTTTGTAAGCAGTGTAGTGAGTCACTGTTAATGGCGACTATTCCTTGCTTTGGCTGCGGTTTCCTTGCTGCTGCGCGTTCGGTCAGACGTATCCGTCAGTGCCTGAACGAGGTACGCAGTGGCGATTTGCGTGCTACCACCGAGCCAACGCCGTAGCATCGGTCGTCACAGATATCGCTCCCTTACTACAGGGGCTGATGAATCGCGATATTATTAAAAAAACCTAAAAGCATGAGGGTTCCGGCTAGTTGGTAATCCATTAGTAAGACAGCGCGAAAAAAGACCAAGGACGAGACGAAGACGACAAACAAGCGCTGATTTCCAACTGCAATTTAATGAGAAGAAACACACACATAAACATACATTCTATCACAAAGGTATAGCAGATACCGCAGCTGCAACACAGCCACGTGCACAAAACAGATCAAAACCCGCTGACCCATACATCGAAACAAGTGACAAGGAAAATAAGACTACACAATCATCTAAAGAAAGGTTCAGAATTGGGTGCCCAAGTAAGTAGTCACATTTTTTGACAGCAGGATGGACGGGGCACTTATGCACTTATCTCCTTCACTTGTTATCACCGCTGCCTCAATAATCTCTCGGGTAAGTGCATGACCATGACGGTTGACAACACACTCATCAAACAGTGGCGTGCAACCTGCCGTTTCATACGAACGACAATGCCGGCTAAAATTACCCTCCAAGCTGCGCCTAACATTATAATCATGCTCCCGCAACCTGTCATTCAGACAGCGGCCCGTCTGCCCTACGTAATTCGTACCGCACGAAAGGGGTATCTTGTAGATAACCCCTTCCACACACTCAACGAAAGTTTTGCGGTGATTTACGGGGCAACCGCTATCCGTTTTAGATTTGGGCCTATTTATTTTATACAGCCTGGACAGTTTATGCAACAGATTAAGAAAAGCACAGCCTGGACAGTTGGCGCAACAGATTAAGAAAAGCAAAGTCCTGAGCCTTGGCTTGTTGTTCACGGTAATGACACATAAAGTAGATTGGTCCCTCAGAGTTATAGTCACGGAGCAGGGAAGTTGGCAGAAGAGTGTCGGTGTGTTCCTCCAAAAGAACTTGAAATTATTACCCATTGATGATCCGTTCTACACAAAGAATTCAGACCAGGTTGTGGGCTTTGTTAGAGAACGTTTTGAAGAAGTGTTTAACGCTTTTTCAATTGACAAAAAAGACCTGTACTATTCATTGCCTCATAATCCGAGGCATAATCCGATTGCGCCGAGGCTGCCATAGAAAGCTTTGGTGATGTGGCGTTTCAAAATTCCTGCTATCTTACGGTTGCGGGTTTTCTGGAATTTTTGTCTGTATATTTGCGGTCAACGTATGTCAGATGGGATGATTCAGTGTACATCCCCGCACGGGGCACCTTGAGTAATCTTCGTGACGGTACTGGCGATACCGCGGACCCCGAGCCCCCCAACATAAGCTGTGTCCTACCGTGGTGATGTGTTTTTAAGGTGAAGGGTAGAAACCTCTAACGGTGGCCGTCGGAGCCTTGGTCAAGCTCCGGCCGATGGGCTCCCTGCCTGTCTACCAGGCAGGGAGCTCCGGGACCTCTTTGACTACCAGGGTAAGGTCAAAGAAGAAAGTACCCCAGTCTCCCTGCTTTTATACTATGCTATATGGCATTTTCAACCCCCCCCCCCAAACGTGATCGGTCCCAGAAAAGGGGCCGCACCGAAGTATCTTTTCCCCCATAGCCATCTTTAACATTTCCTGAACCGGATAATTTTTCTCGATTTCTTGTGATGGAATCGCTCAATCCAACCCACCCACTAGCATCTCAGTCAGTCTTCTTGATCGCCAAGTATCTTGAAGCCATAGTAGGAAAATCATATAAGTGCGAAAAACAAAGGTCTGGTGAACTCCTAATCGAAATAAATGACAAGCAGCAGTCCACGAAGCTTCTAGCTCAGGCTAGACTGGCTGATCTAGACATCAGGGTCACACCCCATCGGAGCCTCAACAAGAGATCGGAGACAGATCTCTTGAACGAAACGGATGCGGATCTCCTTGCCGGCTTGAAGGATCAGGGCGTCACTGCCGTGAGACGCATCACTATCCGCAGAAACGACAAGGAGATTCCCACCAAGCACATTATCTTGACTGCTGACCGCGCAGTACTCCCACAACACATAAATGCAGGTTTTATCCGTTGCTCCATCCGTCCGTACATCCCGAACCCGCGGCGCTGTTTTAAGTGCCAGCGGTTCGGACATGGTACAAACTCTTGTCGTGGCCGAACGACGTGTGCGAAATGCGCGGCGCATGATCATCCAAGTGACAATTGTCCATCCGATAGCCTGTCTTGTGTGAACTGCGGCGGGCCGCATGCAGCGCACTCCCGCAAGTGTGAAAAGTTTCAACTGGAGAAAAAGATAATTAACATCAAGGTAACTGAGAACCTTACCTTCCCAGAGGCGCGAAAGAGGTTCGCCTCTTTCCCCCTGGGGAGGTACGCCGACGCAGCTCGCCGGGGGGCGGAGCGGCGTCTCGTTTCCACAGGGACCCAGTTCAGCGAGTCTGACCTGGTCCCTCCCCCGACCCCCCCCCCTGGGTTGGTTCTGGCAGCCCAACCCACCACCACGCCGCTTGCTGAGGCAGCAGCGGTTGTGGTGGCAACCTCTTCCGTCGGGACCGGTTCCGCTCCCGCCTCTGTCTCCCCGTCCTCCAGTGTGTTGGAGGGTACCGAGGTGATGGACACCACGGGCCCCGCACCGGTTCCCACCGCCACCGCACCGCCCGTGCCACCTCTGGCGCCCCAGACGCCCTCGGCGGTGGTGGCTCAAACGAAGGGCTCCCGAGGGGGGGCCAAGTCCAGGGGGCCCGGTCCGTCGGGCACCCCTCGGACATCCGACGAAGAGATGGATGTCGGGCCGTTCCTGCCTGCAACGCAGCGCAAGGAACGCGTCCCGACGCCAAAGCCTCTCGACAAGCCAAAAAAGGCGAGAGTCACAGCCCCGAAAGACGACACATAAACAAACACACACACTCCAGTAGCTCTCACACTAAATAATGGGAAGAGAAAACATATTTCAATGGAACTGTAGAGGCGTTCTTTAAAATCTTGACGATGTATACGAAATACTGCATGCTAATCAGCCAAGTGTAATGTGTGTTCAGGAAACACATTTGAATTCCAAGCAGACAAATTTCTTGAATAGTTACATGGTCTTCAGAAAGGACAGGGATGGCTGCACACACTCTTCTGGCGGTGTGGCCATAATTGCCCGGAAATCCTTAGCCTGCCACCCTGTCACTCTGAACACTGTCCTTGAGGCTGTAGCAATGCGAACAATATTATTTAATAGGTTGATAACGGTATGCTCCATCGACATTCCTCCTGATCATGCACTTTCGAGCTCTGATTTCGAGGCGCTGGTCGACCAGCTGCCCGAACCATACATACTAACAGGCGACCTTAATGCTCACAACTCTCTTTGGGGCTCTTCTCGCACGGATGCCCGAGGTCGCCTGATAGAGAAGTTTCTTACATCCTCCGGAGCATGCCATTTCAACAAAAAACAGCCTACATACCATAACTTAGGACACAATACATACTCGCATCTTGACTTGGCTATTGGTTCCGCAGTTCTCTTTCCATGTCTTGAGTGGGGTGTGGGCACAGACCCATATGGTAGTGACCATTTCCCCACTTCCCTAACGTACATAGGTAAAGGCCCATGCAGTCCATCTTCCCATAACAGGTTTAATGAATCAAAAGCAAACTGGAGTACATTCACAGAAACATCTAAACTACACCAGACATCCATAAAACACCTACACGTGGAGGAAGCCGCCCAACTCGTCACGGCGCACATCCTCGACGCTGCCGAAAAGTCCATTCCCCAGGCCTCCAGTGGGTCCCGCACCCCAAGGAGGCCCTGGTGGAACGAGGACTGCAGGCGGGCGCGAGAGGCCCAGAACAAGGCGTGGGGTGTCCTTCGCCGGTACCCCACGTCAGATAACCTTATTTCTTTTAAACGGGCAAAGGCTTTTGGGAAGCGAGTGCGTCGTGAGGCGAAAAGGGAGAGTTGGCGCACCTTCCTCACTTCCATCAACTCATACACTGACGCACACAAAGTCTGGACACGAATACGAAAACTAAAAGGACAACAGACACACAGCCTGCCCCTGGTTAGTACAACAGGGGACACACTGGAAGACCAGGCTAACACACTTGCACAACACTTCGAACACGTGTCCAGTTCAGCACAATACACAAACACTTTCATGAAACACAAAACATCTGCAGAAAAGAAGTCCCTGCGTGATAACAACAAGTCGCACACTTCTTACAATTCTCCTTTTTCTATTCATGAGCTGAAGGTTGCTTTGAGCACATGTAAGCCTTCAGCTCCAGGTGCAGACAAAATCACATACACCATGATACAACACCTACACCCAGACACTCTGGAAACACTCCTACATCTATACAACAACATATGGCTTTCGGGGCGAATTCCTCGCTTTTGGAGGGAGGCCATAGTAGTGGCTTTCCTGAAGGAAGGAAAGGACCCTTCCTCTCCTGCTAGCTATCGGCCCATCGCCCTCACAAGCTGCCTGTGCAAGCTCCTCGAGAAGATGATAAACAGGAGACTCGTGTACTTTCTTGAGTACAATGGTCTTCTCGAGGGCTGCCAGGCAGGCTTCAGGGCGGGGCGGTCCACGAACGACCAACTCGTCGCGCTCGAGTCCTATATAAAGGATGCTTTCCTCCACAAACAATATTCTATGACGGTATTCTTTTATCTGGAAAAAGCGTACGATACCGCGTGGCGGTATGGCATCCTCAGCGACCTCAAGTCCTTCGGCAGGTCAGGTAACATGATAAACACACTTGCCAGCTGCTTGTCTCAAAGAACCTTTCGTGTGCGAGTTGGAACTGCACTCTCTAGGGTTCATGTGCAGGAAAATGGAGTGCCACAAGGTGGAGTTTTAAGTTGCACCCTTTTTATTGTGAAAATGAATTCCCTTAGGAAGGCGCTGCCACCGTCGATTTACTGTTCAGTCTATGTAGACGACATTCAACTCTCCTTTAAATCCTGTAACTTGTCTGTCTGTGAGCGCCAGGTCCAGGACATTCAACTCTCCTTTAAATCCTGTAACTTGTCTGTCTGTGAGCGCCAGGTCCGGCTTGGTGTTAACAAGCTAGCTGGCTGGGCAGATGGCAATGGTTTTAAATTTAATCCCGGGAAGTGCACTTGTATTTTGTTTTCCACGAGGCGTGGTATCCGGCCGGATCCAGACATTCAACTCCACGGTGTCTCTATTCCTGTAAAAAAGGAACACAAGTTCTTGGGTATTATCTTTGACGAAAAGCTGACATTCATCCCACACATAAAACAACTAAAACATAAATGCTTAAAAACAATGAATATCCTGAAGGTTCTGTCGCACATCTCTTTTGGTGCTGACAAACAACTTCTCTTACGTGTTTTTACCAGCTTGATAGGTTCACGATTGGACTATGGTAGCGTTGTTTATGGGTCAGCAAGTAAAACATCCCTCAAAATGCTGGACCCAGTGCTCCATCTCGGGCTCCGCCTGGCGTGTGGCGCCTTCCGCACTAGCCCGGTCGAAAGCCTCTATGGGGAGTGCAACAAATGGAACCTACAACGTCAGCGAGCTTACACAGATCTCCTTTATGCTTTTAAAATTTCATCCATGCCTCACCATCCTTTTAAATCAGTTTTTCATGATACGTCCATGACTGAACTCCTTTTAAATCGACCATCGATCTCTGCGCCCTTCTCTTACAGAGTTAGAGAGGAGGCGTCAGAGCTTGCTGTCTCCTTTTTAGATACAATCCAAAGTTCTCTAACGGATTTTATAGCACCATGGCATCTCCGCCCTGTATTATGCGACACATCTTTTACACATCTAGATAAAAAGCGAGCTCCCACATGTGCAATTCTGCAGCATTTCTTGTATTTGCAGCAGAAGTATGAGTGCTCTGAATTTTATACGGACGCTTCTAGATCTGCCACCTCTGTGTCCTGCGCGGCGCATGGGCCCGGCCTTAGTGTCACTCGAACTCTGAATAGTCATACTAGTATCTTTACGGCAGAGGCTTACGGTGTACTTCTTGTTGTCAATCATATACTTCAAAACCACATCCCACAATCCATTATCTATACAGATTTCCTCAGTGTTGTGCGGGCACTGTCGTCAGCAGTGCCTTCGAAAAACCACGTTGTCAATCTGATTGTCAAGGGTATTATGTCTGTGTATGTACGCAAATTTGAACTGGTTCTTTGCTGGGTCCCTGGCCACTGTGGTATTGCCGGGAACGAAGCAGCGGACCGAATGGCTGCTGTTGCTACACTCTCGAATACAGTAGACATAACCACATTACCCTACACCGACGTGAAACCACACATCAGACAACAACTTCGCAAAACATGGCAAACACACTGGAGTGAACAAACAGACAACAAGTTACACGTAATAAAACCTCAATTGGGACCATACACCACCGACACACGCAATAGATACTCTGAAGTCGCCTTGGCCAGATTAACCCGCCGCGGTGGCTCAGTGGCTAAGGCGTTGCGCTGCTGAGCACGAGGTCGCGGGTTCGATTCCCGGCCGCGGCGGTCGCTTTTCTGATGGAGGCGAAAAGCAAAAATGCCCGTGTGTACGAGATTTCGGCGCACGTTAAAGATCCCCCGGTGGTCAAAATTAATCCGGAGCCCTCCACTACGGCGCGCCTCATCGCCTGCGTTGCGTCGGCGCGTTAAACCCTACAATCAATCAATCAAGCCTTGGCCAGATTACGGATAGGGCACACCCATGCAACGCACTCGTATCTGCTGACGGGATCTTCTAGACCCCAGTGCAGCAGGTGCGGAGAGGCCCTATCCGTAGTGCACATACTACTCACATGCAAGGCACTTCACACAACACGACACAAACACTTCAGAGAACTCTACAGACAACATATCCCACTACATCCATCGCAGTTTCTAGGTGACGAAGCCATTGTTTCTGTTAAACGTGTGTTTGAGTATTTGTCAGACGTTAAGTTTTTAAACCTCATTTCCTATCACGCATAATCAAATCTGGCCCTATACACCAGCCATCACCATTATCTGTAACTGATTTTACTATGTTCGGTTGACATTTTTTTTTTGTAACCACTTCACTTCATTAGATAAACTTTCCTCTGGCGCTTTTTGCCCTTAGTCGGCCTTGCGCCATAAAAACCCAACCATCATCATTCAGTGTACATACAGAAGCAAGGAGTTTGTATTGGCTCTTCAATCGCTCCCATGTTGAGTGACTTGTTGGCGCATTTTGATAGGTTGTTGACAATTCGTCTGCCAAAAAGTGACGTGATCCGTGTGTTTAAGGTCGTAGATGACTATCTGATGTTGTTTAAAAATAATGGTAATAGTGTTGTCAGGTCACAAAATGCATTCTGGGGATTTTGCATGATTGCCTTAGCCCGCTGATTGTGACCCACGAAATTCCAGTTGAAAGGTCCATTCTTTTCCTTGATCTACGTCTGTTGTTCAATGATTCCCACGTGTGTTGGTGGTATGAACCACGTGCTAACAAGACGTTGCTTCATGTGAGTCTTGTCATTCTAAGCTTGTCAAGCGGGGTATTGTTCATACATGTTTGTCAAATGTTATCAAAAAGTCATGCCCTCATGCAATGTCGGATAGCTGTAACGTTCAAGCCTCCCGTCTTCTGTCTGCAGGCTACCCTCCGCTTTTGATTAGTTTCGTTGCTGAAAGATTGCTGACGTATCTTAAGCACACTAACAAAGAAAACAGTGATAAGTCATCCACAAAAAAGAAAATTGTTGTTATGCCATACATTCATGGAGTGTCACACAAATTGAAGAAAGTTGCTGAGCGTCTGAATCTTCAGGTCCTGTTATCTGCACCGCATAAACTGTCCAGGCTGTGTAAAATAAATAGGCCCAAATCTAAAACGGATAGTGGTTGCCCCGTAAATCACCGCAAAACTTTCGCTGAGTGTGCGGAAGGGGTTATCTACAAGATACCCTTTTCGTGCGGTACGAATTACGTAGGGCAGACGGGACGCTGTCTGAATGACAGGTTGCGGGAGCATGATTATAATGTTAGGCGCAGTTTGGAGGGTAATCTTAGCCGGCATTGTCGTTCGTGTGAAAAGGCAGGTTGCACGCCACTGTTTGATGATTGTCTTGTTGTCAGCCGTCATGGTCATGCACTTACCCGAGAGATTATTGAGGCAGCGGTGATAACCAGTGAAGGAGATAAGTGCATAAGTGCCCCGTCCATTCTGCTGTCAAAAAATGTGACTACTTACTTGGGCACCCAATTCTGAACCTTCCTTTAGATGATTGTGTAGTCTTATTTTTCGTGTCACTTGTTTCGATGTATGGGTCAGCGGGTTTTGATCTGTTTTGTGCACGTGGCTGTGTTGCAGCTGCGGTATCTGCCATACCTTTGTGATAGAATGTACGTTTACGTGTGCTTTTCTTTTCATTAAATTTCAGTTGGAAGTCAGCGCTTGTTTGTCGTCTTCGTCTCGTCCTTGGTCTTTTTTCGCGCTGTGTTGCTAATTAAAAAACGCAACACGTCTCTACACTCGCAAAGTGAACGTGCTTTTCCATGGTAGATAACAGCCGCTTATACGAACATTGAGAACTTATATGACTGACGCAGGGCAACAAACCACTCGAGATTTGCAGCAGTAAAGTAGTGTTGATCTCTGGTGCCGTCTGTAACTTCAGTGGGTCGTGGTGGTCATCACATAAGGTTAAACGCCAAAGCTGCACGGCAACAAATGCTGCATCCACAGGCGATGTCGGAAACAGCGCGGTCAAGCCTTCCAGCCAGCCGCGGGCGCTTGCGGCGCTCATTTTCCCCAGAATTCGTTGCGGTCGCCACTACCTGGAAAAGTATATTGGCCGGCCAACTACAAGAGACAAAAACAGGGCCCCCCGGTATTGCGATGCAGACTTGGAATGGGCGATACAAATTCCTACCTTCTAACTGGTGATCAGCCACCGAACTACATTAGGTGTGCAGAGAGTCTCTTAATCATGCATGTTTTGGTTGAGTGATCAAATAATGAACCCTAAAGGAGGCTGGATTTCTCGTAAATTTACAGTAGAGATATCCCGATCTTTTTACCCGGGTGTTCAGCGTTTTCGTTTACTACAGCTTTCGAATCCCTCCAAGACGTCGGTGCTTTGAAGGATTGTTTTAAACGGTGGCATCAGGATAGCCCTGCGAATCACTCCTTTACTAGTATCACACCCGGTGACCTTGCTGGTTCATAATGTTTTCATTTACCGTGTCCTTATACACAATTAGCTCATTGCGCAATAGATAACTTTTCTCTTCCATAGTCACCATTATAGTGGTCTCTTACTGCAATGCAATTTAGTGCTCTTTTAGCCCCCCTTTACCCTAATTCAAACTTTGCTACATTTTAGGCGCTCTTAGCCTTAGGCGCCCTTGCGCCAATGAAGTATACTAAAGGAGACCACTAGAGGCTACGTATCCAGCGACGTGGCCATGTGCAGGGTGGTCTAATATCGCAAAGAAATACGGACGGTGCGTCGATCAGCACCCCTTGGTGACAACGCCTACAAAAAAAGTGAACGAAACCAAAGCAGCATCCATACTACACGTGGCTTGTAGAAACCGGTGCACTGTGTGTGAGGTCAATTTTCTAGAAGCCTTTGAAATGCGGAATTTGAAACCTTTGAAACCTTCGAAATGCAGAACTAAAAAATCGATAGATCCCGCCTAGATCAACTGCAGCAAAACGATCACCGTGGTACAACAAATCACTCCAGCGATTCGCTAATAAGAAAGAAAAAAAGCGTTTATATCGCAGCGCTAAAACCGGCCGGAACGATGACAAGCATATTGCTTCGCTACTTCTTATATTCAGGCATTGCGTAATTCAAAAGACAATTTTAATACCGTGACCATTCCTTCTCTGCTCTGCAATGACACACGACACTTTTGGAAAGGGGTAACAGGTCCCCCGGAAACCGACACAATAGCTTTTAAATCGAGTGCTGGTGAGCTGCTCCCGCGTTCAGCGGCTAATTTGCAGGATCTTTTTCGAACGGTGTATATGCTACAAACCTGTCACTCAAAGACACATCATTTTCAACTATGCCTGAAATTTTGATTGATCCCTGTAGTGTTGCTAAAATTATTGACCCTTAAACTTTCCTCAGCGTCAGGTATCGATGATATAAATACGAATTCCTAAAAAAATACCAAAATGTACTCGTCTGTAACTTTGTCTAAAATATTCCAGCAGTCTCTACGCACGGGTAAAATAACGGATGACTGGAAAGTAGTGAAGGTGGTGCCGATTCACAAATATGACGATGGACAACTCATTAGCAACTATCACCCCAATTTCTTGTGGGCAAGGTTTTTGTGATGAAACCAAAGAGTTTGATGTTTTGAGGAGGAGGACGGCAAATGCGAGCCCCTCTCGACGCGGTCCTTGCCTGCCCTCTTTTATGCGTTACAAAAGAGGTAAATTGAACTGCAATGTCCACGGCTTGAGTCGCTGCTTTCAGGGGTGAATCAGCTGCAGTAATTGGGGTTGATGGGTCTAATCGTTTCTTGTAGTAGCCCTTAGTACAGTGTGTCGGCGCAAAATTCACCGCCTCAAAATTTATCGGCGAGCTTTGATCCATGAGGCCTTGACACGGCTAACTCTTGCTGTCCTTGCCAGTTTTATGTTTTAATTTTGTTTAACCTAGAGCCTGGTGGATTTCATCTCGGGGGTTGTCAGTGCTTGCTGGTTGTTTGTTGACGAGTGTTTCAGAATATTCTTCAGTGCAAAACACCAGCCAGTCACCGACCCAGTAAGGCCAGAACCTCGACCCACGGCTTAGCCCGGAGAACCAGATGGAGGAATGTTCCGGATCCAGACCTCGGCTCTGCGTGAAGCGGTGTCGAGCCCCTCCACTACGTGCGCGAGGTTTTGTGCGGCGGAGAAGCTGTTATGACCGGGTTGCGGACCCGGTACTCGCAAGCTCGGAACTCGGCGCTAATTAGCGCGTTCGTCGGTGTCGGCTCATGCCACGTGTCAATCCGCATTGAATACAGCGGTTCATCAGCCTTGCGTCAACCGCACCCCTTCAACTCTAAGTGGCTACAACGGAAACGAGGCGAGTTCGGCACGCGACTCCCTGAGCCATCGCCGCACCGGCGATTGTGATAAATGGAGACAGCAGAGACAAGAAGGGAGACGACTTCGGAAGCGCGGGTCATGAAATCGGTAATCGGCGAGCTTCCTGAGTCAAGCACCCAGGCCCGCCTCCTACTTGGAGAAAAGGTCTCCCCGTATCAGCGGCGCCATCGCATCGTCTCCCTCGTGGTCACGTGGGCAAGCAACCAGAGCGGCTTCACGCGACGGCGGAACCTATACGCGCAAGATTGTGGGTCTGTGATTGGACGATACATTTGGGAGTTGAATTCTCTACAAGATCTCTAGAGACTTTCGCTTGAACAAAAAGGCGCTGTTGCGAGCTGCCGAGTGTTGCTGTTGTTGGCTGTGCGATTCGTTCGAGGCACAGCATCCATACTTGTACTCATCGTGTTAATACGTGTATAACGTTTTTTTCTTGTTCATCAGCAAACATCGGTCTCTTGATCAACGTCTCCGGTCACCAGTCGCGCTACCAAGATGGATTCCCGAACCCCGGATTCACAACAACTGGTGGCAGCGGTGGGATCTGACCACGCAAAGCACAACACGCCCCACTCGGGCCCTGAGGGTACAATAAATAAATAATAAATAAATAGGGTTACTTCGACGCCCAGGGATCGTTTCGCAACGGAATAGCTGCATTTACTATTTATGCTTAACAAACACCGAAGGTCAGTCAAGAGAGCAAAACTATAGTTAAGATGGTTTCACGCCGCCTTGTCACAAGAAAGACAGACGCCATCTACGCTTGTATGGCTTAAGATGTGGGTATGAAAGGTTGCGGGTAGTTGATGTTGATCAGTTTCAATGAGCCCCGGATCCAGCAGCGCGTTACCTGCCCTCTGGATCAGCTCAAGCTGATCTTGAGGTGGCAAGATAGTCAAAGCTGCCTCCCACTTCTCCACACAAGTGATAAGTGCAATATGTAATGTTTCAGTTTTTCTTCCCTGAGCATCCCCTTGGACATGGCTAAGCTACGTGGAAGAGGGCGCATGTTTTCCGCATTTACAGTTTTTAATTTACGTCGGATGTTTTCTACCCAACATCTTCGCCCATACTGATCGATTGTAGGGTTTAACGCACCGACGCAACGCAGGCGATGAGGGGCGCCGTAGGATTGATTTTGACCACCTGGGGATTTTTAACGTGCGCCGAAATCTCGGGCACACGGGCGTTCTTGCTTTTCGCCTCCATCAGAAAAGTGGCCGCTGCGGCCGGGAATCGAACCCGCGACCTCGTGCTCAGCAGCGCGACGCCTTAGCCACTTTGCCCCCGCGGAGGGTCACTTCGCCCATACACATTTGCGAATAAATACGTTGGTTTGTTTCCTGCGCAGAGCTTGCGATTCTTCAGCATGCGAAGGACCGTGTTCCTAGGCTTAGATAAAAGAGAGGTTCCCCATATGTTTCGAGGGCGGGAGTGGTGCAGCCTTGGTCGCAAGGAGCGCGATATGCGAGTTCGGATGCTTTTTGGTCAGCAACCTCAATCCCTTTCGCACTCTCGCGTCAGGGGGTCCATGTAATTTGAAGTCCCTGTATTTTAGATGGGACAATCTTTCGGTAGCGTTTATGTATTCCGTCCGTAATGAGAGTCTATAATGATGTTTCTGCTTCTATTTGATAGTTTCGCTTGTTTGATTTCCGAGAGGACGGGTCCAATTTTCGCTTGTTCCGTTCCTGTGTGTGGGGAAGGCTCATGCAGTCACGAATATTTCCAGTGTAATCTATTGCGGCTTTTGTTGCCTCAGTAATTTTTCACGTTACGGCGTCGGTGTATACTGTGTTTGTATGGTTACGGTAATTTAATTAAACTATTTTGATTCTGGCTTCTCGCCTGTCTTTGTGTAGGTTTGAAATGAATGATTTCAGCTGGGAAGGGTTTTAAGGGGTAGTCGCTGTATCGCTGACATGTCCATCATGAAGTCCAGTTTCTTCGCTACGGGGGGGGGGGGGGATACGTTTACGCGTCAAGGTTTTATTTAACAGACGCTTCGTTTGCGCTAGCAGAGTGGTTTCCTGGTGTCTTCAAGGGTGTTATAAAATAAGACCTAATTTTATGATTTTTTCGGTGACCGTGAAAACTGATAGGTTGACGGCGGCCTTATATCTGTCCCGATGAAGGCGTTTATGTGGTTTTCTTCGATGAAGGTAAGATTTCGGCATGGCCGCTGTACGATAGCCAGTGCCTGCATGAGCATTATGGTTTCCTCTTTCACTCGTGCTGTTCCTCTGGTTATGCGTTTTACAATGTGGCACAATTCATTGAACATTTTCTGTGTTTTGGCAATGATGAGAGCGGTTCTGCCGCTTCTCACTAGGGCCATGGCGAGGAGCCTCGCGTGGGTGTTCCCGGTGGTGACATCCTGAAACCTTTTTGGGTGTTCTTATCTTAGCCGCGTGATGCCATCATTCGTTTCTCCCACACACATCGCAGTGGTGACTGAACCGCGGTTAAATTTGAAAAGTAAATTAAAAAATCGTGTAATTAACCATTATAATTTTGGATTTACTGTTTACTAAGAGACATTTTAGTTGATTTCTGCTCGTAATGGAGACCGCTCTTGGTTTTTCAAACATCGGCGATAGTCTTCTGCCCACGTCTTTAGTTAGGTGACACAATGTTGGTGCTGGCATTAGTTGCGATGGGACAGCCGCTTTGGTGCGTCAGTTGCGGGCACGGCTGGTGACGGTCTGTCGAGCATTTTACCGTACACAGAAGGTCGAATGAACTTCACTCGGTAGGCGCGGTGCCTGCTGTATTCACGTATATTTTCGTTCGTCGATCATTGCCATTGTAGTTCCCATTGTCAAAACTATTGTTTTCCCTCTTTCCACATGTCAATTGGTGCTGTGCATATTTCCGATTCAGGTGAGCCCTCGCCTCTGCGTGCCTAAGTCGTAGCCTCCAGTTGGCAGCGGTGACGCATTTCCGCGGACGCTTGATGAGCACGGCTGATAGCGGACGGCTAGCAGAAGTGGGAAAATCGAAAAATGAGCATAATAACGCTATCGCGTTAAAAGTAAACAAACAAAGGTTGGCACGGCTTAGTGGCTGTGCCTAATAAAAGCATGGCGGCAGGAGCAACCCTACATGCTGCTTCAGAAAGTCGGTATACACTGTGTGTAAAATAATAACGTATGGTTAGCACTACATGCTCACTAAGAATACGTAATAGAAGCGGACATAAAACCAGAACAAGACGTTTAATTTGCAGTACTTGATGCGGTTTGTTTACAAATTAGAAAATACAGTTCTGAATAAACAAAAATTAGCACTCAAGTGCACACATGTGATCGAAGACACCGACCTAAGTTTTTCTGAAAGATTCGGGCTGCCACAGTCGATGGCCTGGCGAGATGAAACCTCAGCAGCTCTATGCCTAAATGTAAAATCAGCAGCGCAGTTCAGAGGTGCTTCTACGCTTCGCCCAAATGATGCAGCATACTCCAACTGAGCATACTCCACACTCCAAATAATCCAACTGAGCCTTGATTGCCTCCCACTGTAAACGTGAACAGTTATTCTGTCAATTACAATCCATTTCCCTGAACAAACAACAGTCGCCCCGCTGGAAACCACTTAATGCCATTTTACCTTCTGCCTGCTGCTAAGTGTTCATGCTGATGCAGCAGCCGAGGTTCACAGTTATCTGTGAATTGCACATGGGAATTTTCTCTCCGGCAAGTTATTGAATCCCTCAAAACCCATCAGCGAGTATCTCCACTTCCCCTCGAGCACACCGAATGTGTCTCCTCAGGGTCAAAGACAGGCCCGTTAAACATTCACCCCTACCGGAGGGACAGGTTCAACAAAAAATTCTTCGGGCGCTTAAGAATGCGTAAGTATCACCAGGTGAAAGCCTGGCCAATGCCTCCTTTAAAAAGATACCTGGCAGTTCGACCGGTCACCCATTGGAGAGAGACGGCCATCATGGTGAGCTCGTCCGCCACACGGCGGCGCTGGCGTCTGACACTACTGTGGCTGCTCTCCCAAGCGCGTGGCATGCATCGTCGCTGTAGGGAAAGCCCGGGTGCGTATTTTCAATACTTTTTTGTGGGCTAGGTGAACGCGAAAATTTTAGCCTGCCCATCAATTCTGGCGCAGCCAGTAATGCCACTGCTAAGACTGCAGGTCAGTGCGCAGCGTCTCCCATTTACGGCTTTTGGAGATCTCTTGCCTGCTGGCCAGGACACCGCCACTCGATCTTTCCCTATCGCGTGGCCGTGGTGAGGTAAACAACTTTCTGGTGGTTCTGGCAGCTCACGCGGGCCAGAGGTGCCTATTACGGAAGAACGACGCAATCGAGACCTGGGCCATGGCTGCCCTTAGCCGGGACGATAACTTTACTGACACGGGTCTAAACGATGATGATCATGGTCACTAATGACTCAACAGTGCCAACCCCAAGAAAATGAACGCCGATATGGCACCCCTCATTAAGTGGCGCGTCGCTACGCGCGGAAAACCAACTGCCGGCTCTCGTGAGCGTCCACAGCAGCCGACTGGAGAATAAATGAAAAAACAAAAAAACAAACTGAAGGCCCCTTCTGAACGCGACGTGGCATAACCGAAAATACAGTGAGGGCGCGGGCCGTGGAAAAAGGATTGAAGGGAGGAGGGGGAAGGTGAGCAGGGAGTTGGGTCTTCGATTTTAGTTTAATTCTCACGGCGGATAGTCCGAAGATACGCCACGCCGAAGAAAAGCGAATGCCCGATTGCTTGAACGGTGTGTCCGTGGTGAGACTAAATCGAAGAGCCCCAGTGTGAGAGAGTGGAGCAGCGGAGGATGAATGCATCTTATCGATGAGCAAAAAAAAGAACGGATACACGCAACATTTCATTCTGTTGTGAGTACAAAGAGATGATAAGATCCCTTGCTGAGGAAATTCTTTGTCCAGTTGTCATCTTTGAGGTCCTCTATAAGGAACTTCAAGCCATTCCAGTCTCTGGTCATCTGCTGCGGGGTACTGGCGACAGTGGCGAGCGTCCGCATAGATCAGGGGCCAAATTCTGTAAAACGACGGGGCGTCGCTTTGAAACGACGTGGTAGCGCCATGCAAATGCATGTGTTCTGGGGTTGGGGCCGTCGCTTTGGGGTGTTTTGCGAAAGGACTGAGCTGCAGAAAAGCAGTGTGGGAAGGGCGCGAAGTGACACCCACTGCCCCCCCCCCGTCATTTTGCGTGTGGCTTCACGCCCTTGCCACACTGCTTTTCTGCGGCTCAGTCCCTTCGCAAAATAATACAAAGCTGCGGCCCCACCCCCGGAGCACATGCATTTGCATGGCGCTACCGCGTCGTTTCAAAGTGACGCCCCGTCGTTTTAGAGAATTCGGCCCCAGGTGGATGCGTTTTTGGCAATTGTTGACATCTATGAGAGTAACCCACTTCAGAATTGTCGTTTCCGTGTGCCAATGTCGGCGGAAACCTTGTGAAAGGAGACACCTGGCTCCTTTTTTCTCTATTTACGTGCAAGTTGCCACGCAACAGTACCGTGTGACTGGACACGTTAGCACATAGCAGTCGCCACGACCGTTAACTGAACACGAAGTAAGTAAGACGAACTAAAAAGGAGAATTTTAAAAGACAGGCAACACCGCGGCTCCCATTGCCGGGCTGGGGCTGGCGTGGTAGATAGTGTTAGGTTGCCTACATTTGCGCGTCTCCCGGCACGGAGGCGCGCACATGTAGGCTTCCTAGATATATCAGACGCCAGCGCCTCTAGCTGCAGTTTCAGCCCAAAAGAGAAAGAAACAGGAGGGGATTTGGCAGGGTGGCGGCCGCCGTCGTGACAGGCATCTTTTTACTGCGATGCAGTATATCTCTGACATTTTTGTGTACGCGTCAGCAGAAAATGCCAGGCTAAATAAAAGAAATTACTGGCCCCGCCAGGAATCGAACCTGGACCTGAATAGAGAAACGGAGCGACAGCCCGTCGTCTTACCGACTAAGCTACAGCCGTTTTTTTCTTTAATGCATATAAATTTTAGAAAAAATTCAGACATCAAAATTAAGACACAATATAAAAACTAACAAACAGCAAAGGGTAAGCGTGCCAGTCTAACAAAGATCGGCACTATATGGGTCTCAAAACACCCTTGAAGCAATCAGAGAAGCCCCTCCTTAGCCCAAAAGGATTGCCTGCAACAAAATCTGGACGGGCGAATATAAACAATATAGGCACACCTCCGGAGCAGAACTGGACATATATCCTTAAATAAAGATAGGCGAAGATTTTTTACATAAAACATTCCACATCAACTGCAGCTCTGCTAAATGCGGTTAAACATCCAGTGTCTTCCACTCAACGTGGTCGTGTGAAAAATTATGGTCCGAGGAGAACAACTCAACTTCTATCAAAACAGGTGACCATCTTGCCACCTGAAGATAACCTTCGGGTGACTGAGACAGACCTGGATTTCGGGGTCTACCGTTGGATTATGAATTTCCACCATTTGTCGCTCGATTAATTTCTTCTCTGCCTCTCTTAAAGGGGCACTGACACAATATTTTAAAGGCGAGATAACTTCGGAGATAGATTGGTGTGAACACACCTACATCATCTGCAAAATATCAGCGGCGAATACAGCCTAGAACATATTTAAAATCAATTTTAAAGTGTGCGAAACGCAACCGAGCAGCCAGCAGAGGACCACGCGCAATCGACATCCCGCGGGTATTTTGTAAATAAACAACATCCAAACACGTCAGGAATTTGTGTTTGCCGCTTCCGCACTGCCGGCGTTTTTCGCCCTGCTCGCCCGGCTCGCCGCTCCAATCGGAGGGCCGGAGGGTGGAGCTCTGCTCTCGAGAACGAACGACCCGATCGTTGGCGGCGGAGGCAGCGGAGGCGCCGTGATTTCGTCAGCTCATCCGGCAGCTGGCCGCGACCAAAGTTCTAGAGCGATTCCAGGCACTCTGTTTCTATTACTTTTTATTTAAATTAGACGCGAAAACGCGCCGGAGACACGAAAAGCCCACTGAGCGAGCCGCACGCTCGCTGTGCAGGCGGCGGCCACGGCCGCGAAGTGGCGCCGGCCGGCGCAGGTAGCTCGAGTGATAGCTTGTTACCGCTGCACGAAATTTTACCCAAGTCCCAACCATGGCAACTTATATGCGAAAGGATTTAATGATGCGATGGCGAGTCGCATTAAAAATTGTCATCTGCACCGCTTACGAGAGCTGCAATCGAATATCCGCCGCAGTGCTAAGCCGAACACATCTGTAGGCGGACCTGTAGGCGGACCGGCCGGCTGCTCTCAGCGCGCGTCTTGCCACCCACTGTCTCGAGCGTCGCGCGTCGTTCTTTAGCCGCGGTAGCATTTGCACTCGCAGCGCCTGCGTCACGTCCACGGTCGCTTTTTAATTAATCGGCTCACGAGATCAGTACGTGGGGGCATTCGCAGAAACTGTCGGCGATGCGGATTCGACAGTGCTACGGCAGCTCTGATCTGTGATATCCCTCCATGGAGGAAGAAAAAGTTAGGAGACGGTGCCGCCGGAGAAACGTGAAGCCTATACATAAAAAGTAAAATCGAAGTCGGCCCAGGCGTCACTGCACCACGTGACCCCACCGCACCACCTCTGTATGGGCCGCCGGGCTCTTCAATTTCGTCTGCTCGAAACTGCTCTGCGGCCCGTTGTCGCGAAGCCTGCTATATGTTGGTTTTTTTCCCACGGCTTTTGTCTTCCGCACGTACGCGGCACTCCTGCCCGCACACGGGCATGAGATCGCTGAGCAGACAAATGCAGGAAGGACGTGGAACGGCTACCGCCAACGAAACACGAGAGATGCCCCGGAGTCGGAGACCGCCGCCGCCGCCGGCCCACCCGACCTTGGAGGGCCGACTGCGGCGGCTTGAGAAAGGGAAACGGCGGAGGGAGCGGCTTCAACGGACCTGGGCTTGCGAAGGCTAGCTGCGTGACGTCATGCCGTCTCCTAACTTTTTTTTTCCTCCATGTATCCCTCCGACGGTCACGTGGTCAGCTTTGTTCACAAAAAAATCCATCGTTTCGCGGCACCCGCTGAAACCGAAACTGCGACTGGCCGCATTGAAAATGCCTCTAATTAAACAACCGTCGCACACTGAAGCAAATGAGGTTTCTACAGGTGATAAGTAGGTGACTAGCTACTTATCACAACAAAAAAAAACAAGATGCAAAATTTTTGTGTCAGTGCCTCTTTAACAAAGACCGAGCTTGTGTGCGACGCTAGGGAATAAAACTGAAACACTGGTGCGTTCGCCTTTTCCATCGAACGCACGAAAACCCGCAGCCGAAACCTCTCACGCCCATATTTGAAGCTCTACAAGCGTATATGGCCTGCGTCTTTGCTGTACCGCGAGAATTAAAAATTCTTTCGGCTAGTCTTTCTCTCTTAGTCGACGTTCAGTACTTCGAGATCATAGATTGTAAATGCAGCAACTCCGTTCCAAAACTCTTTGTTGCCGTCAAAGGATTGCTATCGAGGCGCACATCTTTCCACCTAACGTAGATGCCATCTGCAACATTTTTTTATTCCCTCTTTATGGCGAAGGCCATTTTCTCGACCGGACCACAACAACAGCAACAATAACAACAGCGACGACGACGACGTTTTTTCGCCGAATGCGGCACTTTAAGGCTTTCGCCTCAAATGTCCACGGCGCTCCACAGCCTGACGTCGCAGCCAAGATTCGTCAGCACATTTGCGGAGCCACGGAGTGCAGCCGCTTCATTCATTTTAACATACTATATGGCCGCACCCCGCTAGGTTCTTCGGAGAAAGCAAAGGGTGTACACCTTTTTGTGTCCAGTTTTGCCTCATCAGCACTGTTCCCAAGGATGATGCGGTAAATCGCTGCCTGCGAGCAAGCACGACCCGCCATCTGTTATTTGGGCTGTGCTGTTCTTTTCTAAGTCACCGGCATCCTATTCTTATATAGATACTTTCTGAAAATTAGGAAAAGATTCTACCGGCCAGCTGGGCTCGGGAATACTTCTGCGTATTTCAGTTAAGACAAATACCAACTAGTGAAAGCTCATGTACAACCAAAACTGTAGCACGGGGAATAAAGGCTATGCAACTAAATTTCTATAACCCTACGAAAAAAAAACATTGTTTATTCCATGGCTACCTTAAGGATAATCACAATATTGGGAGCCCGGAAAAGTGTGGCAGAAGAACACTTCTGTGGTAGAAGAGTGGATCCACCATACTCGAATATCTATTTCACTTTGTATGGAAGCAGCAATGCAAAGGAGGTAGATATTTTTGTAAAAGTCATAATCATATGGTCAATGCTGCAGATCTAGTTCATGACTATTCTTTGCCTACTGCGAGTACTAAGCCTTGTAACTTAAGTCGCAAAGTGACTCGCTGACGCTCGCTGCTGCATTTTATAAGCAAAAAATTTGTACAAGACGATGAAGGTACGTTACACAGCACATAAATCTTTTTATTTTGAGTTTCACATGAAAGCTGGGCGGGTACTGGATTAGAAATGTAAGGCGTTTCAATAGACACTTCCTGGTAGTGTAAATATTAAGAGAGAAATACGGTTTATTTGAAAGACGAAGGGACGCATACGATGAGGCAGGACGGAGGTGGCCCTTTCAAGCTGCGTAAGCGGGGAACCCAAGCTGATCACGATCAGGCTGCGCATGCTGCGGACTAATTGGGTATTCCTTTAATTAGGTATTCTGGCTAGCTTGAATAGTTTAGCTTGAATATTTTTCCTTCAATACAAGCGTTATAAATGTGTGAACAAGGTACTGCTTACAAAACATTTGTATAACTACACCGTTTCACAATGCAGCAGTATAAGATCTAGGCAGCACACTTGGTATATGTTAAAGCCGCTCTAAATGCATTGATGCCGATGGGCATGGTGCAGTAGGCTCGGTTAACGGGGAAGCTGACATTGAAGTTTCCATTATGTACGTCAGGATGTGGACTCTTCGTCCGGCGTTGTCACCCTCTGCACTAACGCCTTAAAATACACAGACGCAACTCAAGGATAGGCTAGTGAAATTTAGCTTAATTGTTAAAAGAACTTCCACCCTACCTAGGGAAATTCTATGTTTTGTTAGTAAATCGAGTTTAGGTACTCATGTCAAAGATAGCCTTATTACGGCCTCAGAAGACACCTTCAAATTGGTGATCAACCCTGCCCTCGAGCAAATCCAGCCTCGGCACCGGAACTGGAATATTTTGGAGCTGAGGTTCCCCAGCCAGGTAGTGAAGCGTAGTGGCTGGTGTCCCTGGTGGCCAGTTGCAGGTGAGCCAGATGGGGCAACACTAAAGTTCATTGACACCATGAGACCAGAATCACTGAACAGGACAGCGGCAGAAGACATCGTCCTCCGAGCCATACACGTTTTACCAAATTTCTTGCAAGAATTAAGCCCTTCCTTTTTATCCTCGCGTTGGGCAGTACGAAGATTAAATGACTTCACGTATTACGCCAGCCCGCTTGCATACTCCGCCAGTTCAAAGACTGGACCCTGCAGGGCTTCGCTTCTTCGGGCCGGGTACGCCTCCACTGCTGTGGGAGCTCCGTGCGAGAGAGCACTGGAGGTCACTCTTTCTACCCTGGTCGGTTGAGGAGCCCGAGCACCGGCAAAAACGCGAGCACATGACTGCGTGCACGCCAACTACCAGCTGGATACTGAAAGGTTGTGGCTGTGACGACACCCTAGTTTCTTTCCAGGGTTACCAAACTGGGTAAGTGTACCGGCCTGTTTGGCTTCTGTAACACGTTGAAACGGAAAAACTGAAAAAAGAAACAAGAAGCATTATGAACGAACGAAGTTCATTATATGCCTTAAACGAGCTTTCAGCGCAGTGTTTCCTTTGCATTACCGCTGAAATTTGTAAGAAAGTAGTGCTTATTGCTGCTAAAAACATGTATTATCCCTCCATTTATACCACAGAAACACTTGTTGGGAAATGTACCGTCGGCCGTTAAGGCGGGTGTTTGGCGGATCCAAGGAGGTTATATTTAAACCTCCTTGGGCGGATCTGCATTGCTGCGCCATCTGCCGCCACAAACCGCAGTGCCGAAGCTGAAGAAATTTGAGCGCCAAGTGAGATTTCTGCATGCCTGTCCTTAGTTCGTTATCAAGGATCTCTGGTCACTCGCTTTCCCGGGACGTACTATTGATATTCGCGGCAGCCGCTGTGGCGCCGCGCGAGCATCGCCGTGGCTCTGCTTTTACTGGTGCAAGAAAAAAACATAGCACGCGGCCGCCTTTTGTGCGGGGATTGACTTTGTCTGAATATATGCTACCGACGAAGTGATGCGCTGGTAGAGCACTAAAATAATTACAACGGAGCTATCATAGGCTGCGATCTGAAGAAACCTCCGTTCGTCGAAAAGGTCTGCTGCGGTAAAGCCAAATTTTTTGTGAATGCTGTGTAGCTCTCAGCCTAATGCAGGTATACTGAAAAAAGTCATTCTACAGTTGGCCGCCAGGACGACTATGTAATTATGCCAAGTTTCATTTACTTTTAGTGATTGGGTAGTTCACAGGGTAGTTGTAATTATTGCGGAATTTTCGTCTGCTGTCAATACATAGGCTTGTATGGAAAGAAAACGGAGAACCCCATCTCTTGCCAGGATAAAACTACTCCGTCCATGTTTCATTAAGCTAAATAACTAGGAGGTATCCTAATTCGTAATTTACAAACGGGTTTGTTTCATGCATTTGTACTGTGCCCAGCTCCGCTGGCCATCCTTTTTGGCAGAGTGGAAGGGCACTCATTTTTCCCATTTCTTTTCAGCGAAGATCAAGTGTGCTCCGCAAGTTTGCAAACGTTACACATTATTGTCATGACAGGAAAAAAACCTGCGTGTGAACTTGCATATTTGCTATGCACGTGACAGTTTCGAGTTTCTCTTCAGTTATACGGAAGCTCGTAAAAGCGGCCTTCAAGGATTTGAGTCCGCAATTGCGATTTTGTCATCCTAGCGCCAATTTCAGTTTGACTTCTTTCCGGATACCTAAATTAGATTGAGAGCTACAGCGCATTCACCAGAAAGCTGGGTTTGCTGCAACACACCTTGTCGACGAAGGCAGTTTTTGTCAGGACCTACTAGCCTAATAACAAGTCCACTGTAATTAATTTATTGCTCATCCAGCAAATCACTTCGTTGATAACATATATTCAGAAAAAATTGATCCCCGCACAAAAGCCAGCCGCGAGCTACGTATTTTGCTGCACCAGCGAAAGCTGAATCGCGGCAATGCTGACGTGGCACCACAGCGGCTGTCGCGAATATCAAAAGCACATCACGGAGAAGCGAGTGACCAGAAATCCTTGATTACGTAGTAAGGACAGGCATGCACAAAGCGCACTTGGCGCGTGGGATTCTTGGGCCTCGACCCGGCGGTCGGTGGCGGCAGATGGCGCGCAACAATGCAGGTTTGCGCCGCTCTTCCACGCACTGTGCATCCCGCAAACTTTTGCAGCCGACAGTACATACTGACAGTGCAGAAATTCCTCCTACAAACATTCCTGATATATTGGCATTTGCTTTCTGTAAACTCAAAATTTTCCTTACAGCTTTAACGTCCTCAAACAGCGCTCTTTGTTACGCACACTCCCTTCCCGTAATATTTCCCCCGCCGCTTGATGCCGCAACAGAGAAGATAGGTGCAGGGCAAATGCATTGAAGTTCGCCAAATCAGAGAGTTACAGACAGCACCCAAGGTACCCAGGAAAACCCGCCGCGGTGGCTCAGTGGCTAAGGCGTTGCGCTGCTGAGCACGAGGTCGCGGGTTCGATTCCCGGCCGCGGCGGCCGCTTTTCTGATGGAGGCGAAAAGCAAAAACGCCCGTGTGTACGAGATTTCGGCGCACGTTAAAGATCCCCAGGTGGTCGAAATTAATCCGGAGCCCTCCACTACGGCGCGCCTCATCGCCTGCGCTGCGTCGGCGCGTTAAACCCTACAATCAATCAATCAGGTACCCAGGAAGCGCCAAGAGTATGTAATGTTGCCAAAAACACATTTGAGAACTTGAACACATTTGTTGGTTCAGTTGATGACCACGGCCTATGCGCTTGGATTTGTTGGCGAAAAAACTAAGCTCTGCGAGATTCGGAAATGCCATACGGGTGCGCAACCTAGAAAAAGGCGTGCTGCACAACTTGTTCCGTACTTTTGTAAGAGCGCGAAATTCTTACGTTTACGCCGTGGAGTTAGAGCACTTGCTTCTACCGGGTTGCTCTGCAGATGCGATGTGCTTCATCAACAGAACATCTTCAGGTGCGGGAACCGATCACAAGAATTAGGCATAAACACCAGAACTAATGAATTCATTGGTACCCTTGGATAAGCCACATCACCATACCGGAAATAGCAACGCTCACATTCTATCAGGGTGCTAGGAGCGGCCGAAGACGCACACACGCCTCCAACGCGCAGCTGCACGCGCGCCGCTGCTGCCAACGGTTTTCTGGGCGCAAAAGTTTGGTACCATTGCGTCGCTTACATCACACTTATAGGCCGCTGATATCGCGCACCCATGATGCAGTTGGCGCAGTATGGATCCGTAGCGTCTTAGAATATCGATTAAAGCCCGTTAAAGGTGTCTTACTGCTTGTAGACGAAGGCTCGCGGTACCGTTCTCAAAATGGCTGCGTGGACGGGGTTACGAGATCACTTAGCATTTCAAAACCCAAATGGACCAATATGCCATGTTTGGGTCAGTAGTCAGCCATGAAGTTCGTGCGTCGCAGAAGAGGTTGTTGGAAAGGTGCAATGGTTGATGATCCTCCCACAAGAGAAGCAGCCCAGTGTATATAAGCACCGGTGGCGACGTGAACCCCCTTTTTCACATCGACGTTGTGGTGCCCAAGAGCTCACCCTATAAAACACCAGGAAGGTTCAGAGCAGCTTCAAGAACACCAAGTGTGGTCTTGAGTCGCTAATTAGTCAGACAACGCTCGAAAAACGTAATAGAATGGACGGTAATCTGCAGTACAGCTATGCAAGGTCACTACGCCTCGTAGTAACCATTATATAGAGCGTTTTGCAGGGCGCTGCTAATTGTGGGCACGGTACTCGTCGGGGTAACGAAGCGCAAAATCTGTTCTTTTTTGACGTTGTGAGTGACCTCCTTGTGGCTAACAAAATCGCTAGAGCCTAGCAACGCTCTAGTGATAATGCATTGAAAAAATCATTGACAATGCTATCAATACAAGTGATGCCGCAAGAAATCAGGATTAAACGGCGTGGCGAGTATCCATGATGCTCAAAATACAGAACCTATACTGGTGTAATGCACAACAGCTTAAGTGTAAATACTGAGGTTCACTTGCTCTTTAATTTCTTGCAGTTCCTGAAATTTTCTGTTCTCCGCACTCTTAAGAGCTAATCAAACTTGGTCCCTTTGGATCGCGCAGGGGTCGTGTTTCGTATGCCCTTATTTTGTCACTGCAACAGCTGAAATGCGGGTTCAGCTTATGTGTATGACGAGGGTGGATAAGACGACAGTAGCATAGTGCAACCCCAGAATTTGATTGAAAAAAAAAAAACAACATCAACAAAAAACAGCGGTTCGAAGTAGCTTCAGAGCACCTTTGCCACAAAAGTTCAGCTAGCCTTGAATTGGGGCCAGAAGAAAAAAAGCAGAGATAGAAATTAAGCCGGAGAAAGGAGCCCAGTGACTGCCTCCCATTTTCTTCCTCAACAGCCCCTAAAGGACGACAGAATTGCGAGAAACCGCCGAACCTAAAAATCCATCCTCCTGTTGTGCTGACTTACTACATCTCCAGTTTTTTATCCCTGACTAGACCTTGAGTTCCCCCTTCCGAATAAAGAATTACAATAATAATTCCAATCGGCAAATGACACTTCATGCGATTTTCAGTGCCGCAGCCGAGCAGGAAAGGAAGAAAAGAGAGTACATGGGCATGAAGTGGCGGAGGCAGAGCGGGGGCATACAGCACGGCTGAGCGCTTACACACGGTGCCTGCATGACGTGATCGGGGCAATAACGGCGCAGGGCAAGCGCACCGTCGAGTTTTGGAGTGGGCACTCTTGTTATATATTACACCGTGACCGCACGCTCCATGACACATCGGATCAACACAGTTCAAGGTCAAATAAATGCTCGGTCCGCCGTTAGACCCCGATGCGTGGACCTACGAATGCCTAGGCCGGTGAGCCAGCGACCGGGAAACGATAGTGCTTTTTAATACTCCCACACAAGTCACAAATGAAAACAGGTTGCAAGCTGCCGGACCTAATTAGCGTGAAAACAGGACACGAAGTGAAGCGGAGAATGCTGAAAAATTTGGTAGACATATGAACCTATCAAATACAGCAATAAAAGTGTAGAAACTGGATTAAAAAGAGGGCGGCTAAGCAAGAGCAGTTACACTGTGCACCTGGGCAGCCTTCTCACTAAAAATGACTAACGTTGGGGACTAATGTGTAGAGCTCGAAGCCGTATGCAAGAACTTAACCACCACTTGCTAGAAAAAGTTGAAAGAAGCGGGAGAACTTTCCAACATCAAAAATGCGTCAAGAATGTGTCGAAACCTTCGCTAAAAGGCCGTCCAAACTATCTCCAAACCTTCAAAGACCCAAATCGCAAAAGAAGAACGAACCCATAAGTTGTTTTTTCCGCTCTAAGCACTAAGTAAACGTATCTAAGAACGTTCTAAACCTATACCGATGCATGGTTTATGGCATAAAGGTAAGCCATTGTACTCCTTTTTCATGATCGATGCGCGTATTGCCTTATCTAGAATTGTTCATTTTTCGTAATTTTCAAATAGCCGTTTCGACACAATGGAAGCCCGGTTCCATACACGCGCCGTTTGTCCAGAAATTTTATCAGAGCTTTTCGGCCGATAAACCGGTCTATGGGAAGATTATGGAGTTTTTAACGCGACAGCGTTATTAGGCTCACGGTTTGATTTTGCCGTGGCATCTAGCAGCCCGTTATCAGCCGTGCTCATCAAGCGTCCACGGAAGTACGTCACCGTTGCAAACAGGAAGGTAGAACTGAGGCGGGCAGATGCGAAGGCTCACGCTAATCTGGAGTTGGCGGAGCTCCAACGGACATCTGGAAAAGACAATGATAACACTACCGATACGGAAGATAAGATACGCGAATGCAGCAGGCGCCGCGGCTGCGCTCTCAAGTACGTCCTACGCTCTGTCAGTGGTGGAAAGCTGGCAGACCGTTGCCAGCCATGGCCGCAACTAACGGCATCACACCAAAACGGCCGTCTCATCGTAACTAACACCGGCACCAACATTGTGTCACTGATTTGATTGGTTGTGAGGTTTAACGCGCCGACACAACGCAGGTAATGAGGCGCGCTGTAGTGGAGTGCTCCGGATTAAATTTGACCACTTGGGGACCTTTAACGTGCGCCGAAATCTCGTACACACGGGCGTTTCTGCTTTTCGCCTCCATCAGAAAAGCGGCCGCCACGGCCGGGAATCGAACCCGCGTCCTCGTGCTCAGCAGCGCAACGCCTTAGCCACTGAGCCACCGCGGCGGGTAACATTGTGTCACCTAATTAGAAAGGGAGCAGAAGATTATCGCCAGTTTACCGAAAACAAAGAAAGCGCTAGATTATGCGCAGAAACAAAGTAAAATGTATCCTAGTAAGAAAACAAACCCGGCTTATAGCGTTGATTTCTAATTTTTCTAATTTAATTTTCAGACTTTCCGCGGTTCTGTCACCATAACAAGGTGTGTGGGGCAAACAGTGATGGCACGCCGCGGCAAGAATAAAAAGTCCCCACAAAAATATTTAATGCTTTTATCCCAGAGAACACTCACGCAAGAATCCTCGGCATGGCCCTTCTGAGAAGCGGCAGAAACGTTATGATTATCGCAAAAATACAGAAAATGTTTAATTCATTGAAATATTTTGCAAAATCCCTAACTAGGAGAATTGGAAGAGTGAAGGAGGAATCGATAAGACTCATGCAGGCACTACTATGGACCGGATATTGTGCACCATGTCGTACAATAAACTCCCCCCCCCCTCCCCGAAGAAAACTAAATAAACACCTTCTCAGGACAGAATATAACGCAGCCATCAACCTCACAGTTTTCACTGTCACCGAAGATGTCCTCAAATTGGGTCTTTATAACGCATTTGAAGTCAACGGGAAACCATTCTCCTAGCGCAGAGGAAGCGGCGGTAAAGAAATTCGGACGGGTTATCGTAGCAGAGATAGAGAAGAAAGTGGACGCCATGATGGGTGTTGGTTGGGCATAAACCTGCACAAAGACAGGCGAGAAGGCAGGATCAATTTCTTGTAATTAAAGTAACAAAATGATGCAAACACGGTATACACCGACGCCGAAATGTGCGAAAGAACTGGGGCAGCGATCGTCGCAGTGGACTACCCTGGCAATCTTCGTGACTGCATTACTCCCCCCCAGGAATGGAACAAGGGGACTGTGGAGCCACCCCGTCGCCAATCCGACCCGCGAAACTATCACTACAAACGCAAACATCATTAGACGCTCTCATTACAGCATTTGGAAAATCATTGCAGACGGAATTCCTGAACCCTTCGGAAAGATTCTCCCACCCACAATGAAGGAAGTTCAAATTACATTGACACATAGACGCACGGGTATCGAACGGGTCGTAGTTGCTGACCAAGAACAACGCGAACTAACATTCCGGGAAGTGTGGCCACGACTTCCACACTCCCCGGAAAAATATAAAAATGTCTGCTCTTTTTATGACTAGGAACACGATCGTTCGCATGCCACAAGGAGATCTCAAGGTAGAAGAATCGCGAACTCTGCACGGGAAACAAATCAATCTATATATTCACAAATGTGGATGGGCGGAAATGTTTGGTAAAAACATACAACGTTAAGTGAAAAGTCCGCTAAATGCACAAAAATATGCACACTCTTCGACGCAACGTCGCCATGTCCAAAGGTATTCTCAGGGGAGAACAAGTCAAACATTACGCATATCACTTGTGTGGGTAAATGGGAGGGAACTTTAGAAGCTTGTCCCCTCAAGATCAGCGTGGGCGGATTGAGAGGGCAGGGAACAAGCTGCTGAATCCGGGGCAGTGGATTTCCGGCTCCCCTCTGTCCAAAATCCGACTATTTCTTCCGAACAGAGGTGCTCGCGTGGTATCCATGTCGCTAAAAAACAAAACGCTCAGACCGGCCAAGACACGAGGGAATAAGCACTTTAAACAACACACACTGTCGCCCTCTGTGAAACTGACCAAGATCAATCAGCCGCAACCTTTCACGTCCGCCTAGCTAGAATAAAACGGTTTTGTCTCTAACGCCCACATGTTAAGCCACACAAGCGTAGATGGCGTCTGTCTTTTCTGTGCCAAGGCGATTTAAAACCGTTGAGGCTAGTATTTCTCTCTTGGCTACCCTTCGGTACCTGGCTAGCAGAAATAGTAAACGAAGAAACTCCCTCCCAAAACGCTACCTCGGCGTCCAAGTAACACTGTCGCGCCCAACATCTTAAGACCTAAACATAGATGTCACTGCAACTTTTTTGGCATAACGCCATCGGTCTCAATAAGAAAGTTTTCGGTTTCAAAACCGCCGCCTACGGGCTGGAAGCACTTCCGCACACTTCAGAGCGAGGAAGCGCGGGCTCAGCAAAACTCGACGCATGCGCTGGCGTTTATCTCTCTCCTTGATGCCCGAATGCTTATCCCTTCCCCGCACAACATCATACGGATGCCCAGGAAAACAGTATATAAGAATGTTTGCTTCGTACAAACTGTTTATATCTAGCTTGCGTTTTTCAAGTTTCTTGCGCTTGTCGAGTGCTTTACGCGAGGCACCTGCGTGAATAACATACGCAGAACAACGAAAAACGACCCCAACTTAGCTGTTTACTTTCCACGTCTTTGCTAAGGATCACGCTTGCTTGCCTCCGTTAGCCACCTGTATTTTACCCAGGATGAGTTATGAGTCTAAACACTCGGCTTCATGTGCAGGGTCGCCCTTTAACCTTACCACGCGCTTGATTTTAGGTCAAGTAATATGAATTCGCAGCTTCGTGGAGCGCGAAAACGTATAGGGCTTGTGCGTGCTACATCTGTCTTAGGTTGCACATTTTTAACACGAAAGTGTTTTATGCCCGGCTACACAAAGATTTCGGTGACGTGATATCCGTCACGGAAGTGTCGTCGCCTGAAAGAGTGATATTGACGCGGCGGCGCCCGGTTTCGAGCCCACGACTCTCTGGCCGCAACGGGAGGTGCGTGGCGTTCTTCCCACTGCGCTACGAACCGAGACGGGGAAAACGTTAAAACGCGCCTTTTGTCCTTTCCTATAGACTCACTCAAATGTGCGCGCCGTCTAGAAGAGGGGAAGCGAAGTAGCGCATCATGACGGTAATGAGCGCCGACAGTTCGCACCTCGATGCCAGCGCTTTCGTGTACGGGGGACGCGCGTGAATTGAGGCACCCTCCCGTTTTCTGTTTCTTGCGTGTCGGTGTCACTTAGTCTGGCGGGGTCAGGCTCGCGAACCCTTCGCGCAATAAGGAAATTCCTTCAACATTCAACTGCTCCGGTGAAGGCCCCTTTCACTTTCGTGTTTTGCCGATTCCTGTGAAAAAGGGATCAACCACATTTTTCGTGCTATACGAAGCTACAGATCGCCTACACCAAGTAGCCCAGACCCACACTCTGCTAATATGAATTGTTTCTGCTAGGAAATGTTATAGGCGAGACGAACGAATCCGCTGAAGTAAATTGCATCACGCAGCCTCAGGGCCTGTCGCGTGAGTAACCTTCGCAGTAGGAAACGTCCATCGATCGTTCGTGCCAATATCAGAAACACGCGCATGTTTACTTGAGGTATTTCATCAGGGTCAAGTTCTCGACCTTCGCGTGTCTACCGGGCTAAGGAATTTTAGACCTTAGGGGGGAAGCAATTTTAGACCTGACGCTTTCCCGCAGAGGTTGAAGCTGCAATATTGGCAGTCATTCCACACACACAAAAAAAAAGGCAAACATGGAAATACCAAAATCTGCAGAAACTCAGAGAATTGTGTTATAATGCGTAGCATTCTTAGACCGCTTGTCTACAGTGTGAGTTCTTTACAGCAAATTTTTGGGTTTTTGTAAATCTGTCGGACAAATGATCTCCATTTACGCTATTATGAAGATTACGTTTGTTACTTCCGCCAAATCTGTTTTTTTTTTGTGTGTGTAAATTTAGGGCGTTACACGGCTCTCCATTTTCGCTATTTTTTGTATTTGTCTTATTTTTGGTTTTTCGAAATTTTGTTCGACCAATTACCTCCATTTACGCTATTATAACGATTGAAGGTGCTTCCGCGAAATCTCCATTTTCGTGGAAATGCAGGGCGTTACACGGTTCTCCTTTCTGAGTATTTTTTATATTTTCTTATTTTTTGGTTTTGATAATTCAGTTAGACCGATTATCTCCATTTAGGCTATTCTAACGATTAAGGGGGGACGAGGGTCTTAAAACTAACTTTTTTATTTATGGGTAGAAACTTATGAAAATTTGCACACTGATGTGCTTTTCTCTGTAGATTTCAAATATGCAATTATATTTGAGCTGGTGCTGTTAGTTCAAAAGTTATCATACAAAGTCTAAACCGCAATTAGGTAATTTCTTACGCAGCTTTAATGAACTTTCGCATTGCATTTTGTCGCTTTTAATTACATGAATGGATAGCCAGAGAGTTCCCATACCCGATGACATTCTTCGTTTTTCTCTAAAGTCACGGCATCCTAAAAAAATATGTCAAGTACAAAAAATGGCAGTATTGGATATTTTGGCTCATCAAAATAACTGCAAGTCATCATTTATGCGTAGCCTAAACAGAAAAACTAAGAATGTCATCGGCTGCCTCAGGCTGTACTGAAAAAAATGGTACCAAGATTGACCTTATGAAGCAAAAATAAGTTTCCAAAAAGCTGCGTAAGGCTGAGGGAAGTGACCAAAAATATGAAACTGAGAAAACTGCATTTGAAGTTTGGCCATGTGTTATGAGATGAACCATCAGTAGTGTAGCTTCAAAATTTCCCAGTAACAAAGACATGTTCTTCCCATTTTCAAATCTGTCTTTGGATTCCAAAAATGTCAACTAGAACTGGAGATACAAAAGGCCAAGTAACGGACCCCAACAGGAATTCAGCAAAATTTATCGACTTCGAATCTGTTGGCATTTTGTTAGCGTTGTGAAATCTGGTGGTGTCTTGCTGGCGTCGTGAAAACTGCAACAGTCCTTCGTGAAGTGCCATCATCTATTACAGTGCACTGTGGTACCCAGAATATTGTGTACGGCAAAAGTGTGAGGGTGAAACTTGCTTTAGGTGCCCCCCTTTTTTGTTCTTTGGTGAGGCTATTTCATTCGCGGTTTTTATGCTGGAAGTTTGAGAGGATACAGGGGTGGGACACTGCGCAGTGCGTTTTCCGCAAATGCATCATGTTGTTGGCCCTCAAAAGAGTCTTTTGGGGAAAATAAATGTAGCTGGAAGGCAAACTTTCTTGGCCTCAGGGGATAAACCCATAGACGCCTTTTTCCTTCAAGCCGTGCATGGTGCGGCTATCTCCATCGGACATCACGGTTGTGTACTGCAGCCCATTCTTGGAGAGCGAGCGCTTGAACATTATCAGGGCTGCCTCTACCTCCATGCGTCCTGCACCACAGTCAATGTTTCGCTGACACTCATGGTCTGCCAGCCAATCTTCGTAGCCCTCATCTGAAGCTTTGGGTCTGATGGTGCAACCTAAGCAAAAGTTAGAGAGGACTACATGATCAATCACCAAGCCGGTGTACACTCCAATGATGCAGCCCACTCCAATGTGTGACAACCGTCCCTTTGTCATCCACGTGCCATCAAACATATCATCTATGTTGTTTGGCGGCTGACCAAGGTGTACAAGTCCTTGATGGCACGCACACTATCAGCTTCAGAGGCTGCTGCAGTGTCCTCGCAAACCTGAACCACTTTCCTCAAGTGCGCTTGGAATGTCTTGTGGTGCAGGCCTCTGTGGGACAAGTTCATACCAGCACAAAAATCTGAAAGAGCAGTCACCCCCTTCCCCATGCTTTGAATACTTTTCAAAGCCCTCATATTCACTTCAAAAAGAGTGATATTGCCAGATCCTTCGGTCCTTGGCGAGGAAAAACGTTCCACACGGTGTTCACAAATCGAGCACGTCACCTCGAGCTTCACGGCGAGGCCGTACTGCCGGTCAGGCTTCCTCAAATCCGGCGCCGCCAGCCCGCACTTGCCGCACCTGACGTGCGCGAAAAGGTCCTTCAGCATTGCAAAATCCACTAAGACAAAATCTGTGCCGGATTCTTCCTCTGAGTGCGCCAAATCCACTTCAAGGAGGTCGAATTTCCGCTGCGTTGCTGACTTAGTCTCCGTTCCGCGCTTGACCTCGTCCGCGTGTTCCGTACGCGCGGCGATCTCCTCCGCCGTGTAATACCTCGTGTCAAGCCGGCAGGACGTGCTTGGACCAGGTATGGATTCCGGAGGTGGTTGGTCAGGCGATGGGGCAGGCGAGGCAATACGAGGCGGCGAACGATTCTCATCCGGCGGAGTCGAGCGGCCCGAAGTCGCACCACGCGACCTTGGGATAGGCGGACGACGCTTTCGCTTCCCGGGCGCATGAAGGGTCATCTTCTTCAAACGTACGTCTCGTGGCATCATTCACGAAAGTACGCGATGGAAGAATTAGAAGAAACTGTAAAAAAAAACTGCTCTAAGCGAGCGCTGCGCCAGAAGAGCGGACTCCGTCAGACGCGCGTAGCAGACGCCATGATGGCGACCGCCATGACAGCAGTCGCGCCGACCAATGGGAGGGGTCGTATGGCGAACTCAAACCGCGCGCGCCCGCTCTAGCCAATCAGCGGCCGAGAAGGTGCCTTCGGAAAACTGGCAAGGCCGGTCGTTCTACTCAAGCGACGCCATTTTGAGATATCGCAAAATGCGCACAAAGAAACAAGCTTCAAAACAAGACCAAGATGGCGGCGATCGGTCGGCTGCTTCGCCCGCGGGGCGCGCGGGAATTTGAAGCAACTTTTGCCCAATTCTGGGCATTTCGTGGCCCTCGAGGCGTTTCAAAACATGATTTTAGAGTATTTCCCGATGGAATTTCGCGTTGATATTTTGAAGGCAGGTGCTTGAAGGTACAATAATTCCAAAAATTGGATTTTCTCAAAATCGATATTTTGGCCATTTTTGACCATTCTAAGACCCGCGTCCCCCCTTAAAGGTGGAACTTCCGCGAAATCTGCATTATTGTGGAAATGCAGGGCTTACAGGGTCCTGGTTGCGGGGGTACTCGACAAAGAATGGTACGCATTGTATGAGCACTATTACGATTTGACGCGAATAGCTTTGCCGCAACTCTGTGCTAGCGTGGTATGCCGGTGTCTAGTGCGGTGAAGCCAGCGAATCAGACATGTTTCGACACGACGGAGACCCTCCATCGCGCTAGCCTTTGAGGCGATGATTCACCCGCGGCGGCTGCAAACCAGCCGGGTCAGGGTGCCGTCGCGACGACGGTTACAGCGATCCTTTCCTGCCCGCTCTCCGGCGCAGAGAGGATGTTTTGTTTGTATTTTGTTCGTGCCGTCGGCGAGCCTCAGGATGACAGTTGGAAGCCCTCCTTTCTCCCTACCTCTGGCACGCGTGGGCCAGTCATCACGCGAGGTCTGTGGAGGATGGTCTTGTGAGTGGTTGTACTTTCTTAGGGCGGTGCGCAAACTCGTTTTGACAGTTGGGACTGTGGTTATAAACTTCGCTGTTTCAGCGATCCAGGGGCGGTATTCTCGTAACTGTCCCTTTTGAAAACGTCCCTTTTGAGTCCCTTTCATCGTGACGTACTTCCAGTTAAGCAGTGGGCGTTGGCAGTAGGTTTGTTGCGCTTGCGTTAAGTCACTTCCGGATGTTTGCTTTTAGCCAATCAGGGCTCGCCAAAAGGGACACTTTTGAAAGGGACGCAAAAGGGACAAAACTCGAGAATACCGCCCCAGAAGAGATCGCTTCGTGCTCTCGAAAGGAGGATTGTCATGCCCGAGTGTTGTTGTAAGCTCACCTGTTCTGTTCTATTATGGTCCCTAGAAATATATGTTAGTCTGCCGTCCGCCGGCCGCGAAGGGGGCTCCTCCGTGATGCATGCAGCGGCGGCGCTGCAGTCAATCGGAGCGCGGTGGCCGGCCGGCGCGATGGGCAGCGGCAGACGGCGCTCTGCCGTACCGCTGCTGCCTTCGTAGTTCTGCCCTATTTCTGGGCGGGTTCAGCCCATTTTAACTGCCCCTTTTCGAACCCCATCCGTTTCTGTCGACAAACCAGATTAGCCAAATAAGTTGGTTCTTACCAGTACGAAGAGTTTTAACCGAAGCGTGAAGTGACAGGAGTACGTTTTCGCGTATTATGAAAGATCGAGCCTTGTAAAAACCGCGGAATCGTGTCGCTACCCTAGCCCCCGAGTATGTGTCGAACCGATTTCGACACATACTCGGCGGCTTCGGGAACACTGCCGGCACGGCATCGATTTCCAGCTTGGAAACATCATGCGGGACTTCAGCTACATTACCAAGCAAACAACCGTTCTTTAAATACCCCCGCCGTTGTTAACTGATGGATTCGTCAGCGCGTGAAAATGTGTGTGTGATGTGTAGGCTCTCCCTTCCTTGTAGGCTCTTTGGAACCCTCTTTCTTTGCAAGTTTCCCAAGATGTTGTCCCCTGTACGTGTATGTAAATAAAGCAGCTCGAACCGGTGCCTTCTAACCTTTCGCGTCGTTGATCTGGAGGCCCTTAAGCGCACGTCTTCGCGGCCCCCTCAATTACGTCCAGTCAACTGGGAATCTGTTAAATGTAAATGCCGAATAAAAAAAAAAAGACGTTGCGCATGCATACGAAGTTTAATCATCTTCAGTCATCAGATACAGTGATTTCTCCATAACTCGAACTCGGATATCTCGAAATATCTGTTAAGTCGAAACTATTTTTTTGCCGTGCATATACCTGCCATAGCCGACATTTTTCACCCTTTGTCTCGAAACGTCTTTTCGGGGATCACGGATATCTGGAAATGTTGACAAAGAGGACACAATGCAACATCCGCTGCAGGCAGCTGATAAGCTTTCGGTTAAAGCTTAGTTCCCATTACGCGTCGAACACCGTCGCGAACGGCAAATTTGCGCGGGGTATGCACTGTGCGCGGCCGATGTCCCGTTAGCGGAGTGCTGTCCGACGCCTACATCGTTGATATAGCTGGGGAAGACGCTTCTGATCATGTGGACGACGACGTGTCTCAAGAAGTGCCAAAAACGGTAGGAACAATAAAAACATATGCTTTGCCTGCTTCACAGCAAGATAGAATATAGCGTTGGCGACCAACAGTTGATGCGGCATTGAGAAGCTCAAGAACACTTTTTTGGGGCCAGATGCGAAGGCGAAACAGGCGAGCATCACGCAGTTCTTTTTCCGCAATACCTAAAAAACGATGTTTTTTTCTGCAAATTATTTTGCCTGTATTCCGGAAGCTTTCCTGTGCTTTGGAGCGTTTGTTACCAGCACTAGCTCTTGTTCCAGTGATCTGGCCATACATTTTTGGCATTTCGCTTAACCCAAAACTCCGCTTACCTCGAAATTTTCAAAAATTTGGGTACTACCAAAGTTCTTTTGCGTGCCTGTAATTTTTGTGAATACCACGATTTGAAACATTCGCCAGCATTGGGTACGTGAAACTGATTTTTAATAACAACAGGCTGCAAATCAGTAACTTCGCTTGCATTCCTCATTGCACAGGTTCTTTTTGATCACCCACACACTCGGAGTGAATTGCGAGACGCACGCGGGGAAAGCAAAACGGGAGAATATTTGTGTTATGGCCGATCATTATAATCGCGGCTGTTTGAAACCAAGGAGTAAAAAATATTGAGGTTTATTTATACTGTCATGACCCTATATACCTTGCTTTATCCCCCCTCCCCCCGCACTGTGCCCAAAGTATTTAGGAACAAGTTTTTGCTGGCACAACATTTTACTCAAGCTTTCGCTTTTCTTCTTGTCAGCCTACCAGCCGGTTGCGTGCTTGTCATCGTAAATGACGTTCGGGAATAACCCGGTAGTTTCGATGTGGAACAAACGCAGCTTCTGGTGCCACAGGAAACTCTTTTTGAACGGGATCTCACTGCCTGAACATTGCGTAAAAAAATCATACACCCCTCTGTCTGACGACGACGATGGTCGAACGCGAAGCTTTCTTGTGAGCGATTCCTTGTCGTCTGAGTTTTGACTTTGACTCATTGAGCTTTGACTTTGACTCGCCAGCATTTTGGACTTATGATCGCGCCGGATTTGACATCGACCCTTTGCCGTTTGATTTCACGCGAAGAAAGCTTCGTGTTCAACCATCGTTGCGGAGTGGAGGAGTGGATAATTTTTCTAATTACATGTGCACGTCCATGCACTCCTCTCCAAATACAAACTGCTTTGACCATGTTGGAATTGCTCAATGAGATAGACGTCGGCTTCATAGCGCGATGGAGCCAGCTACGATTCTGGCCACGGGAAGAGTTTTTTCCCTCTCACTTTACTCACAAACATCACCATCGTCAGAGACAGTTGGCTTTCCTGCAGTGCTTTTTCGAGGCGACATAGGCTATCAGCGAAACATAGAAAGCTTCACTTTAATAATGGTTCAAGCGGTGGTAGTGAAACGGCTACGCTGGTTGATGCGGTTTCATCCTTCGGTCTCACTCGCGAAATTTAGCGGCCGCAAAGAGGCTCCGTAGCCCAATTTGCGAAAAACTCAGGGCGTGAAACTAAAAGGTCTTATAGTATTCTCGTACCTTAAATTGTGAGCTGATGTACCTCGTGCCATTCGATTTCACCGCTCTAAGTGACCGACAAACCCCGATGCGCACTCGCGCTCCGCGGCAGTAGCGCGCGGCACAGGGCGGCCTGCGGCCTCTCTCGCTCCGGCCGTTGGGGCGCTCCGATTGCTCGCAGCACCCTCTGCGCAGCGCTGTACGTGCATCAGCATCGCGGACACGCCTTCCCATAGAGAAAGAGGGTGGACGGCAGACTAGCAAATATTTCTAGGGACCATAGTTGTATCATCGCTACTTTCGTATCGCCATGTATTAAACAGTTAAGTGTCGCTCTCGTATCTTCGTCGTCCGGAACAGAGGCAGCTCTCCTGCTCGCCACTGCATGATGGAGGCGACGGAGCTCGGTGTGGGGAAGCCTTTACCAGCGTGACAAGAAAAAGCAAATGATCCAGCTGACTGCACCGGGCGCTGCAGGTTTTTGTAGAAATGGGAAAACTAGAAACAATACCGTAAGCGATCGGTTGGTTGTTTTGGCTGATTTTCGAGATCATGAATATCGCTGTAGCCAGCCACATCGTTTTCTCACATTGGGGCATTAGGAGACAGTTTTCGTAGGAGCATAACTACCACGCATGCTTACTTGTTTGAAATTGAACACGTTGTTCACGCATGTAAAACATGAGCCCAGACAAACGGAATAAAATATGTTTTTCTAGGTATAAACGCGCCTCATTATGCGATTTTGTAATGACTCCAAAATGCAGAAAGCATGAATGTTGCCATGAAGAGGGATGCTTCATTCGATATTGCGACATGCTGCACCAGTTTCAAGAATTCCAAAGAAAGCGACTTTGTCCAAAACATAAGTGGTGGTCAAAAGCTGTACAATCATTTATGCATTTACGAAGAGAAACAAACGTAAACACCTAAAGAAATTGTGACCTAGTCTAGCCATGCCGATTCCACATCGCACGGTCCCTGCTCATGAGCCAACAGAGGCGTTGGATTTCTCAGAAAGGCACTACGGGACTAGCACATGTAGCGGCAAGTCTTACGCTGTAGTAAAATGCCAGGAAGGTTGTGTAGAACCGCACATGGACAAAGAAATGGTCTGTATGCGTGAGACCTGGAGAAGAACGAGACATAACAGGACTGGAAACGTGACTGACTGTACTTTGATGACTGTGCGTCTACTTGCAGAGCGCCGCAGCAGAGCTGCGAGCGCAAACTTTCAAGGGCACCATCGAAGACAGGCAATTTTACACTTGGTGGTCGGAAATGATGGCAAGTTCCGAGTGAAGACTGGTGACGTACCCACACCACAGAACACTGAGGGTGTTAGAAAAAAAGTCTTGACAGCCCAATATCGCTATCGCAGTGAGGAAATTTTTTTTCAAGAAGGCATTTTTTCAGAGAGCTTTCTGGTTTACATTGGCTAGAGTACTGTCAAGAATGTTGAACCCGCAATTAACTTGTTTCAGTGGTTCACGTACGAAATAGGTAGACGAGTATTTTGAAGACTGAAACAGTCGGAAGCAGGATTTAAAACCTGTGTGACGTAATTGTGATATTTCAGGCGGCTTCAAATGAGGTATGGCTTTTCTTCTTCAGAGCTCAGGTTATGAACTGCCGTTGATGCGGGAAAGAAAGTGTGGAAAGAACTACTCAATAGCGCCACAGACAGAACATGGGCACGTTGAGTCATGTGTCCCGTTAAGGGTTTTGTCGGAGTGTCACCCGATGTAATTTCCGCACCTTTGTCTCTGGTGTTTAGAGTCTGTAGAGTCTGTATCCTAGCCAGGGAGCTGGCCAAAGTCAGTGGGCTTCTTTCAACAGCATTCCGGTGAAGGGTATGTGGTATGGCCATGGAAAGATTCACAGTAGGCATCTACTGGAACTTATCAGCGTTAATTTTAACATACCCCGTTTACTGAGGAATAGCCAGCTTAAAAATCAATTGTCAGAGAAGAGGTAGCACCAACAGTGAGCATTCATGTAAGTGCTGAATTCAACGCGCGTAGAGTTTTCACATTTCTGATCAAGGATCCCCAGTACAGTGGCTGGGGTGCCGCATTTACATTAAATAAATGCAATACAGGCTATTATGACTAATTTATGCACACCTGTGATGAGGGCCTGGTAATGTGAATGCAAACACCACTGTCCTTTAGCAGCCTACTTCGGCCAACGTATGGTACCTGCCTTAACGAAGCTTTTGAGAAATTTCAATTGTGAAAGTTCCTGGCCTCTTTGTAAAACTAAAAAAAGACACCGGGTGAACACTTTTTATACTTCTGTTGCCAAAAATGTCTATCTCAGTCGAATTAAATAGAATGAAATTGCATGCTGTATTAAATTGCATGGTGTATTAAATTAAGAACTTCCAAATATGCCTGAACAATTTCGCTACAGTGCACCTTATGTTCTGGTTCTAGCTCTGGCATACAAAAGCGTAGTCATTTTAACTGTAAGCGCTACAATTCTATCAGTGTTCGTGATATAGATTTTTAAGTATGCTGGTTGCACATCGACAAGCTCCGCAAGAGCAATCGAGGTGTTCTGCTGATGGCTGGACCCACGCAAGCCTCTCGCGCATCTGGCGCGTTGTCAGAAGCTCTTGAAATCGGAGCCGTGACAGATGCACCCTTTTCCATCAGCGACTCTACGTAGGGGACTCAGTAAGAAGTGACGGAAGCGTACTGCAAAAAGATCACTTCGCCTTCCACCTCCACTGTAGTGTCAATTTTCGCGACGTCTGGACTCTCTACGTCAAACGCTTTGGTTTTGGACGGTTCTTTCTCAATGTGGGTGCTCCGTAATGCCTTATCGTCTGTGAACCGATCGTCAGCACCAGGCTCCGACAAGATTACCTACTCCACCATAACCCATCTTGGTAAAAAGGCCCTTCAGCAGTTGCTCTCCATCTGCAATTCTTCCTGTAGCTCAGGGCGCCTCGTAGCCAGCTGGAAGATCGGGCTTGTGAGACCAGCTTTCAAACCGGGCAGGTCACCAGCGGGCATGAACTCCTACCGACCAATAACACCTTTGAGCTGCGTTGTCAAGGTTTTGGAGCGCCTGGTCTGGGACCATGGAAACAGGGAAGTGTGTCCTCCACAAATGTCGGGATTCATGCGCGGAAGGGCATACATAATGTCCTTATGTTATCACGGCACGTAACCCAGCAGATGGTGTTCAAGAACGTTGTCGTAGCTGTTTTTGTAGACATCAAAGCTACCTTTGACAGCGTCGCCCATGGTGCTGTTTGCCGAGAAATGACGTCTACAGGTATAAGGAAAAAGATGTTTACGTGGCTAAGTGACTACCTTCGAGAGAGGACAGTATATATGACCACTACTAGCTGAGTTACTACCCGTCACGTTATAAGACAAGATGTTCCGCAAGGCGGTGTCCTTAGCCCCACGCTCTTTAACGTTTGTCTTGTTGGTATTCAAAAAGTATTACCTCCTGCCGTGAATAAAGCATTGTATGCTGGCCACATCTGTGTCTGGTGCTCGGGGAAAAACCTTCCAAGCATACGAGCAAATCTGCAACTGGCACGATATCTAAAAAATTCTGGTCCAGTTCTTTCACCTGAAAAATGCGCTGCGATGGCATTTACAAGACGCAACAGGTCGCGTTATGTCCTGACATATCAGGCTGCAGCATACCATATGCGCGACGCCATAAATATTTGGGCATTGTCTTTGACAGGTCAATGTCGTGACCTATCATATTCGGTGCCACAAAGGCAGACTGCAGTCTTTCGTGCACAGCCTACGGATGCTTGCGGGAACTTCATGGAGTTGTCCGGTTGCTTCACTGCTATGACTCTTCAAGGTACTCTTTATTTGTCTGATTCGCTACAGCCTGCCTGCCCCCGGTGCACTGTCCAAGAGCAACGTCAGCAACTAAAGGCACTACAGGCGAAAGCTCTGCGTGTTTGACTGGGACTGCTTAAGTGCACTTCAACGACCGGGACACTTTGTGCAGCGAGATGCCTCTCGGCCTGTGTACTAGGGCAAGAAAATACTCGTGCCTGCCTCCACCATGTTATCGGTTCGCTTGCCCATCCTTTGGCCGATAGCTCCACAGCCATGTTCAGGAATTCCTGCCGCCATACTATAAACGTCCCAGTAGACCTGAGGTACCGCCTTGGCACTTTTCTACGTGGTCAATAGCAACAACGGTGGTTGTATTCGGTAAAAAGTCAGGGATGCCTCCACCGGCCTTGACATACTACACACTTGAGCATATATCTCGCTGCGATGGCGGGTATACCCACGTATATGCTGAAGAGTCAGGGACTTCCTAATCTTCCGCTGTAGGCGTATGGGTACCATCTTCGGGGGCCTCTGTGAGCCAGAAGCTCAGCCACAAGACATCGGCAACAAAAACAGAGCTGGCAGCAGTGAGAGCTGCGCTAAAGATTGTCAAGGACTGCGAACTAGCTCAGATCCTGCCTATTCCGTCCAAAACCCTGGGTAGTTTTCCTGGACTCCCGCTATGCGCTTCAAGCGCTTCTCAAGCGAGGAAGTAATCAAGGCCAGCTGATCGGCTCCCGCGCGAGGGCCATTTCACGAGCTCAGCAGCACAACTCCCTTTATCCAAAGAGGACGTCAACGAAATAGTCACAACGCTCGGATGGCGCATGCAAATGCAGCACTGGCCGAACCCGAACCTCCAGTATGGCCCCCTTTATGCTGTCGACCCCCAGTGTACGTTTCGCATACTTTACGGTTTATCCAGACCAACAGAGTGTTATATATCGCCTGCGCCTCAAAGTCGCCTGTACCAAAAGCTTCATTAACAAAATCGGTCTTGTGACGTCACCTCTGCACGAGAGGACACTGAACACCTGTTCTGTGCTTGTCCACGTTTCAACTCGGCGTGAATGACAGCGCGAAATTCACTACGGGCGAGAAATCTCAGCAAGAAGGACTTTTTAGGCCCCTGGAACAGCAAAGACAGTGTGGTGCGGGGTTTTAAAGCTCTTGTGCGTTTCCTTAGAGACTTTATCCAGCGCGAAGTAAAATACCTGCACCATCTCGCTTACGCTGCTGGCCATCGCGTAACCTTTCAGTGGCTCCCTGGACACTGTGGTGTCCTAGGAAATCAGAGAGCAGATGAGGCTGCACGCAGGGGCCTAGAAATGAAAAACAAAAGAAAGATTTTATTTACAAAAAATGATGCCTCAACTATGACCAAGGCCCTAGCTCTAGCAGAAAGAAACCGCCTATGGACCCTTCCGGAACATCATCATGATTTTCTGTACTCAATTGACCCACAGATAAGACTGAGGCTGCCAGAACGACTACCTCGCCGGCGGGAAACACTGTTTCATAGACTGCGACTTAATGTGGCGTTCACTAATGCCTACTTACATCGCATAGGCCAAAGTACAAGCCCACATTGCGACAACTGTGGCGCCCCCGAAACCGTCGAGCATGTCCTGCTAGAGTGCTCCGCCTACATTGACGCAAGGAATCGGTTAGAGCAAAGGATCACATGTCTTCACACTGGACCAATTACGCTGAGCCTGCTACTTGGACCATGGCATTCTCCGTCATCTCAACGGAAAGTCCTGGATGCTTTATTTGGGTATCTTGAAGATATTGGCGTCACCGAGACTTTATAGCCCCCCTTAAGCGGTCAGTCTATGCTACGCCGCATCTCCCTTTATATGACCCTCTCTTTTTTTCCCTCTTTCACCTACTACTCTTCTTTTTACTACTCATCTGTCTTTTCCCCGTTCCCCTTCCTGCAGAGTAGCATGTCGACGTACCCATGTTGGCAAACCTCTCTGCCTTTCCTCCTTTAATAAAAAGCTTCTCTCTCTCTCTAGAGACTCTGGACTGGACTCCAGCTTGTGACTGCCTCTGTCGCTTTTTTGTGTGTATGTGTGTGCGTGTGTCTGTCTGATGGAATTTCTTTCGCTTTTCCTTTTCTTATTTATATTATTCATTTTAGCATTTAGCCATCATTACATGTTCACCAACCATCCGAAGCAGCAAACCCAGCAATATGCAGGGCTGACCTCTTCGGTCTCATTAAGGAATTGTCTCTCTTTCTTATGGTCTAAAACGTGGCAAATACTTGATTCTGTGCAATAACCAATCAAATGAACAAATGAAAATATGTTGATTACTCAGAGGTAATCTCTATTAGCAGCAATAACCGTTACGATATTTTGTTCACATGGCATTTTATTTTTTTATTGCGCGAAATCGCCCTATGGCAGAAGATGAAGTTTTTAAAGGAACAACATTTATTCCGTCTCACACAAAAATCTGAGAAGAGACCGGTGCTGCGGTACCCATATCCAACGCTTGATTTCGTTGCGTCACTACTAAATCAATTACTTGTAACAATGCAAGGTTATCTGTTCAGATCATGTGTAGCTCGCTATTTGTGAATTGCCCAGGAAGTAACATTCTTCAGAGAGAGAGAGAGATCAAACTTTATTCTGCAGCTCAAGTCCGAGCCGCGGAGTTATCGGTCCTCGTTGGAAGGGGGTGTTTCACGGTCCTCCGATGGTGGTGGGCTTGGCGGAGGTGCACAAAGACTTTAAATGTGGGCAGCCAAGAGGGACGACAGTGCTACCCATAGGTTTTCGGGGGGAGCGGCCCAGCTAGACCCCGAGTAGGGAATATCAGGGGGGAAGGGGTTGGTCGAAAGAAATGGGGAAGACGAGGTCGCCCGTACACAGCGCCAATGTGTATGGATAGCGACCGCATACCTGACAGTACGGACGGTCTGGTGACTCCTGTATGTAGTTGAGGAACAGATTGCAGGGGAGGGACAATGTCTGCGCCTGCATAATATATGTAGCGTGTCTTCGTGACATGAATTTAATGGGGAGGGAAGTACCATTCTTGCTGTGCGGAGGTTGCCGAGATGTTCGCAGCGCCTTTTGTGATGCATTGCTCTATACTCTTTTGGAATGTATTCCTCAGGCCACGGCTGAGGGCTGCCTGGGAAATTAGCGTCGCGGGCCAGAGCCAGAGCTCGTTCATTACCCTCTATGCCTTGGTGGCCAGGGATCCATTCGAGGAAAACGTGTAGGTGCGGATGAGCGTGCATGTATGTTGTCACGCTAGTGTGGACAGAGGATGGGATGTCATTCGAGGCAAAGCTTCGTAGTGGTCCCTGACTGTCCGTGCGGACTGTAATGTGGGCGGTCCGATGATGGTGAATTATAATGGCTTCTGCGATGGCTTGAGGCTCTGCAGCTGTGGGCGAGGGGACGTTGACGTGATGCCGTACGTAAGCTTGCAGGGGCCAACCGATGCCGTAGTCGTTGTATGGTCCTCAAAACGGGCGTCCGTGTAGTAGGTGTCATGGATTGGTTCGGGCAGGTGTTGAGCGCGAGATGCTCTACGTTCTTGATCTGTGGCTCGACTCATGTGTTTTGGTATGGGTAGCACAGTAATTCTTGGCATGCTCTCCCAGGGTGGCGGCGGGGGAGTGATGGGTGGGAGGTGGTCGGTGGGAGGTGGTACCCGAGGGCGCGAAGAATTTTCCGCCCTTGCATTGAAGTTGTTAGTCGGTGGTTCTGAGCTTCATGATAAACTGAAACGTTTTCTTCAAGAGTGTTGTGGAGGGCAGCGTCATTAATTAATGTCGTAGGGGTGTAGAAAGGCACTCCCATTTCTATGAGGATACATTTTCTAATGGCTGTTTCTATTTTGTTGGCTTGTGTCTTGGTAAGGCGCCGAAAAGGGTGAGGTGAGGTGGCTGTGAGAGGGAAAGAGGTTCCCAGCCTACACCACATATGTATCGCAGGGAGAGAAAGGGAAGAGGAGGTGGTAGAAATATGGGTTGAGGTAGTGGTACAAAGGTGGTTGGGGCAGGAAAAGGAAGGGGTAATGGGGAAGGGAAGATAGATGAGGGACCACCGCCCGGAAACAGGAAAACTATCAGAGGGGCTTTTTTTTTGAACATGAAAGGAAAATTTCCTTGTTTGAAACGAGAAATGAGAAAACTCTAGAAGTATTAAAAGAAAAATAACAAACCCTAAACCTTAAGAGCACTTCGTTCTGAAAATTGATCTTCACTGTCGACTTGGATCCTTGGTAGACGTCTTGTCTTGGTTGTTCTTGTTTGAACTTTACTTGATTCTTGATTCTTTGATCTTGGTTTGTTGATCTTATTCTTCATGATTTGTTCGTGACACGACTTGACCGGGTATAGAGATCCGTTACGCCTGATGGTTTGTGATTGTGTTGTTGGTGTTCTGCTTGGTTTCCTTGTGTTTTTATGGTGTAAGAAGGGAATGACTGGAGATGTGGGCGGAGGAACCCTCACCAACATGACCCTTCTGCTCCATCCCCGTATCATATCCCATCTTTTATATTGTCGTGATTGATCGTGTTGGTGTTCTGTTATGTTTGGTCTATTCTTATGCTTGTAGAATGAATTCGTTAATTGTTTTAACCATCTCTTCTAAAATTAATCTTGTTTCCTCTTTCTTAATCATTTCCGGTTTTCTGTTCTCTAAGTGCTCTCCTAGTTTTTTAACAAGTCTTTTCCTTTCATTTATTATGAGTGGGAATTCTGTTAGATATATGATCAACGTTCTCTATATCCTTGCTACACTTGCATGTAGATGCCTGTGCTATTCTGAATCTTGAAAAATATAACGGGAATCTACCATGCCCTGTCAGGGCTTGGGAAGAGTATAAGTTTGTAGGAGAGGGGTCCGGAATAAGATTTACGTTCTTAATCCACCTATAAGTATAACTTGCTTTGCCATCTTTATTCCACACCTTATTCCACTCCTGGTTTAACTTGGTATATAAATGTTTTGAAATGAATTATTTTGTTATTGGAACAAAAGTTGGTTCTCCGTTTCTTGCGGCTTCTTTCGCCAATTCATCTGCAAAGTTATTACCTATTGAGGAGCTGTGTGCTTTTACATAACTGAGTTTTATACTTACTGCTGCATTCTCTCTAAGGACTAGTTTTAATTCATTAATTGTTGGATTTGTGTTAAGTGGGTTTTTTAGTGCTTGGAGTACCGACCAACTATCGGTAAATAGTTGATGGCTATTGTTTGCTTTGTTTGTTATTATAAATTCTATTGCCTTTTTAATGGCTATTAGTTCAGCTTCGTAGTTGGAACTGTATTCTGGAAGCTTAAATTTTTCCGTTCTTACTATTTGGTTGTTATTGTTAAATATTACAAACGCTGCTCCTACTTCTTTTTCCGTCTTTGAACCATCCGTATATATACGGTAGTCTACTATTTCTTCTGTGGGAGTGATTATAATACCGCTTTTATTTGCTGGGTGATCTGTCCAGAGATCGTATTTTTTCATGATTTGATTACTTGTGTATAGCTTGCCTTCACATGAAAATGTTTTGCCCTCTTTTAGTACTCCATATTGTTCAATTTCTTTTTCAATTGTTAGATACACTGGCGGGATTTTTGCCATAATGTTTAAGGACAGGTTTGATGCTGTTTTAAAAGCTTTCGTTATCATTAGTAACAGTAACCTTTGGATCACCTGTAGTTTCCTTAAAATAGCTACCTTCCGAATGTACCACACCGGTGCTGCGTAGGTTTGCATACATGACGCGTGAGAACACGAGGGCTTCGACTACTTTGCGTAATTCGTGTTCTTGGAAGCCTTGATGGTGTCGCACCACGTGGCGGAGAATTAGGGGAATTTGTTTAATTTGAGAAATGATGGATTTGACCCACTCTGCACTTTTAGCGTATTGATGGAGGATGAAGGCCAGGGCCCCAGGGCCTTGATGGGGCTACGGCCTGGGATGGGTAAGTTGTTTACAGTCAGAGTGATCAGGTTGCGATATTGTTTTTTTTTCTTGGTACTATTGTCCAGTACAACCACATATTCTGATTTCTCGTTTGAGCAGGTGAGTCCGACGTCGTGGGCGTACCCGCTGATGATACCGCGGCCCTGTTGCAACGTGTATCGCCAGGGCTATCCTTTGTACACCAGAGTGTGACGTCGTCAGCGTATATGGCGTGTTGAAGATTTGGGATAGCGTTCAGTTTGGCGGGGATACTCTTCATCACCAGATTGAAGAGCGTTGGTGATAATATGGATCCTTGTGGTATCCCTCTGTGAAGTGGGTAAGGCCGCGATGGTGTCCCATCGGGTCCCAAGATGCAGATGGTTCTGTCTGTTAGAAAATGTTTAACGTAATTGAAAATACGGATACCCGGTCTAGTTTCCTTGCGGCTGAGAAGTATCGCGTCATGCAGCACATTGTCAAAAGTTTTTTTTTATATCTACTCCTACGATGGTGCGTAATTGAGCTGCACTGGGCTGTGCGTATACGTTCTCATGAATGCACTTGGCAATGTCCTGTTCCTGTGTGCTCACATGCTTTCGAAATCCCACCATTGGGGCTGGCAGGTGGCCGTTGTTTTCCAGGTGCCATTCCAGTCTAGCGAGCACCATCTTCTCCATAAGTTTTCCAACACACGATGTCATCGAGATAGGGCAGAGGTTGGCGGGTGTGTTGGGTGGTTTTCCTGATTTTGGAATGAGGGTAACATGAGCTTCTTTCCATTCGGGGGGTAGGTTTCCTGATATCCAAGCCCAATTGATATGGTCGAGAAGTTCTGCAAGTTTCTCGCCAGGCAGGTTGCGGATCATTGCGTATGTATTTTTTGGCTTTCGGGGCCGTGTTGCGAGTTTGTTGATGCAGTGCCATGTTTAGTTCTCCGGGTGAAAAGTCCGAGTTGATTCCTTCATCCTCATCTTCTGGGGCTGATTCTGTGTAAATGATGTCGATGCGTGTGGTACTACAGGGGGTAGAGTGTGTTACGGATCTGTTCTGTGATAGCATGTGGTGTGCCTCCATTCGCTAAGTGAAGCCGTTGGACGGTGTATTTTGGTTTTTCTTGTCCCAGTAATGTGCGAAACAGTTGCCAGACCCTTGCCATTTGAAGCTTGCCGTTGAGCCCTTCGCATACTTGAAGCCAATTCTGGGTGGCTAACTTGTCGGCATACCCTTGGAATTCGTGATCGAGGTGGTAAAGGCGCTCTTTAAGCACGCCTTTATGCTTGTCACGTTTCAAGCGTTTGACAATAGCACGGCGCTTTCTTCAGATGGTAAGGAGGTGTTGGTCAATGTACGGATTGGATTCGGTACGGGCTATTCTTTTGGTATGTTTACGTACCACTGTCAAGATGACGTCACTCCATTCAGCAAACCCGCCGCGGTGGCTGAGTGGCTAAGGCGTTGCGCTGCTGAGCACGAGGTCGCGGGTTCGATTCCCGGCCGCGGCGGTTGCTTTTCTGATGGAGGCGAAAAGCAAAAACGCCCGTGTGTACGAGATTTCGGCGCACGTTAAAGATCCCCAGGTGGTCAAAATTATTCCAGAGCCCTCCACTACGGCGCGCCTCATCGCCTGTGTTGCGTCGGCGCGTTTAAACCCTACAATCAATCAATCAATCCATTCAGCAAAGGGAATGCCGCTTGTGTCAATTTCTTGGAGGTGTTTACGAACATTCGGCCAATTCGTTATACTTGTTGTGGGCCTGTTTGATCGGTTTCTTTTTGATGACCGAGTGAGAGGGACACTTATTTGGATAGAGTTGTGGTCGCTCGCGAGTGTTTCTTCAGTGTTGTCCCAGGAAGTGATTAGCGGACCTCGAATACAGGTAAGACCGGTATTTGTGTCCGCTTTCTGATTGGAGCCGAGCCTCGTGGGAGATGTGGTGTCATTCATAAGGGTGAATTGATTGAGGCTGGTGAATTCGTCCAATTTACGCCCTAAAGGGGACGTTCGAGTGTAACCCCAGGTAGGGTGGGGAGAGTTGAAATCTCCAACCAATAGGAGCGTGTCTGAGCAACGAGTTGCATTATGCATCGTATGGAAGGCGGGCAGCGTGGCGGTTGTTGGTTTGGGCGGCCAATAGCAGTTTACAATAGTAATTTTATGACCTTCAACCATCGTAGTACAGTCGAACACGGATATATCGAACTCCAAGGGGATCGCGAAATAGTTCGATATATGAAAAATTTGATATAAAAAATATGGGCTCTGAGACCTCACTTATGGCGGACGATCACTTACCGATCGCCGCATTCAAGATTGACAACTAATTCCGCACTCACGACCCAACAGGACGCTTTATTTCCGTGAAAAAAAATCGCTGATCTTGGCCTGCTTCTTCGTCCTGGAAATGAAATTAAAGACGCTGGTCTCGATCTTCTCGAGCCTGCACAACTAGAAAATTCCAGCAGTACGCCGCGCCTTTGCACACCATGCACAACACGCACGCAAAAGAAGAACAGCGCGCACGTACCACAAGAACTTTGACGGTAACAATTCCAAGGCTCTCTGAACGGACTCCAACAAAGCGCTCCTGACGGTCATCTCCGAGAGAAACAGTGATCTCCGAAAGGTGCGGGACAACTCGCCAAACAGCAGCAACAACAGCATAATGCAAAAGAAGGAGGAGGCCGCCAGCGCCTTCGTTCCCTCTTCCCTTTCCCGAGACGACATCGGGGGAAGACAGACCCAGAGAGAGAGAGAAAAAAAAAACTCTTTTTCGGCAAGCCGGGGAACGTACGCAGCCGCAAAAAAAAGGACGTGCGCAGTCGGGGTATCCCTACCTCGCACTGGCACATTTTCCGAGCGTTCGGGCTTGTGTGCCTAGAGAGATTTAGCATACCGGGCTCCGTCCGCTAACGCTATGGCGGCCGGTAGCGGGGCCCGACTGGGCAAGCGCAAATTCGTTACGGTAGGGGGGATTAGTTCTGCGAGCCAGTCTTCGCCATGCCCCCGCATTCCTCCACATCCTCCTCAAACTCAATCGGGGGTGCAGCGACCGCCGAAGAGGACCTTCCAGCTCGCGCGGCATTCGATATACCCAATGTCGGGAAAAATACGGTTCGATATAAACGTACGAATTCCTATACTTTTACACAGAATTTTCAAGGGGATAATTTATGAGTTCGATATAGACGATAATTCGGTATACCCGTGTTCGATATATCCGTGTTCGGCTGTAGTAGCTACGTGCTCTTGTTCAGATGTATTAATTCGTCGTATCCCGCTGGATGGTGGGGAGCGTCTTGTCTACGTAGGTAATTGCCATGGTAGGCGGTGCGGATAGCGGTTACGTCCCTTTCCTATTCGGGATAATGCTTGGCTGAACATAGCGATCATATCCCGGGAGGGGAAAGTCTCCGTTAGTTTCTTGTAAGGTAATAATATCTGGTTTGTTGTTTGTGATGAGCATGTGTTGAAGTAAGGCATTGCGTTTCGAGGGAGCCCTCTACAGTTCCATTGCCATATTGTGAGGGATGGAGGAGTTGGAGTTGATTTTGTGCGCATCCTAGACATGTTCTGCGTTCGTTGGCTCTGGGTGGGAGGGGTATGGCGCTTGCGGGGAAGGAGCTCCTCTTCTACGCCTTGGAGGCGCGCTGTTAACTGTTGTAGCATGTTCTCGAGAGGGGCGAGAATTTGTTGAATAAGAGAGGCCAGTATTTGCTGTAACAGCCCTTGTAGCGTCTGTTGAATGATCTCGTAAACCTGCTGTGCTATTGCTGAGGGGAATGGTGGATGCAAATTTTGTATTGTGTTTGTATATATTGGGTGTAACTTGGGTAGCTTGAGAATCGGGGGTTGAATAATTGAAGGAGGAGTGGGCGGGTTAGCTGGGCCGCTCACCTGTGGCGGATCTTGCTTGTCTTGTAACGGATCTTGATGGGGCTGGGAAGGCGACGTCACTTGGACAATGGAGTGAGCCTGTTGGGAGTCCTCGATGTGAACCTTGTTCTGCCCATGCCTCTTCGTTTGTGGATGAAGCTTGCTCAAGGTGCCCGGACGGCGGTTACGGCTACGGCTGCGGTGTTTTGAATGATACCGGCTCTTGCTGCGTTCGTGTGACCGGGACGGAAGGTCAAAGCGGTTGCTTGTTGGGTGCGGTGGCCGCGCGCGTGCGTCGTCACGTTGCGGTGGGGGTTCTTGGCGACGTAGCTGTGTGGCATCGTAGCTTTCGTAGCGTCGATGCATGCTTGACATTTTGCATGTGAGGACTGGTGCTCTCAATTACAGTTTACGCAGCGAGCCTCGCATTCGTGGGGGGTCGTTGCGGGATCTACGTTCGGGGGAAACTGCTTGCTGCAGTTCGCACATCGTACGTACTCATTTTTGTTTGGGCAAACATCGGCGCCATGTCCTATTGCGTGGCAGTGGTGACACTGTTTGCTCTGTGGTTGTGGCGGAGGGTGGCGGTAAATGCCGGAGAAAAATGTAGCATGTCGGGGCAAGTTACGGCCTTCAACTGTGATTAATATGGTATTAGTCTTCCCTAGTGTACGGGCAGCTAATATCTTGCAGCCGGGAATGTGAAACTCTGTACGCAGGGTTTCGTCTGGGACGTCCGTGATGATACCATGAATCACCCCACGAGCATTGTAGGGGTCATTTGCTACTAAGATCGAACTCCATGGCACTTGCCGTTGATGAGGACTTCTTGCATTGAAATTATCTTTTGTGCAGCAGTGGGGCGGTATGTGTCGATGGCAAGAAGGTTCTGTGAAGCTCGAAGCTTGATGAAGGTAACGTTCCTTTTTAGTTTAGTCGGACCAGTAGTTTGAAGTATAGCGTGGCATAGATGAGCAACATACTTGCTCAGCTGAAAAATAAAATATAAAAATGAAACAACTGTTTCAGATAACATCTGCGCTTACGTCTTAAAACACACGACTCAGTAGGGTTACTTCGACGCTAAGAGAGCGTTTTGGAACGGAGTTGCTGCATTTTCGATTTATGATTTTTAAGCACTCAAGGACAGCGAAGAGAGCAATACTAGCCGCAGAGGTTTTAATCACCGTGCCAAAGGGAAGACAGACGCCATTTACCCTTGTGTGGCTTAAGATGTGGACGTGCAAGGTTACGGTTGCGGAGTATTTGGCAGTTTGAGCGAGAAAGCGACAGTGTCACTGTTTCCAGGTGTTTATTATCTGTTGTCACGGCCCAGACTGAACGCCTTTGTTTTTAGCTAGGAGAGAGGGAGAAACAAAAGAAAAGACGTTTGTTGAGTAAGGAATAAAGGGACTATGGGAGGACCGGGTAAACCGATGGTAGGGAGCCCAAGGGTGCAACCCAAAGCCCAGCGCCCCAGATAGAGCAGCTCCTTCCCTGGCCCTCTCAATCAGCTCACGCTAATATTGAGGTAACGATCTAGTCAAAGCTACGTCGCATGTGTCCATAGAAGTGGAATATGTAATGTTTAATGTGTTCTCCCTTGAGGGCACCCTTGGACATTGCCAAGCTGCATGGAAGAGGGTGAATGTTTCCCTGCAATTATCACAGTTTTAACTTAATGCCTGATGTATGATGTCTAAGCACAGTTTAAAGTTGATGCCACCGAACATCTTCGACCTTTGCAGATAGAGTTGAAGATACATGCGTTGGTTTAACCCGGGCAGAGTTTGCGATTCTTCGGCATTGGGGTCCCCGTGTGGCACGAGGAAAGGTCGTGATCCTATGTCTTGCATTATTTTCGAGAAGGGGGGTGTAGTAGTCGGGGTGTAGTAGTCGGGGTAGAGTTCACGTGGGTCTTGGTCAGCTCCATCGTCCCCTTCTAGACCTGAGTGCCCGGTTGTCCATGTGGTGTGAACTTCTTTTATTACTGATGTGAGAATCTGCGATACATTTCGGTATTCGGTCTGCGGCCAACACTTTGACAGTTTGTAATGATGTTTATGCTTTGCTTCGCATTTTCGTACATCCCGGCGTCGGTGTACCCTGCGTTTTCATGGTTTTTGAACTTTTCCGATCATGGCTTGTCGCTTGTGTTTGTGTAGATTTGGACTTATGTCTTTTGGCAGGAGACGTTTTTTATGGGGAGTCGCTGAATCGGAAACATGCCCATGTTGCATTCAGTCGTTTCTTTTCCTAGGTTCCCGGTACCCATCTTTCATAAGATGACCCGTCGCCATTTTATTTTTCTAAGCTGCTACCTTTGTGATAGGAGAGTTGCTTCTCCGATTTCTTCAGTCCTGTTACAAATACCCCATTTGAGGCCTTAGTTGAGGGATGCCTTATACGCTATCCTAATGATGGTGTTTATTCGGCTTCCTTTGGCGTGGGATCTATCCCTGTATGAGTTATAGTTTTTTTGTTCTCTTATTTTTGCTCTACCCCAGGTAAGGCGTTCTACAGTGGGGGTCAATTGTTTAGAGCTTGTCTGTATTTCAGTGATTGTGAGATCGGCATTGGATCATGTCTGTAGGGTCGTAGCGAGTATTTTATAGCGAAAGTTTTTTTTAGTGGATCGATGGCGCCCTGTCAAAAAACGAACGCATTTTCCCATGGACTGGTTGGTCGACCGAGAAGCTATGATAAGATCTCTGGACCCATGGATCGTGCGCGAAACAGGGCTTCCATTGCGTCAAAACGGTTACTTGAAGATAGCAAAAATGGAACAATTCTAGATAAGACGATACACGCATACATTATGAAGAATGAGCGCAATATGTATACCTTTATCTCATAAACCACGTATCGGTATACCCAACGATGCGGATTCGATTCCCGGCCACGGCGGCTGCTTTTCTTATGGAGGCGAAAAGTGAAAACGCTTGAGTGTTCGAGATTTCGGAGCACGTTAAAGATCCCCAGGTGGTCAAAATTAATCCGGAAGCCCCCACTACGGCGCGCCTGATCGCCTGTGTAGCGTCGGCGCGTTAAACTCATAATCAATCAATTATTTGCTCTTTACATGCGCTTTATGAGGCTTGATGAGGTCATCATCATCATCATCATCATCATCATCATCATCATCATCATCATCATCATCAGCCTATCTACGCCCACTGCAGGGCAAAGGCCTCTCCCATTATTCTCCAATTGGCTCGGTCCTGTGCCAGCTGTGACCAATTTATCCCCGCAAACTTCTTTATCTCATCTGCCCATCTAACTTTCTGCCGCCCCCTGCAACGCTTGCCTTCTCTAGGTAGATATATTCGCTTACCACTTCCACTGCCTCGCCACCTACAGCGGTTTGACATAGGTGGCGAGGCAGTGGAAGTGGTAAGCGAATATATCTACTTAGGCCAAGTTGTGACCCCAGATCCAAACCATGAGGCAGAGATAATTAGAAGGATCAGAATGGGGTGGGGTGCATATGGCAGACATTCTCAGATAATGAATAGCAGCCTACCATTGTCGCTGAAGAAGAAAGTGTATGACAGCTGCATCTTACCGGTACTCACCTACGGGGCAGAAACTTGGAGGCTCACTAAGAGGGTTCAACTTAAATTGAGAACGACTCAGCGGACAATGGAGCGGAAAATGATAGGTGTAACATTAAGGGACAGGAAGAGAGCGGAGTGGGTCAGGGAGCAAACTGGTGTTAAAGACATATTAGTAGAAATTGATGAGGTGAGTTTACTCAATGATTTTACGGGTAAGGCACATGAATTATTGGTCACTCATTTAACCGATCGAAGTGAATGCGTGACTATTAGGGACTTCATAGCTGACCCACAAAATGTTAACCAGGGTATCCAAGAGCTCAGTCTTGGACCCATTCTATTCTTCTTGCACATAAACGACTTTCCATTTAATTTGAAACATTCACAGGCTATAATGTACGCTGATTACACGGCTCTTACATTCACAGGGTGATGATCGACGAAATTCAATCTAAAATAAACCACGATCTCGGAAGTGTAGTAGCGTGGTTCAACAACAAATATATCTCCTTTTATCGTGATAAGAACAAATACACAATCTTCCACTCGAGAAGAAACCAATTAGGTTCCAACTGGTTATCTTTTTCCTTTAAGAACAAACAAGTTCAGCACGTCCCTTCCCACAAGTATCTGGGTCTCATTTTCGAATCAGATATGCCCTAGAAGTCGCAAATCCAACACGTCTGTCAAAGTTGGCCTATGAATGCCATATCTTAATAAAACTGCCCGAATGTTTTGATCTGGGAATACTAGGAATATTTTACTTCGCTTTTGGTCATAGCCCCCACAGTTATTGCCCGGTGTCCTAGAAGAGTGCGTACACGACATATCTTGAACCAGTTATTCTGGTACAGAAGCGCGCTCTAAGAATTATGACCCTTCCGAATTGTTCAGGACCGACCCGACCTCATTTCTAGTTAACAAAAATACCACCAGTTATCTTGGTGCACAAGCAAAAAATTACGCAAACAATTCATAACGTAGTACAGGATAGCGATCCGTTGGCGTTGAATATATTTGTTAGCCCTAGAGGAAACACCAGAGCTGCAACTAATAACTGATTTCATAACGGACAAAGATTAATTCAATTCAATGGAGCGCATGTGTGGACTTGCATGCCTAATAACGAGAAGAATAAAACGCACTTTTGTGTGGCTTTAAAACTACATTTACAAAGTTTGCATACATCATGATCATTGTTTTTTTTCATTAAAGTGTTACCGTTATTATGACTGAGTTATGCTATTCGGTGATATATGTCACATGATAGGTTATGTTATGTTATGTTATGTTATGTTATGTTACGTTACTATACATTATGATATGTCCACTTACCGGATATTTTCCAAAAAAATGAATTTGTTGCTGTCGCTGCAAATACAGCGTATTTTGCTTTGGTCCCACAACTAGCCAATCTACTGCGAAAACACTGTATTGCATATTTCTGTAAATAATAGATGAATAAAGTGAACTGAACTAAAAAAACAAGTCAGCATTAAGGAAGTTTGCATGTTTGTGGTTAAGGTGTGTTTTTTGAAGGGACGTTACACTTTATTCATTGGAATGAATGATCTATTATACAACACCTAGGTTTGGAATGAGACCCCTACAGTTCCATTGGAATATTTTTCTTTTTCTGTTTTATTGAGTAAAATGCAACTGGAGTGTGTGTTTATGTATTGTCTTTCGAGGCTGTGATATTTGTTTCTTTGGTTTTTCTGTAGACTCGGACGTCGTACGCCTTTTTTTGCACTCTGATGCAGGCAGGAACTGTGCGAGTTCCCGACAGATCGGGCTCCGTGCACCGTGGGCTATTTGGGTACATTTTGCCTCAGCCCGCAACGACATGGGCTGAAAGACCGCTCTGGGCGGCGAAGGTGGTGCGGCGAGGGTGAGAAGTGTTGCAAGTCCCCCCGTGTCCATATATAGCCTCCACGCCGTAAGCCTTACTGAGGGCTGGTGGAGTGCAAACGCAAGTCCTAAGTGACATTTCTCCCGACTTTATCGGTTGCCACCGCAACTGCTGCTGGCTGGAAATGCGGTACGGTGACGGGTTGGGCTGCCGAAGACAACACAGTGGTGAGCAAGGGCGGGGCAGCAAGATCTGTCTCGCAGCACTGTTTCGCTGCTGCAACCAGACGCCGCTCTGCCCCGGCGAGCTGAAGAGGCGTACCTCCCCAGCGGGAAAGAGGCGAGAGAGAGAATCAACTTTTACTGAGCCCTTAGTAAAGGTTAGTGCACGCAGGCACCAGACGGGCTGGAACCTTCTCCTCGGGTCCCATATGTGTCCAGAAGCTCCTGGCCCCTAGCCGCCAGCGCGAGCTGGGTCGGTAGGTCGGGGCTGGACAACAAGATCTCCCATCGCTCTAAGTGGTTGGGGTTGGGGAGGGTGGGGGTTAGGGATGGGGGGGGGGGTTCTTGAGCTTAGTGCACTCGCCAAGAATGTGCGATAGAGTGCCTTTGGATCGTCTGCGAAACGGGCATGAAGTGTCATGCTCTGCTGGGAACATCTTGTGCAAGAGCCCGAGATGCGCTAGCGACCCCGCTTACGTGCGTCGCACAATCTTTTGTTGCCTTCGGCTAAGTTGCGGATGCGGACCGGGAAGCCTACATCTGCCCCTTCTGTACATTTGGGTGATGTCTTTGTAACTCGTCACGGGGTGCGGTAGCTATGGCTCGTCGAACCACATTCGCGCCTCTGGGAATGAGATGTGTTGGTGTCCTTGATGTTTACAATTGTTTCCTCTCGTTCGAGCTTCTCGCAGTTCCGTGAATATGGAGGGTGAGGTCATTGACAGTTGATACATGTAAAGTTTTGCGAATGACAGTTCTCATTGGGATGGTCATGTTCCTCGTATTTTTCGGAGGTTATTCTGCCGCGACGCGAGTTTGTGCCATGGCCCGGGCGGCTGACACTTCAAGAAGCGGCGCGGGTTACTTAAGTACGGATGGACAGAGCAATGAATGAAACCGGCTTTTACGTATTCGGGTGGTCTGCAGTGGTTGAAAGTATGGATGAGGTGTTTAGCGGTGATTTATTTGTTGTTTATTTTCGTGATTATATGCCTCAGTGCCGTTAAGCCTTCACCTTTTAGGCCTTCGAGCAGATCGGTTTCTGTCTCGCTCCTGAGATCTGAATCACACATCGCGCCCTGTGAGCTGTTAAGGCTCCGATGGGGTGTGATTCAGCTATGCGCGGCTGAGCGAGGCACTTGGTGGCCTGCTGCTGGTTACTGCCCTCAACTATGACTTCTCCAGTTGTGAGTTTATTGCGTTTTATGACCTGATAACCATACATTTGAGGAATTTTGAAATCAGGAATAGCCTTCGAGGTAACAGGGCGTTCACACTAAACTTTTTTACACCCTTTTTGGCCGAAAAGGGTGTAAAAATCTTGTCCCATGGCTAACACCCTTAAAAGGTGTTTTGGCAAAAAAAGGGTGTACGGATAAAAAAAGGGTGTAGTGCTCATCACCCTTAAAAAAGGGTGTTGATGATGCTCAACACCCTAAAAAAGGGGTGTTGAGTCTCAAACCCTTTTTTTGAGGTGATGGCAAGCGCAGTGGCAATGTCAAACGGTGGAGCGCGCAGCATTCAACACAAACAGCCAATACGCACAAGTTACAGTTGGAACACGGGATGCAAGCAGTACAGGGAGTGCATACTTACTTAGCAATACATGTGCTGTTCTTGCTTTTATATCCAGCAGAGGAAAGCTCCCAGATGGAGTCAGTGGGCTTGTCGCAAAAAACTAATATTTTAGCGTTAATTTTGGAAGTCTGGATTTTACTATGGGAATATTCAAATCAACACGCGGATTTGCAAAAATTTTTAATTACGCGGTAGTTTTTGTGATCCATAACTTATAGAATTTTATTAAATACCATACAAATCTTCTCCGCCACCTCAACACCCTTCAAAGAGGGTGTTAATTATTTCAACACCCTTTTTCCCAGAAGGGTGTAAAGCTACAAATTAGGGTGTTCGAAACTAAGCAAAAGGGCATAAAGAAAAAAGGGTGTAAGAAAAAGGGTGTAAGAAAAGACCGCCAACTAGGAAAAAAATTCCCTCGCACTTCCCCGAGGGGGAGAGTGTGTAAGTGCGAATGCACGGTTGTTGATTGCGCGATTACGGTTGATATCGTGATCTTAATGAGTAGTCGAGAGATTACACACACGCACACAACTGTAATGTTCGCGAAAGAGAGATCACACACACACACACAACTACAAAGAAAGAAAGATGCATTTATTCACAGACACCTATTTGCGTTGTCGTTGTACTTGATTGCTAGAGCGGATCTCAGCTTTGAAATTTCGTGTCAGTACTCCTTTAAGCGGGTGCATTAGCCCTTCTCACGGCCGATTCCTGGCCAATCCCCCACGTGGGTATGTGCCATGCACAGACACCTATTTTTGTTTACGTTGTACTTGATTGCTAGAGCGGATCTCAGCTTTGAAATTTCGTGTCAGTACTCCTTTGGCCAATCCCCCACGTGGGTATGTGCCATGTCAGCGGCCTGGCAGCGCGCGCCCATCTCCCCCCGTTGCCAAGGAAGACGAGGAGATTCCTGGCCAATCCCCCACGTGGGTATGTGCCATGTCAGCGGCCAGGCAGCGCGCGCCCATCTCCCCCGTTGCCAAGGAAGACGAGGAGCGCGCGCACCCGCAGCTGTTGCTATGCGGACGGCGGCGGACGCTTCAGGCTCGCTTAAGAAGTGCATTCGCACTTAAAAACTGAGGCACCTGTAAAGGGTGCACCACCGCAGATAGGGTATTATAACAGTGAAGTCGGCTTTCGAGCTTGTTAGAATGTGAGCACAAGGGGCACCTCTTACTGTACCATTTCAAAGGTACTAGTATTTTTTATTCTAAAAGGCAAAAAAATTGGCGCAGCTTGCAATAGTATTGCAAGGATGCAGAAACAGCATAGCTGGGGTCCGACCAAGCTTGTTTCTCCCTTGGATCCCTGGCAGTTGGGGGGGGGGGGGAGGGGGCACACTGGAACAGCCTTGTAAAATCCGGTTAAACTTGGCCTCACCCCTCAGCGGTCATCCTAGCTTAGCAAGAACATTGTAAAACTTAGCAAACATAACAAACTTAGCAACAGCGGAAGAAACTGGGTCGACCCCCAGCTCCGCTGTTCTTTTTTTGCAACTGCACACCTATTTCACACCGTTTCAAAAACCTACAGAAAGCCGAGCGTGTTGCAGTCGGTAAATATCCTTTTCGCCACACGACTACAGTCTTTTTAATTTTGAAGGTTCAAGTTGGGGTTGCACGTGCCAAAGCTAAACTTGGGGCATGTGGTGCACCGAATAAGGAAGCGAGCGATCATTGCATATGAGCAATTATTCTTTTTTTGCGTTTGGAAATTTCTTGCGAGTAGAGGAGTATTTGAGGGGATGTCTTATTCTTCATAGCGTTATTATGCATCCAAACAAGGCCTTATTCAATGAACAGCTGAACACCTTTTCCACACCCTTTCAACACCCTAAGAAAAACCAAGGGGGTTGAGGTTGATCAACACCCTTTATTTCAAACAAAAATGGTGTAGAGCTAGGAAAAGGGTGTTGAGACTCAAGAAAAAGGGTGTAAAGGCCTCCCAACACCCTTTTTCCACTTATGCTACACCCTTTTTGGCTAAAAGGGTGTAAAAAAGTTTAGTGTGTTCTGCGTCAAATTATTTCGTTATCTGTGAGGTGGGAGTGAAGCTATGGTTCGGCTCCTTTTCAGGGACCGACCATGGTTTGAGTTGAGGGGGGTTTACTGTTTAGCGTGAGGCATGTAATAGAATAACAGAATTGGGGTACAGAGACCACTGGATTTACCCTAAGGTCCCAGAGCTGCGTGGTGAACAGACAGGTATCCCATCGGCCAGAGATTGATCAGGGTTACGGCAATCACCATTTAATGCTTCTATCATTTACCTTACAACGCATTGCCACTGTTGGTTACAGCTTATGTTCGGGGGCTGTGGGTCTGCGGTGTGGCCACTCGCCGTCGCCATGGTATCACCGACAATGCGTAGAGCAAACTTCACTTAGGAGGCGTGGCGCCTGGTGAAATCCCGTACCCTTTGTTTCATCTCCGCCACTGCCACTGCGCCGTATTCCAGGTTCAGGCTAACCCTCGCATGTGGCTTCCCGAGTCGTAGTTTACGGTTGACAGCGGTGACGCATTTCTGTGGTCACGTGACGACCACGGCTGACAGCGAATGGCAAGAACCCGCGGATTAGTAAAAAAAGATTTAATATTCATGTTGCAAAAAATTGACCCGCCATCCCGGCCCTGCGACAGATGATGGCCAGAGGAGCTGTTGCCAAACATAACACCTCCTGATGGGGGCGTGAAATATTTTATTGCTTTAGGGTAATGACAGCGCTGACTCTTTTTGTGGTGCCGGTCCGAACCGTGATGGGTTCCGCGACAACATACGGCCTTGATTTTCTCTTGCGTTGACCTTTTTGAACAAGAACATTAGGGTCATCGCAGGCTTTATCCTTGTGCCGAGCGAAGTTCATCAATTTTGGAAGGATGTCGCCGCTGCTACTTTTCTCGTTTCGTTTCCCTCCGCCATTCCTTCTGTCCACGCTGCCTCTCAAGAGCTCTAACTGCGCATCGCCTGCGAAAAACGTAGCGCGAAATAACACAACAAAGGAGAGGAGTGACAATGATAGGCGCGTGGAGTTGCAATTACTCTCCATTGTGGCTTTCTTTGATGCTATATTTTTCAGCGAGCGTTGTCTAACTGGCCAAGCTGTTTATCTTAGCGACTGCCACTGATTTGAGTAGCATACCGAAAGCATTGTGCGAACTCGGCTGGAGTCCTCAAAAGACGCACCCTGTTGGCGGGCGCAAACAGCTTCCATAAAACAAGTGACCCCCGGCGCGCGAGTTTGGCCTCGGTCGTTGTGGGGTGCGGACGTGTTTTTCGTTCGCTCCTGCGCGGCCGGGGCGGTATCGCGATTATGCCGGCCACGCGTCGCGAGCCGTGGGTGTTTTGTTCGGGCGGCGTGCGCTCTGCTGCGTGGGGCCGTCGATCGCCTGCTCCCGCTCGCCAGTAACCGCTCGTCTGCCTCGAACCTTCACTCAGCAAGCTCGCCACACTTCGGACCTCCGCGCACGACTCATCGCTGCACAGCCTCGCCTCTACGCTCCACCGCTCCCGTCGAGAACTTCTCCCGGACGCAGCATGACGCCAGGACCTGTGTTTGTGGTGTGTACTGTGCGCGGTGGCCTCCAGTGACTGTGGCAACGCTTCTTTTCCTCGCGGCGCCTCAACTTTTCTCTTTACCTATCTCCTTTTCTCTACCCTATCCTATTCATCCCCTTCTATATTCCCCACCCCCCGGACTGGGTTGTATGCCGGTGAGCCCCCAGCTGGGCTCAATAATATCCCCAGTCCATTTCTTTTCCTTTTCCATCGAACCACCTACCTACTACTACCCCCAGCGCGCACTCAATTATCATTCTCCACTACGCCTTCCATAGCGGCGCGTGCACAAAGTAGGATAACGGAAATATTCAGCACGCCGTTAATTTCAATTGGTTTTGATAGTTCTGCGGCGTCCATCACCAAACAAAAAAGAAAAACACACGAAGAAGCACTCGGTAAGCGCTCAGTTCTCATTGGCGGCGGCGTGTTCCAGCGAGCACACATAAGAATAAATCAAACCCAAAGAATTTAAGAGCGCGCGCAGCTCAGGACACCAACGAAAAAGATTCCTACCATGCACCTCAGGGTATCAGATTCGCTGTAAAGACAAGGCAGCAGACTGCCACTCTTCCCCATTTTTAGTGCACGGAAATGGGTTTTACTTGTATGTGATCTCTAAAGTAAAGGGAAAAATTGTTTCAATATTAAAGTTCCATCGGCCGTTCTTTATTTACATAGCCCTACTTACAGCTGAGCACTGAACTGAAATACCATTCACTTTCAAGATGAGGGATTTGATTCAGAAAATACATTCGTGTTGACGGAATTTTGTTGTACGTTAGACACCCTCCGGTGCCCACAATTATTAGCCATGCACTACAGCGCACATAATGATCAGCTGTGGCTACAGCACGCCAAAATCTGATTCGAGCGGTAACAATGTCTTTACATATCCTGCGCAGGAATCGCAGAGACATGTGATTCGAATCCGGTGTTTGCTATCGGCGACTCTGGTTGCACTCAGTTGAGGTGGGGGGGGGGGGGGGGGGCAGAAAAGGCTCAGAGCACGTGATGTCGAGCGGGGCTGCTGCCGGGGTGCAGCCTCATTATCATATACATTACCACCATTCATTACCATCAATCACCATACCTCCACCCCAACCACCAGCACCACCACCCCCATCAGCAGCTATGATCGATACGACGTTAAGTTTCGCCTGTGATAAGGCACTGCCACTTCAAGAGCGCTCAATAACTTAGGGATCTAGGAACACGCACTCTGAAGGAGGCTACACGCCTTATGCAATACGAATAGCTAGGGCGCCCCTCAGGTAGGAGCTAATCTGTCGCGAGCTGTCCTTGTTTCCAGTTTCGATGTCAGCCTATTGGCATGGATCGTCAACGCTCTAAAGCCTATGGGTAACCCACAGTTTACTTAACAGTATGTGCAAAATTGAAAGCTTGTATCCAAAAACTAAAAGAAAACAAATCAACGCTGTTTTACAACTAAAAACCACTCGAACACCTTAACGTCTCTGCTAAAATCGCCAAAAGGAATGCATGGAAAAAGGGATCCCTAATGCGGGGCATAAGGTTTCTAAGCAATGGCGCATGTTAAATTCCTGTCTGAATAATAAACGTCTTCGCCATCCTCAGCAACAGCCTTATTAAGTCCGCTGCAAGACGAAGGCATCTCCCATTGAGTTACAACCGCTCCTGTCCTGCGCTGCTCGAGTCAATTCCTTGCCTCCGAACTTCCCTATTTCGTCCTTCCATCGAGTTACAATAAATTCTCGTTAAGACAAACTAGGTTAAGATGAATTCTCGCTTATACCGAACAACGTGGGGTTGTTTGCTTGGTTTTCCATAAACCCAATGCAAAAAATCCGCTTAAGACGAACAGCCTTGCGTAATGTTCGGTTAACACGAACAACTTTCGGGGTGACCACCACTGCTGGCGATTCAAGGTAGCGAACACGACAGTCTTGGCGGAGTGCGGCGGGGAATTCACGCGACCAGAGGGAAAGAAAAGTAAAAGCAAACCACAGCACGAAGCGAATTCGCGTCACTGAGGAACGGGGGAGCGAGAAAAAAAGACACGCGGATAAAGCTACCACTTCTCCCACCCTTGAACCCGCGGAGCGAGCAGCAAATAAAAAAAAAGAGCGATGGCGAGTTTTGTGGCCGCTCTGTTCTTGAAGGAGAGAGGCGCAAAACTAGGATGATAAAAAAAGTAAAGAAAAAAGCGACAACGGAGTCTTCCGGTTCACGAACGTAGCAGCTCTCCTCACCAATGCAGTTTCTCGGAGGAAGCATGTGAGTTCGCGTCAGTTCGCGTGGCGAGTCCCACCGCGCCACCGCCGAGAAAGCGAGGAGTTCCCTCTCTGTCTCTGCTGCGTTGTCGCTTGAGGTAGCGGGTGTACGCTTTCCCTCACCGTTTGGACTGGGTAATACCAGGCAAGAGCACTTGAAGACAGTCTTCTATCAAGTTGCGGACTCAAATAAATGTTTTTTTCTTTTTCCTTCATTGTAAGTCTACTGCATTCACCGTCTTGAAGCAAGATATTTGCAAGCACCTGGAAGTGTTGCCGATTCTTTTTTTGGGAAGGCTTCGGATAAGACGAACTTCTGATAAGACGGGCGTTTCCATAGTGGTCCCTTCGAGTTCTTCTTAACGGCGGTTCACTATTATTCCTATAGAACCGCCCCTCGGTATCCTCTCTGTTACCCTGGTGGTCAACTGGTTGTTATTTTGCCTAACAATATGGCCAGCCCAAGTCCATTTCTTTTCCTTGTTTGAACTATGTTATCATCTACTTGAGTTTGTTCTCTCATCCAGGAAGCTCATTTCCTGTCCACAAGTGTTACTTACTCCTATCTTTATTCGCTCCATGGCCCGTTGAGCCAACCTAAGTTTGCTTTCCAGATGTTCAGGACTGTTCCAAGTTTTCGCTCCATATGTCATCATTACGGGCAGGATGCATTGGTTGCATATTCGTCCTTTTAGTGATAGAGGTAGCTTACTTTTCATTATTTGGGAGTGTCTGCCGAGTGCATCCCAGCCCATACTTATTCTGCGCCGTATTTCTTTTTCGTGGTTGGAGTCAGCACTGACGATCTGTGCGAAGCAGTTATATTCTTCTACCTGTTGTAGCGTTTCGTTACATATGTTTAAGACGGCGCTTTCGGCATGCTTAGTTATCTTTACCTGAAATTTATTTATATTTTTTAGCCCCCCGGGAAGGCTTTCTACTTGCAGTTCCGCAAGAATATTTTGCAAGTGTTCGGCAGACTCACTTAGCAAGAGCATGTCGTCTGCAAACCTCAAAAACTGTGTGTTCCCAAACAAGCATCATGAATACCCTCTCGAGATATGCTGTGGACAGTTTTGGTGAGATGGTATATCTTTGTCGTAAGCCCTTTCGGCCCGGAAATTTGTCGCTTTACTTGTGAAGGATAATTCTGCCCGTAAATTTCTTATATACTGTTATATATACGTCGTTTAGAAGGCTTATGTAGGTCTCCTCTATTTCCTGGTCTTTTAATGCTTCCAGCACTGCTGCGTTGTGTACTGAGTAAAACGCTTTTTCATAGTCTATATATGCAATGTAAAGGAGAATAGTGTAGTCTGCTGATTTTTCTATTACTTGATTGACGCCATGGATGTGGTCCATTGTTGAGTATCCTTTTCTAAACCCAGCCGGCTCTCTGGGTTGTTGGGAATCCGGGCTGTCACTTATGCGGCTAACTATTAATATTACTTTGGTAAACAGCTTGTATACAACTGAGAGTAGGCTAATGGGTCCGTAATTCTTAATGTCTTTGGAATCTCCTTTCTTGTGAATCAGAATTATGTTGACGTTTTTCATGGGCACATTTTGAGTCTTCAAGCATTCCGAAAACAGTAGGGCAACTTTTCCAGTACAGTATCTCCTCCCTCCTTTGAAAGATCAACAGTTATGATGTGGTCTCCTGCAGAAATGCCTATGTTCATGTCCCTGAGATAACTTCCAACTTCCTTTTTAGTTATTAGTGCGACATGGCAATTTGAGTTTGTACTCTCAGTAGCTTCCCCTGGTCTAACGTCGCTGGCATACAGGCTGTTGTAGAATCGTTGTGCTACTTTTTTTATCTCGTCCATGTTTTGCGTAATATTACCCTGCTCGTCTCTGATTGCGTACATTCGGTCATTGCAGATAGCTAGATGCCTCTTAGTTGGCTTTGTTTTTAGTTGTTTTCAGCGTTTCTTCAATCATTTTTGTGTAGTACGCACGAATGTCGCTCGTTTTACTTGGGTTAATCAATTTAGATAACTATGCTAATTTGATTTCACCCGTCGTACTCGAAACTTTCACGTGCTTACTTCTTTCGTTTCGCAATTAGTTCCTCCGTTTTGTTGGTTAGTTTTCCAGTTTGTTTCCTACAAGCTGCTTCTCCCACAGCTGCTGCTGATTTTGGAATTTCGGTTATTATAATCTTATTTAGCCTGTCTACACTATCATGGTTTTCCTCGGTGAATAAACATGGGCTTTGCGCGAAAAAGACAACACACCCAGGAAGGACGGGATGAGCGCGAACTCTCAACTAAACTTTATTGGACGGATCACACAATTGTAAGTACACTTATTATCGGGTCGCTCATGCGCATTCCTACAATTACAGCAATCTTTAAAGGCAGCTCTGTCACAACTCTAGACACGTGTAAAGATATACAATCTCTGGTTTATGAAGAAACACCGATGTTTCACTCACACATCCTTCCCTTCTTTCTTCTCCTTCATGTGTGTGTTTGTCTTTTTCGCGCAAAGCCTGTGTTTATGCACCAAGATACACCAACGCACCCAACAACAAGTTCTTTTAAACTGGTTTTCCTCGTTTAGTAGAACTAATTTGTTTGGAAGGGTTATTTCAAAGTCCCGAGTCTTACTTAAAACTGGGCATACGGGCGGGACAAGTGAAAGAAGAGACAGGACGGGCGCAGGTCTGTCTCCGCCCGTCCTGTCCATTCTTTTCCTTCTCCCGCCCGTATGCGCAGTTTTAAGTATAAACATGATGAACCATGAATGATGAAGTATTGGCGGTGAGCGCGAACACAGGCGGCGCTGCGAAGCGCGCCTCCATGACGTCAGCTTAGGGATTCTCGCATTTGTCGTCTGCTTCACTCAGGATCGCTCTCCCTGCTGTTTCTTTGCGCTCGGTCAACGTCTGATGCTTGTTCGCACCAGAATTGGCGTGTAGGTAACTTTTTATCATAATAATAGGGGGCACGACACCGGTTTGCGCAGTATGTTTACGCCGCTCCTGACCTTCCAGATCGTGGCCTGCTGGGTTGCTGACACCGCTGGCCTGGGCGACTACGTTTGGTCACCACCCGGTGGCCTACCAGTGCTTCTAGCGCCCACGCGCTGTTTGGATCAACGACGGATCCTGCTACCGATCACCAGCCCGCCGACAGCACCCTGCGCCTGCAACTACGCATGGCAACGCTATTCATCGTCGACGTCACCAATCACGTGGGACCTATCCGGCCTACTTAATCATTGGAACATCACCCTCACCTCGGGGCACGACACCGGTTTGCGCAGTATGTTTACGCCGCTCCTGACCTTCCAGGTTAGTTACCTGACACATTCTAAACAATGCTCAACCAGCAACTACTTCCTTGTCGCGGTGTCGTGCCCCTACGACTTCAAATTCCGCAACTTGCTATGTACATGTTACAAGGTGTGCACCCTACAATTGCTGTCACAGTTGATGTTATTGCTGTCCGGAGATGTGGAACTAAACCCCGGCCCAACTAAAGCTCAGATAGAAGCCCTATTTGACGCTATCAAGAAGCTCGATGAAACCGTCCTAACCATTCGTGAAGATATTAACCAGCTCAAGGCAGTACAAACTAACCATGAAACAGTTCTCTCAACATTAACAAACCGAATTGTAGCGCTAGAAACAGTCCAAATTGAACCCTCACCGAACGCCGTACCCGAAGACGCTGTCAAAATCAAGCATGAAATAGAAACACTAAAAGCTGCTAATACCGACGCTAGTAATCGACTGCGCCGCAATAACCTTCTCTTCTTCGGTATTGAGGACTCTGTAAAAGAATCATGGGAAGAATCCGAACTTAACGTGCTAAATTTTTGCACCACCCAACTCGATATTATGATCGAACCAAGTGCAATTGAACGGGCTCATCGGATCGGAAAATTTGCCCCTGACAAAACAAGACCAATCGTGGTAAAGCTTGCTCACTTCAAAACAAAAGAAAAGATTTTAGGCTGCGGAATCAAGCTTAAAGAAACGACCTTCGCCGTAAGGGAAGACTTTGCTGCAGCCACTCGCCTTGCGCGTGCTAAGTTGCTTAAGTTCATTCGGCCAAAAAAGTGTGCATTTATGCTGAGAATGGACAAGCTGTTTGTTGGTATCAAGACCTACTTGTATGACGCGAAAAATGATAGCATTACGGAGCTTGAAAACTCACCCATCATTACATTGGATAACAACCCACTATCACAAGCCACCTCCGTTGGCAGCACATGACAGGTTTCGAATCATTCCGCCTCGTGTAACACGTGTGTCCGCCCTATGGCATTTCTAAACTTAAACATCGCATTTACTAACATACGAAGCATAATTCCTAAACGCGATGAACTTTACAGTTTCATAAATGATATCAGTGCTGACATAGTCATACTAACTGAAACATGGTTGCATCAAGACATTATAGATACGGAAGTGTTTCCCTCCAACTTGAACTTCACAATTTTTCGCCGCGATCGAGATAGCAAGAGAGGAGGTGGCGTGCTGATAGCCATTACTAATACCCTAGCATCTTCACTTATATTCCATGATGACAAAATAGAATTAACCTGGGCACTTGTCTCAAACGGAGCCTCGAAATTTGTTTTTGGCGCCTGCTATAGGCCGCCGGACAGCCACCCCGACTTCTGCGACCTACTTCATCAATCCGTACTTACAGTCACCAATAAATATCCTCAGGCACCCATATTTTTATTCGGAGACTTCAACTATCCATCAATCATCTGGTCGTTGCTTTCAGTGTCGAATGGGTCACCGTCTCAAGAACATCAATTTTTAAACACTGTACTTGATTTTAATCTTCACCAGGCCATAACCTGCCCTACCAGGGGTAATAATATCCTAGACCTCCTGCTAACTTCGTGCCCTGACGACATAAAAACAATTAACACGCTCCCTGGTCTTAGTGACCACAAACTAATCCATATTTGCATCTCTTCCCCGCTGAAAAAGAAATCACCCACACAGAAGATAATCACAGATTACAAGAGAGGAAATTTTAACGCCATTAATCACGAACTAACAAAATTCTTAGATAACTTCAGGATTACGCACCTAACTCGTAGTGTCAACGCTAACTGGGAAATTTTTAAGACTACAATGCTTAACCTTAAAAATAAATACGTTCCTACTACCCTCATTAAATCAGATTCCAACTGTCAATGGTTTAACAAACAGCTAAAATCACTCTGCAACCGGAAGAAACGCTTGTACAGATCGGCTCATCTAAGCCGAAGTCCAACTGCATGGGAGCGCTATCGCTCATGCGCGAAACAGTACTTAACCGAACTCAAAGCTGCAAAAATTAAATTCTTTTCCGATGACCTATTATCGATTCTTCAATCAAACCCTAACAAATTTTGGCGCATGCTTTCCCCTACGTCACAATCTAATCGATTAGACCTCACTAATGCTGACGGAGAACCAATCGACGCCGCACAATGCGCTTCTGCTTTGAATGACCACTTTTCGTCTGTGTTTTCCTCTGCTAATACCACTGATACCGTAGCAATGCCGGATCCAGAAGCTGTAGCGATGCCAGGAATTGAAATCTCTCCAGAAGGAATATTTAAACTGATTAACGATCTAGAAGTTTCTTCTTCGGCCGGCTGCGACAATATTAACAGTAAATTACTAAAAAGTACCATTTCAGTCTCTAGCCAGATACTTTACTTGATCTTCACACAATCATTACAAACAGGAAACGTACCAGACGATTGGAAGAAGGCTAAGGTTATTGCAATTTTTAAATCAGGCAACCGCGCAATCCCAGCAAACTACCGACCTATTTCCTTAACCAGTATCCCATCTAAAATGCTCGAACATATCATAGCTTCAAATCTTATGACTTATCTGGAATCCATCAATTTTTTCTTTGCTCATCAACATGGTTTCCGGAAACTACTATCATGCGAAACCCAACTAGCGGAATTCACACATGATATACTTCACTTCATGGACGAAAATCTTCAAACTGACGCCATATTTTTAGATTTCTCTAAAGCATTCGACCGTGTCCCTCATAACCTATTACTATCTAAACTATGCAACCTTGGAATCCCTCTCAACATAATTTCCTGGATAGAAAATTTCCTAAAAAACCGGAAGCAGTTCACAAGCGCTAACGATTATGACTCACCTCTCTCTGACGTAACGTCAGGTGTCCCCCAGGGTGCCTGCCTCTCCCCGCTTCTCTTTCTAATATACATAAACGACTTGCCTAATAACGTACTAACAAAATTAAGACTTTTTGCCGATGACTGCGTGCTGTACTCTCCAATCTATAAACCCGATGACAGAGCTAAACTTCAACATGATCTAGATATAATTGTAGCTTGGTGTGATAAATCTCTTATGCCATTAAACCTCACTAAGTGCAAAATGATGTCATTCACCCGTAAAATGATCCCAGCGCAGTACACCTATAGCATAAAGTCTCTTCCCATTAGCCCTACGCTATCTTACAAATATCTCGGAGTGCATCTATCATCGTCGCTATCATGGTCAAACCATATTCAAATCATCTGTTCGGAGGCCTCACGCACCCTCGGATACCTGCGCCGGAACTTAAAATGAGCCTCACCAGATATTAAAAAGCTAGCTTATGAAACTTATGTCCGACCGAAATTAGAATATGCATGCTCAATCTGGCACCCCTCACAAACTTATCTTACTAATGATATAGAACGGATTCAAAACCGCGCTGCCCGTTTTATTTGCTCCCAATACTCTAACGATATTAGCGTTACTGCACTAAAAGAATCATTGAACCTGCCGTCACTTGAATCTCGTCGCATCATTTCTCGGTTGTGTCTTCTGCATGCTTTCTATTATCATCCTAAATCGCGGCACGTCCTGCTTCAACCATCACACAGAACTTCATCCCGCATAAACCACAGTCATCCTATCGCACCCATAAATGGACACACATCTGCAATGATTACCTCCTTCTTTCCCAATGGGATTACAATCTGGAATAAACTACCCGATAATTTAGTAACATGCATTAACCGCCAAGCCTTCCGCAATAAACTAAAAATTCACTTGTCACAATCTAACTAAATTTTCTGTTCTGCCAGTTTTTACAATAATTTTGAAGTACTGTTTAAAATGTTTCATATTTCTCTGAATATTTACCCCTGTAACTTTACGTTTACCTTGCACTTTGTAATGTTTACTGTATACTTTGCATTTTGTATCCTTTGTATTATTATTGTTCTCTGAATGTTAACCCTTGGTACCCTTTGAGTTTTTTTTTTGTTTTTGCGTTGTTTCCTATACCTTGTACGCCGCCCCCCCTTATGTAATGCCTTCGGGTCTTTAAGGTGGAATAAATGAAATGAAATGAAATGAAAATCGCATGCACTAGCTCATGGTGTCAATTAAAGTGTAGTTCTGGATACCGCTACGGGAGAAACATTGCTGGCGCCACCCCATTCCTTGCGAAGCCGGTCCTGTGCGGAGCGCGAAGAGTCGAAGCTAGGCGTCAGCTTCTCATGTAAGCATTCGAACAAAAGGTACAGTCAGCTGCTAATAACCGACAACAGCGAAAATGGAAGACCAAACAAATTCTAGGCCTTCAGGGCTGTCGGCTTTGGCAGAAGGCATCACGATTCCCGGTAATCATATGTAAGGTAAAACAGTTTTTGCAACCTTGCCGAATGCTCGAACGCGTTTTGTCACATCACTTTGCGTTGTCAAGGCATGAAAGTTTGCCGACATGCACTATAGACTGCAAAAACTGTAGGTTGAGTTCCATATAACCCAGTGTGTATATACGCGCGTGCTGATTCTATACCAGGCATCTAACCAGTATGGAGGTTTATTGAGCAAAACGAGTCACGTCTTCGTTAAATTTATAGTGACACATATATGTTTGTTAAGACCTGGAGGGATATTTCGGAACATTTTGCACAGCCATATCTTCCCGAGATTCGGATATGCGTTATAAGAAAACGGCATTCAAGAGGGGGAGGAGGAGTAAGGGGAGGAGGGGAAAACTTTGTTTAACAATTAAATCGATCTGGTTAGTGGGCCGGGTCCTCAGTCCAGGACAAGAGAGTAAAAGTAATTTTCTTCAAATCATAGAACGCCATCCCGAGAAGAATAAGATTTGTTCTTCGCGCCTGGAAGGGTTGAAAAGCAATAAAGAGCTACTTGGAATTCTTCTTTGGTTTCGAGTCTTGTAATATATGCAGGCATACTATTTATTACGTTAGTTAGCGAGTATATCATGCCTTCAACACCGTAATCATGTCATCATTGTTCGAGTTGAGAGTCAGTTCGTTATGATAACGATATAATTACGATAGAAATTCGGAGCACAAACGCCTCTTTCGAGTACTGTGGACCACGTTGTTTAGGGCGCGATCGCGGTGGCGTAGCACAAACCTTCTCATTGTATTTGCATGTGAATAAACAAAGCACGCTGCGGATATGCACCTTCTTGCACGCAGCAGTAATGAAAGCCAATTTGTGAAGAAGGGAATGTATGCCATACAAAATGAAGGAAATATCCACACGACCTTTGTGAGGCTCCCAAACATCCCGAAACCTCCTAATAAGAAGTTGGTGACGGCGCAGAAAAATTAATGCGTTGAGCAGAAAAAAAAAGCAAGAAACATTAATCCGATACAAGACAACAACGAAAGAAACAGAAGAAAGCCGCTTTATTTCCTGCTGTGCGATGAGCGTGTAGAGGCCGCTGCTTGGTACGTAGTATTAGACTGTTGAGTCTTCATAGCAGCATCTCAAAAATACTGCAGGGAAGCCTACGCATTTTGAATTCTTATCGAGAAGCTCTGATCGCTGATCCTCGCGAATAAACAAGAAAGGACGAGTTACACACGATCTTCTGACCGCTACGCTGAAGAAAGTTGTTCTCTATCTCTTCGTGTGTTGCAAACTTGTGGGGGATACAGCTTCAAATTATTCAGATGCGTCAGAAGCTGGCAAAATAACTGAGTCGCTAGAAATACGCTTTTAACGCACTACAGCAACGAAGCGGGCGATTTCTAGCCCAGGCACTGTTGCCCCTCACAAGCTTAGTGTAGCAGACGACAGCGGCGCGAATCCCTAAGCCGACGTCAGAGCCAGGGGGCGCCACTCAAAGATCTCACCGCCAATAAGTATGATGAACCTCCCATGAATACGCCAATTAACCCTCGGCCCTCAGTCCCCAGCGGCTGCGAAGCAACTGACCACGGCGGCGGTCAGACGTGTGACGCAGCAGAGGGTGCTAAGAATCCCTGGATCCGGACAGGCCGCCAATGGAATCTGAACCTGGCAACGTTTAACGCGCGAACCTTATCTAGCGAAGCAAGTCTCGAGGTGTTGTTCGAGGAATTAGAGGGCATTAAATGGGATGTAATAGGGCTTAGCAAGGTTAGGAGGGCAGGCGAAGCCTTTACGGTGCTGAAAAATGGACACGTCCTATGTTACCGTGGTCTAGAGGACAGAAGAGAACTGGGAGTGGAATTTCTAGTCAATAAAAGCATAGCTGGCAACATAGACGAATACTATAGCATTAACGAAAGGGCAGCAGGTCTTGTAATTAGGCTCAATAAGAGGTACAAGCTCAAGGTGGTGCAGGGCTACGCGCCCACATCCAGCCACGACGACCAAGTAGTGGAACGCTTCTATGAAGATGTGGAATCGGCAATGGCTAAAGTAAAAGCACAGTATACCGTAGTTATGGGGGACTACAATGCTAAAGTAGGCACGAATCAGGCTGGAGACAAGGCAGTTGGGAACTATGATCTGGGCTGTAGAAATAGCAGGGGGGACCTACTAGTTGAGTTTGCAGAACGGAGCAACCTACGCATAATGAATACCTTCTTCTGTAAACGGGAGAGTCGGAAGTGGACCTGGAGCAGCCCGAATGGGGAGCACAAAAATGAAATAGACTTCATATTATGCGATAACCCTGGCGTCATGCAGGATGTGGAAGTGCTCGGAAGGGTAAGGTGTAGTGACCACCGTATGGTAAGATCTCGAATTATGCTAGATTTGAGGAGGGACCGCAACAAGCTAGTACGAAAGAAGCCGATAAATGAGCTAACAGTAAGACGTAAAGTGGAAGAATTCAGGATCGCGCTGCAGAACCGATATTCCGCCCTCAACGAGGAAGCCGAGCTTACGACAAAGGAAGCCAGCGACAACCTTACACGCATTATCACGGAGTGTGCAGTAGAAGTCGGGGGCACTATGGCTAGACAGGATACTGGTAAATTTTCACAGGAGACGAAAGATCTAATCAGGAAACGGCAAACCATGAGAATCTCTACCGCAGCTGACAAAATAGAACTAGCCGAGCTCTCGAAGTTAATCAATAAGCGCAAGACAGCTGACATACGGAAGTATAATATGGAGAGGATCGAAAACGCTGTAAAGAACGGAGGTAGCCTGAAAGCAGTGAAGAGACGTCTTGGCGTGGGGAAAAATCAGATGTATGCACTTAAGGATAAGCAAGGCAATGTCATCACAAATAGGGATAAAATAGTCACAATGGCCGAGGAGTTCTATAGGGATCTGTACAGTAGCCGGGACATACAGGATAATGCCGAACGAGACAGTAGTTCAGAGGACATAGACATCCCACCAGTAACGACCGAAGAAGTAAGGAAGGCTTTGAAAGAAATGAAAGGGGGCAAAGCACCTGGTGAGGATCAGATAACAGCAGACCTCTTGAAGGATGGCGGAGAAATTGTACTTGAAAAACTGGCAAACCTGTATACGCAATGCCTAATGACCCCAATGGTACCGGAATCTTGGAAGAACGCGAACATCATCCTAATCCATAAGAAAGGCGACATGAAGGACTTGAAAAATTACAGGCCGATCAGCTTACTGTCAGTCGTCTACAAGGTATTTACCAAGGTAATCGCTAACTGAATCTCTGCAACCTTAGATTTCAGTCAACCTAAAGAAGAAGCAGGGTTCCGTAAATGTTATTCAACAATGGACCATATTCACACGATCAATCAGGTGATAGAGAAGTGCGCTGAGTATACTGAACCCCTATAGATAGCCTTCATAGATTATGAGAAAGCATTTGACTCGGTCGAAACCCTAGCAGTCATTCAGGCATTAAGGAACCAGGGGGTAGATGAGCATTATGTAAGAATACTAGAGGATATCTATAATGGGTCTACAGCTACCATCATCCTCCATAGGGAGAGCAGTAAAATACCTATAAGGAAGGGTGTCAGACAAGGAGACACAATCTCTCCAATGTTATTCACAGCATGCTTACAATAAGTATTCAGAACGTTGGATGGGGAACAGGTGGGAGTAAGGGTTAATGGAGAATTCCTCAGTAACCTCAGATTTGCTGATGACATTGCCTTGCTAAGTAACTCGGGGGACGAATTGCAAAGCCTGCTTTCCGCACTGGGCGAACAGAGTAGAACCGTGGGCCTGAAAATTAATATGCAGAAAACTAAAGTAATGATCAATAACCTCGGGACAGCACAGCAGTTTGAGATAGGTGGCGAGGCAGTGGAAGTGGTAAGCGAATATATCTACTTAGGCCAAGTTGTGACCCCAGATCCCAACCGTGAGACAGAGATAATTAGAAGGATCAGAATGGGGTGGGGTGCATATGGCAGACATTCTCAGATAATGAATAGCAGCCTACCATTGTCGCTGAAGAAGAAAGTGTATGACAGCTGCATCTTACCGGTACTCACCTACGGGGCAGAAACTTGGAGGCTCACTAAGAGGGTTCAACTTAAATTGAGAACGACTCAGCGGGCAATGGAACGGAAAATGATAGGTGTAACATTAAGGGACAAGAAGAGAGCGGAGTGGGTTAGGGAGCAAACTGGTGTTAAAGACATATTAGTGGAAATTAAGAAGAAATGGACGTGGGCAGGGCATGTAATGCGAAGGCAAGATAACCGCTGGTCATTAAGGGTAACAGAGTGGATCCCTAGAGAAGGCAAGCGTTGCAGGGGGCGGCAGAAAGTTAGATGGGCAGATGAGATCAAGAAGTTTGCGGGGATAAATTGGTCGCAGTTGGCACAGGACCGAGGTAATTGGAGAATAATGGGAGAGGCCTTTGCCCTGCAGTGGGCGTAGACAGGCGGGTGATGATGATGATGATGATGAACCAACTAGCCCAACAACTTGCTTTCCCGAGTCGCAACCCTTACTGACTACATGCAAGGTTTCTTACTTCTCACGAATTTTCTGTTTTCTCTTCTAAGAATCAGCTCTACTTTGCACCTAGCCGTCCTATGATTGGTGCTCTGAATTTTTTCTAGCACTCCACGTCCTGCCTGGGTTGTCAGATAACCTGGGTTTTCATTAAAACTGAAGTAATTTCATGTTTTCTTTGATTGTTGGGACTATTCCATGTCCACTTCCTATTATTGCGTTTGCAGAAGAATGTGTTCATTACCCTCAGGTTATGTGTCTCTGCAAATCGCGCCGGTGTAGCTGCTCGACTGTTGCGACGGCCTATTCCAATGTTTCCCATTGACCTTCCTCCCCTTACTCACCTACTTTTGCGTGAAAATGTCCCATCACAATCGTGAACTAAGTTGTTCTTTTCTTCATTGTTGATTCGACGTCCTCGTAGAGATTGTCTATGGCTTCATCGTCGCTGCTAGCTGTTGGCGCATAGGCATGGACTATTTTTAACGTGTACCTCGTATTTAACTTGATCACAAGGACTGAGACTCTCTCGTTAATGCTGAAGAATTCCTCCACATCCCACCCAGACCAGGCTCTTTCTTTTTTTGAGGTCCTTCGTAGCACGGAACATACCTGCTAGTCAGCTCCATGAAGATTTCTCAGGTTCTTCTGTCTTTGCTTAACCCTAAATATCCCACTTAATGTCCGAGAGCTCCTCTATTAGTGCAGCTAAGCTTCCTTCGCTAAACAACGTTGCCAGGATCAAGTTCGAGACGCGGCCTGTCCGAACCCAGAGATTCTTAGCACCCTCTGCTGTATCGCTGTTCAGACCACCGCCGTGGTCAGGCGCTCCACAGCTGCTGGAGATCCTCCTCGGGTGAAGGAGTGCTGTTTGTGTACCAAAGAGTCTTCCTAGCGTGGTTTAACCTATCTAGTTTAGCCTCCCCGGTATCCGGGCTGATGGTTAACTTCCGGAGGAGGCAGCGCTCCATACCTACATGAGTTGTGCTCGGGGAGCCACAAGAATAAGCACCACGCATTCATTGTTAGGCTAAATCTGAACTTAATCAAAACTTAAAAATGGCGGACGTCGTTTGTCAGTTTTGTACCAGGGCGGCTTTGCGGAAAGCTACGAGAAAGTGCGGATGTGTCTGGCGGCGTCGTTTTAAGATTATGTGGGGCCTCAGAGCTGGAATAGGAGTACGGGGGGAATGGCTGTACTCGGGGTCTGCGTTTACATCAAAATCCGTCTGAATAGGCGGTCACTTCACATTAACTATTGGTGCGTACCCCACGTCTATAGAATATTAAGTAAAGTTCGTATAAATTTGCGGTGTTTGTTTAAGATTCCGCTCTGGCTTTCAGCGTGAAAAAGCTCTGCGAGGGGGTAAAAGAAAGCGAAATTTAGAATTGCTGAGTGTATCACATTTGAAAGACAATTACTAAACGGCTTCTGTAACTTATTGCAATCAGACGGGCTCGTGTTCTACTAAGGAGGCCTGCGGATGAATTGTAGGTATCGCTTTAAGATTGTACGCGAAGAATCTCTGCGAGCGACGAAAAGGATTACCGGGCTTGTTGTACGCACTTTCTCTGGGTGTTATGAGCAGCATTAAGTTCCCCCGTGCCTCTCCTGGGATTCATCGGGTCTAAGCAGGGTTCTCACAAACATCGTTCTGTGAGAACTACTGGGCCGGGGAGGTATCACCTTGCAGATGAAACCCACAGGCCGTACTCACTTTGTATGGTAAAATAATATGCCTCTGTAATGAGGACGGCAGTCTCTCTGTTTCAGCCTCTCTCTCTGCTTCAGTCCCTCTCTTTCTGTGTCTCTCCATCTCTCTGTATGTTGTATGCGTGCACATGACATTTGCAGAGCAATGATAAACAATGTGCATCAGTTGTGAACGCTGGAACTGAGACTAGGCATCATGAGTTTCAAATGGGCAATCACCCCCTAAGCGGCGCTACCTCCACACCACATAACCGAACGCTGCAGGGGGTGGTGGTGACCCAGGTAACACGCGTATTAAGTTACACTAGGACCCTGGCTTGAGAGATAAAAGAGTGCGCACGTGTTCAAAGATGCCACTAGACGGCGTCAGTGTTGTGCAAAATAACTGAACTTGGTCACTTCCCGTTCTCTCGGCTGACTGTGCCATGCATAAAGCGCCCCAGGCTTTCGAGGATAACCTCCTCTCGACTGTCCCACTGCTATGGGGAATCGCTGTTGCCCTGACGGCAAGTTCTGAATCTTCCCAATCACGTGATGACTGGTCTCCTCGCGGGCGTGCCGGGGCTGAATGGGCCCCCAACCAGTGTTCTCCAATGCATGGAGTTACGACATTCCCTATCAAGCCCCATCTATAAAAAAATGCTGCTGATTTTACCCCTGGTTTCGGTGACGATGGTAAAATACAAATTTTGCTTCGCTGCTGTCTCTCGACAGGAAGATGTACTAGCAGACGACGCACTGCGATGTTTAACTCCCTAACAGCATTACCTGAAATTGTTCAATTATCTGCTCCTGTCTTACTAGTAATATACTATTATTAAGTTTAACTACGAACGTGAAGAATTTTATTCCACGTTTGCACGTTTATTTGTGATTTTTTATCATTTGAGACGCAACGCCAATACGCATTTGGAAAGAACTTCGAACCGAAGGGTGGATGCAAGGGGTTGATTTACAAGTCGTATGTACCAGGATAAAACACTTACTACCGAGATACGATCTAATAGTAGGAGACCGCAGGCACAGAATGCAATGCTACTATATCCAATTTTGGGAGGTTCACGCGTCGAAGCTACACCTGGGTTATAAGGAGCGTCGTAGTGGAGGGCTCCGGATTAATTTTGACCGCACCCCGAAATCTCGACTTACAGGCGTACAGGCGTTTCCATCTGAAAAGAGGCCACCGAGGTCGGGATCGAACCCGCGTCCTTGAGCTCAGCAGCACAACGCCTTAGCCACTGACCCGCCGCGGCAGGTCACACTGATATACACACTAAACGTTTTTACACTTTTTTTGGCCAAAAAGGGTGTAGCATAAGTGGAAAAAGGGTGTTGGGGGCCCATTACGCCCCTTTTCCTTAAATCTCAACACACTTTCCGTACCTCTACACCCTTTTTGTGTGAAAAAAAGGGTGTTGATCAACTTCATCACCCTTCGTTTTTCTTAGGGTGTTGAAAGGGTGTGGAAAAGGTGTTCAGCTGTTGATTGAATAAGGCCATGCATGCATGTATAACTGCCCTGTAAAGAACACGACATCTCCTCATACCCTCGTCTACTCGTAAGAAAGGTTCAAAAGCAAAATAAACAATTGTTCGTCTGCAATGTCCGCTCGTTTCCATATACGGTGCGCCCCATGCCCCAAGTTTAGCTATGCACGTGAAATGCCATTTTGAAGTTTAAAATTAAAAATACTATAGTTGTGTGGCGAAAAGGGTGTTGACCGACTGCAACAGGCTGGGCTTCTGTAGGGTGTTGAAACGGTGGGAAATAGGTGTTCCGTTGCAAAAAAAGAACAACGGAGCTGCGGGTCGACCTAGTTTATTCCGCCGTTGCTAAATTTTGTTACGTTTGCTAGGCTTTGCGTTGTTCTTGCTAGCTAGGATAAGCGCTGAGCGGTGAGGCCAAGTTTAACCGGATTTTACCAGGCTATTCCAGTGTGTCTCCCACACTGACAGCGGGTCCAAGGGGGAAACAAGCTAGGTCGGCCCCCAGCTATGCTATTTCTTCTGCCTTGCACCCCCATTGCAAACTGCGCCAATGTTTTTGCCATTTAGTATCCCCAAAAGACTAGTATCTTTCAAATGGTATAGTAAGAAGTGAGCATACGCTTGCGCCTTCTGTGATCACACACGAAGAGGCTCCAAAGCCGGCTTCACTGTTATAGTACCTTATCTGCGGCAGTGCACCCATTTCAGGGGGCTCAGTTCTTTTTCTTTGCTTTTTTTTCCTGATGCCCCCGAACCTAGTTTAAGCTTAAACAGCTTCACTTGTAAAAAATTATGCCAATTTATACTTTGCGAAACATCGGGAGGTACAAAACATACTCCGCTTGTAGAACATGTTCTATCCACCCCTGTAAACGGGTATGAAATTCCTCCAAAGTTGGAGGTCTCTTACACCCTTTTTTTCAGTTGGAGGTCTTTCCTTACACCATTTTTCTTACGCCCTTTCTCACAGTTTCCAACACCCTAATTTGTAGCTTTACACGCTTTTGAAAAAAAAGGGTGTTAAAATAATGAGCACCCTTCTTAAAAAGTGTTGAGATCTCGGGGAATATTTGTTTGGTATTTTATAAAATTCTATGACTGATTGAACACACTGCGGATTAAAAAGTTTTTCCAAATCCGCATGTTGATTTGTATATGCTCAAAATAAAATGCATAGTTCGAAAATTAGCGCTGAAATATCCTATTTTTGCGTCAAGCCCACCGACTCTATCGGAGGACTTTCCTCTGCTGGCTATAAAAGCAAGAAGGCCAGATGTATTTCCAAGTATGTGCTCGGGGTCCCAATGCATCCCTTTGGTCTTCTTGCTCAGTTCATTTGATGCTCAAGTGTGACCTGTGCGTGTTGAATTTGTCGGTATGTCATGCTGCACTCTCGGCCCATCCACATCGTCACGCGTAGCTCCGCTGCCCACACCCTTATTTTAGGGTGTTGAGCAACCTTACACCCTTTTTTAGGGTGTTTACACGAACACCTATTTTTAGCCAAAACACCTTTTAAAGGTGTTCTCCGTGGGCAACATTCCTACACCCTTTTCGGGCAAAAATGGTGCAAGAAAGTTCAGTGCGGTATACCAGAGGGAGATCTCGCTGCAGTCGCTTGCCGTCGTCGGGGTCGTCCTAGAAGCTGACAGCGTTCCTTTCTCACTTGGCCTGGCTTGCACCATGGCTTCTTGTGGCCCCTCACGATAAATGCGAGCGGCCTTATTTCACGAATTGCGCAGCGCCACTATGTGCTTAAGGAGCGCAACCTCATTCGGATAGTGGAAGCCTTTTTTAAAAGTCGAATCACGTATGTCACTCCATACCTCCACCTCAAAAAAGCTGAAGAAGGTAAAATTGACTGCACAGTACGCTAAGCGTATAAACAGGCCGCAGGAATTCCCAGCATGGCATCCAAAGAACGGTTCATGGCTACGGGTGTCCGTAATACCCTAATGAAACTTGTATACTTGCAGCGCACAGCCCAATACCAGCGATTAAGCAGCCACACAGGACGCTTTCTAATACAGAAACTAAGCATTCCGTACGCCAGCCAACATGGAACGAAGACTTCGCTTCCTTCTCGCCTTCAGAAGGTCATTACGTCTCCCCCATACCCAGAAACGTGCATCCGGTACACCACCAAGATCGCCGTCATGCCCGAGCATCTGCCCTGCATGCACCAGTGTTTCAGAGATGACCCTGACCTATGTTATGTTCACGCCGCTGACTACTACCTTACACGCGCAACGACCACCGTGGCAATAGAGGCTAAAGGCAACTCTCTGGCATCAGCCTCTATTTACACTAATTAGGTTCAGGAAGGAGAAGCCGCTTTCGCGCTGGCCATCGCCTCCACAACGGCTAAAACCATCGTGAGCGACTCCGAAACAGCTCTCCGGAACTTTGAAGTTGGCAGGATCTCTAATACAGCCCTACGCGTCTTACGCTCCGTTCAGGCCGTTCGTACGCGCAACGCGCAAATAATCTGGACATCAGCCCATGCATCTTTCCCAAGCATGCAACGAGCTAGCACATGAGAGGGGCCGAAGCTTCGGCTCTCGGGATTGCCCTGACGACGCTGCTGGGTCGGACCAGGGGGCTAGGGACAGGCTGGTGACCTACCGGGACGTCACTCAACAGTATTGCATGGAGCGCCAAAAATATCCCGCAGCGCGCGTCTCACGCTCAACAGACGTCAATATGCAGCGTGGCATTCCCCAATTTTGCATTATTCAGCCACATTTATCCCCAACTTTACAATGACCAATGCAAGTGAGCCAACCACACTCACTCGCATGATTTTAGCTTGTGATGCTCAGCCACGAACTGTACGTGCACGCTTACGCATTATCAGTGCGGAGCAGTGGGAGGCCTTTTACTGCGAAGCCGTATATGTCTACCGCCCCCCCCCCCCCCCCCCCCCCTCACGCAGTTTTCATTCCGGTGTAGCCGATTTACTCGGCGGCGCTCCTGGGCTGCTGCTCGCCACCACCGAGCCCTGCTTCACAACTGTTAACTCGCTCGCCACCACCCACGCCTCTTTCACAATTTGAACAATCGGCTGACAACGGCAGTAGCGCCGTTATGAGACGATTACGGGAAATCGACAGAAGTGCGAATGGGCGTAACATGCAGCCGCCACCCCTTTGCCTCCTCAAATTCCACCTCGCCGAGTAGCTTCGCACCTATTATGGTTGCAAGGTAAATTTGCCTGTTGGAACGCTGGCGTCAGCCTATAATTCTTCTTCAGCTTCAAATGCTTTTCGAGAGACATTTTCGCTGGTGTATTTTACGCCTAAGCGCGCGCCCATCACCAGGTTGCGGGTTTATGGGTGCACGGGCTGGGGGTGGAAGGAGGGGCGGTGCACGCACAGCTAGGTTTCATGCCGCTACTGTTGACATGTCCGTTGTTTCTGGTGGGCGATTTAAACGTGGAATTCGCATGACTCAATGCGCCCTGTCAGCTGTCCTCCGTAATCAAGCTGTTTGGCCTTGGGTTGGTGCGTTAGACAGTAATATGCCTACGGCGGGAGAGGGAAAAGGACAGCCACGTGTTTGTCTGCTAGAATAAAGCTCGAAGCCTTCCAAATATTACCTCTCTATTAGACGGACTCAGCGACCAATGGAACGGAAGGTGATAGGTGTAACATTAAGTGACAAGAAGAGATGGGAGTGGGTCAGGGAACAAACGTGTGTTAAGGATATATTAGTAGAAATTAAGCAGAAGAAATGGACGTGGGCAGGGCATGTAATGCGAAGGCAAGATAATTCGTTGGTCATTAAAGGTAACGGAGTGGGTCCCTAGAGAAGGCAAGCGTGGCAGGGGGCGGCAGAAAGTTAGATGGGCAGATGAGATCAAGAAGTTTGCGGGGATAAATTGGGCGCAGTTAGCACAGGATCGGGATAATTGGAGATTAATGGGAGAGGCCCTTGCTCTGCAGTGGGCGTAGATAGGCTGGTGGTGGTGGTATGATGATGATGATGATGATGATGAGACGGATGCATGTCGTCCGCTTGGAGGAAGAACAGCGGGAAGGGAAGGAGCGTCGGCCTGAACACAAGCGCGTGTGGACGCGAAAAAAACGGAAAGGCGCTGCCGCCACCGCTGCCGCATCAAGTTTCACCTCGTCGACTAGCTGCAACTACTTCCCGAATGAAGAGCACCTTTTGCGCTTGGAACACCGACGGGAGCTAATATTAATTGTTCAGCATAAAGGGCTTCCAGATCGCCATTTTCGACGGTGTCTTTCATTTCAAAGCACGCGAGTTGCTGGTGGTAAACCAGCTGCTGGTTTATGCGTGCCCGGGTTGGGAGTGGATGGAGAGGGGGGGGGGGGGCTTGCACGCGCATCTATAGGCGTCATGCCCTTGCTGATGACATGTCCGTTGTTCTGGCCAGGAGGTTTAAACGTGAACGTTATACGGCCCTTTGCGAGCAGTCATGGTTGAGTGGATTGGGTTGGTGTGTTACACAGACAGTAAGATGCGTACGATGCGAGAGTGAAACAGATGCCTCCATATGTGTCCGGTAGAATAAAGCTCGGGTCTTTCGAAGTATCGTTCAGCTAATTGGCTAGGAATTATGCTAAATCGAAAGTTATAAACAAAAGTGCTTTGTTCTGTGCTCTCCGTAGACGGCGTCTAGCTTCGCAGGTCATCCTTCTTCCCAGAGGAGAAGGGCGCAAATTTTTGCTTAGCTCCGACCCTGAAATACAGATAAAGCTCGTCCTGCTCGCCCCCAAGCGCTGCAGGCCGGCGCCTGGGCGTTAGGAATCCAGGAAGACTCCCACTCCCCCTTCCTCCTTTCGCCCAGCTGTGGGTAAAATAAAGTCATCATCATCATCATCATCGTCGTCGTCGTCGTCGTCGTCGTCATCACCACCACCACCACCACCATCAATAACAGGCGCAACTGTTCTTTTTCTCCCTCAGGTAGTATGAAGCATAAAATATTCCTATGGAGGTATGCTTACGAGCTGTACCTGCATATTAATAAAAGTACTTCGAAAAGTATTTTAACGACACTATTTACGTTTTTGAAGCCTCAGACAACCATTAAACATGTTCGCGAAACATGGTCAGCCAAAATGGAACGCTTTTCCGTGGTACACGATGAAACGCTCACTGAAGCGAGGCTCGCCTGTAGCCCAGCGCCAGGATTTCCTTTAGTATAATTTCGTAAAAAAAACGCAATGACGACAGATAACTTGACGGAAGGATGATTCAGGGTAAATAATGGACAGTGAGGAGTGGAAATCTACGGGAGAGTCTTTTGTCCTGCCAGTTAATGGTTCTGATGGTGATGATGTTGTCCTCAACACGCTGCACTCGCTTGTTTTCGCATTTTAATACTTGCTGGCTTGCTTCTAATTGGGTAGGTTAATTTACTCTGGGCTACTGTGTGTGAGAAAAGTGGCTTTTATATTGTGTTGTCAATGTAGGGTTTAGAGCGCCAACGCTACGCTTGCGTCGTAATAGCGTGTTATACGAGATAATTCAGACAACCCTTTGCCTTTGTACCCATGGTCAAAACATAGAATACTCAGTTGTGAAAGATTCACTTTCGCCGGGAAAATGATTATGTCAGTTGGGAGCAGCCGTGACTGGCCTCATAAGAAAATAGTCGGAGTTGGCATAGAAGTAGTCACCCGTATGACGCGAAACGCGATATGTGAACAAGTGGAGCAGGCTTTCTACACAGGAGAAGCAAATGCGATGCATACGGTAACAACGACGAACACAAACGAAGGCTATGCGAATGTGGTTCAGCTTCACTGCACGCACACGATTTACCAATCCATGCAGCAAACAAGGAAATTACGGATAATGACGATATCGAGCCCACAATTTGATCCGAAAGTTCGGTCTGAGCTGTGTCATCAGGAAATGTGAACATGACGCTCTTCATTGCGCAGTGCCACAGCGAGATTACATTTTTGAGTCAAATGAATGCACGTCGCCCCAGTTTGCTTCCCCAGTTCAAGACACGCGATTCTTATCTCTAAGCGTTACTCCCATCATTCTTCTTTCCGTGTCACGTTGGCCCGACCCAAGTTTCTTGTGAACGTTTTTAGCAAGTTCCGAACTGTTGAGAATATCAGAGCAGAGTGCTACCGCATCGAATAAGCCTTTGGCCCCGATTTCACTGACAAATCACCCTTAAAATGTGTGATAATCCAGTTACAAACCTTGAAATACCGAAGTCTGTCCGCCAGTTCCCATTAGCACATTTTGTTTCAGGAAATTCACATCCTTTCCACGTCCCTTAAGCCATTCATTTTCCTTTCGTGATGTGTAAATTCTGCACTGAGAAAACGCCAGTTAAAAGTTACTTATTTGGTAAACTGCAGTGAGAAAACCGTCTCGGCAGAAGAAACTTGCCCTGCTCTGGGCTCTGACTGTTCCATCTTTGAGAGAATGGAAATATTTTTTTCAGCAGGCTCAGCAAGTCCTATAAAGGCTTGAGACCAATGAGCTGAAATTTCGCCGAAAGAAAGAATGCCAGACAACTAAGTAACATTAACAATGGGAATACGTCGAGGAAGTGATGAGAAAGTATCAACAGGAATTCGAGAACAAAGCGTTATCGAGGCAAAGAAAAGAAACCCTGTGTGGTCGGCCCTCAAACTTCTTCCGCCTCCTGCAGGAAAATAAGAATGGAATGGATGACTTTATTACAGGAGGAGGCCAATAGGCCCTGGTGTGGGGCACGGGGAAAAGGGGAGGGGAAGATTGTTCATATAAAGTCTGCACTGCACTGTGAGCGTTCACTTAGCACGATATGCACAGGTGAAGTTGTGACGAGGGCACTCTACTACGACCATGATTGGGGTATCCAAAAGGAGCCGTTCAGGAGCCACAAGGGGTGTGTTTGGGGGTACATCTAGAGAGAGGGTGAACGATCCGCCATCATACTACTTTATAGAGACCTGTTTTGAGACCGAATTCTGTAATCTTCTGTAAAATTTGGGGGTTGTTTCTGACGTGTTGGACATGTTCTTCAGAAGTCGTCGGGCGTACGTGCGTCGTAAGGAACTGGTCGCGGTCAGTCGAGTAAGCTGAACAAGCCCAGATGAGGTGGAAAAGATTCGGTGTATTGTTGCTGCCACAGTAGGGGCACCGAGGACTAGCAAGGTGCCTATGCGTTGTCCATTTGGAGATGACGTCCGGAGTGTAGGCCGAGTCAGCGTAGACTTTATTAGCGAAAATTTCTCCTGTTCTTGGCAGGGACTGCAGAGGAGCAAGAAAACCAGGTGGTGAGGCGTCGGCAAGCCGTTTCCAGTATTTTATTGCTCACCTCTTTCGACGGTCCGTCCATTTTTTTTCTTATTTTCCTGAGGTTCTTAATTCGACGGTATTTTTGCTGCCAGTCCATTTCGCATGCCTGCATGCGAAATGGACTGGCAGCAAAAATACCGTCGAATTAAGAACCTCAGGAAAATAAGAAAAAAAATGGACGGATCGTCGAAAGAGGTGAGCAATAAAATACTATTATGACTACGTGTAAAAGACAACAGTGACTCTTATAACAATGAGATGGACCAGCAGAGAAAGAAAGTCAACCACGAACGGCTTTGAAGCCTGCGTCTTCACGATTTGAGAGAAAAGGCTAGAGTGCACTGGTCAGTCTGCACCCAGCCTCCATATGTTTTGTCGGGCGTCGGCAGCAGGAGTTGTTACGATGTAGATTTGTCGGTAAGGGGCTCAGCACGGCAGGGATCTTGCACGTCCAAGCTGCTCACTGCTTCAGTGCCGTACCACGCGCTGCCGTACAGTATGAAATGAACTCCCCCCCGGCCGGATATCTGCCCAGAGTACTTTTAGTCCATTACGCCTCCGAATTATGCTTCACGAATCCTGAAGAAAACAGCCCCTGTAAGCACGCTGCCACTTCCAGCTAGCGGTTCAGGCCCCACTCGTTGAACCTGCAGTGCGTTCGCTACGTTCTGCAGGCCTCCCCAGAGACCGGGACAGCTCGGAATGATGCGCTTTACGTCATAGACTGCCGGGAAATACATGGCCATGCGACCCAGTAGCTCATTTCCCGCAGTAGAACCTATGTCGTATTTAAGGGCAACTGTGCGATTAGCTGCGGCCGGCCAAAGCAAATGCAAGTCAGGCAGGGCTTATAAGCTTGCAGGACGAGCTAGTTGCGCCGAAATTTAGCGCATTTTCCTTTTGTAGCAGTGAGAATCGTGGGGTTAACAATGGAAGTTGCGAACGCACAAGTAAACATAGAAGCACCAGTGCGTACTGCGCGCACTACGGTTGTTATAGCTGCCGAGCAGTCCGGCGCTTTGGGGTTGTCTGACATGACACTGGCCAATTGGAATAGGCGACATCGTCTTCCGTGACCGTGTTTATCGAGCATACCCCATGTTTCACGAAACGATTACTTCCAACCGTAACAAAATTAAGCCGCGTGCAAATACGGTCAAAAACAAAGCGAGTGCGGACTGCGAGCCTGGACGGTATTGTGGCGCCATCTAGAAGACGGGCGGTAAACGGAGCAACTAAAGACATTTTGTCCTCCGCTGCAGCCCTAGTTAGCTTACTTAACATTTGTTTCAAATACCTGCCATGAATAAGCCATCGCTGAAGTCACGAAACACACGATTTAGTGGGAGAATAAAAACTTTGGCTCAAGTTGTTGAATTTCTCCTTGAATAAAGCATCGTTTGCGGCCGGACAAGCGCTGAGAGAACTATAAAACATCAAACATTTCGAATAAAACGAACTGGTATTTCCTGGACCCTTTAAGTCGGTGATGCCAGCCGCCTGACGCTTGTAAGTCTACAATGCCCCAAGGAGAGCGCGATGTTGTCAACTTCATCGCGTAGGACTGTCCCGTCGACGTCCACGCCTGCCGCTCTAACTTCCTCAAGCCATGTAAGTATGATATTTTTCATTTAGTCATGTTTCTCACCTCGCGTTTGTTTCTCATAGGGTTGACACCTTTCCCCCCGAAAAACCGGCCCTTCGGGAAGCGGGGGGGGGGGGGGGGGGGTATATGGCGGGCTGAATTTGTGTTGAAAAAAGATGCCACGTTTTTCTTGTCCATGCAATGCCATTTATTGTAACGTTTTCGTAGAGAGAAATCAACATAACGTTTGAACTGAAAGTGATTGAGATTGTGGTTATTGCTCTGAATGTACTGCACTGAATAGGAGCCGCACTAACTCAACGCGGAGGCCGCATTTCGTTGTGTTGCTCCTCCCTTTGGTCCCCCTCCATCTAAGGGAGCGCTCTCTCCAGCGTATTCTCTCTGCTCGCGTGCCTTTGCGCAGCTTGTCGACACATGTTTATTGTCGTAGTTGCTGAATTGACACCTATAGAACGCCAAAATGAAACAATCGCGACACGATGACCAACAGCCAGTAACGGCCGGGTTTAAGCATATAAGTACCGGCAACCGGCCCGCTGTCTAAAAAAAAAAAAAACAGTGTTGCCGGTCCAGAACAGCGCAGGTGGCAACCCTGGTTTCACACCACGACCGAAAACGTGCAGCTTCTTTCGAAGTTCCTCCTGCTGACCGACAATACGGTTGAGCGTTGGCCCTGGCAGACCGAGCTCTCGTGCCAAGTCCACGCGCTTCCTTTTCGGGTTCTCTTTAAATTTGTGTACAACTCCCTCTTTTGCTTTTAAACTGAGCGCCTTGCATTTTGGCGATATTGTCACGAGCCTGGTGGCACCCCCGCGCACAGCAATCAGGCAGCCAGATGCGAACAAAAAAAAAATGGCGAAGCTTGCACTAATTCGCGCAAGGCTTGATCCCTAGCGAAGCTGGATAATTTCTTGCTATGTAAGCACTGAAGGACACAGCACCACGCATTGCATTTGGTTTGAAATTGATTGCTTACATGTTCCGTTGTCGCGTTTCACTGTGGTATAGTAGTAGTAATCGTCATATCTGTCTATATCGTACACAGAATCCTAACCTTCCCCCCATACCCAATCCTACCCTCACTTCATGGGAAAGAAGGCTGGCCGACTCTAGCGCGGAAGTGCAAAGAACACTCATTGAACGCGCAGAGAAGGCCCTCCCGGGAGCTCCGGACTAGGGGATCCTTACAAAAACAAAGTTTTCTTCTTCTTCTTCCTCAAGCATGACTGGCGGGCCCGGATTGTTCTCCGCACGCTTTCACATTTCTCCAAAAGTGGAACGCGTCAGGACACGCTAGAACCAGCGGCAACCGGATTGGCGAATTAAGTCTCGTGATCCTCCTTTGAGGCGTGGACGCACGTCAACTGTTTCTTTTTTGGAATTCTTTGCGAGCGCCACGCGCAAACCTAGACGACACTGGGCATTCCTCGTGAGGCGCGTGCTGACGAGCGCGGTCAGGAAGGGAAGGGAATGAAGTCAGAAAGGGAAGTAGCCCCTGCCGAGAGCATTGCGCACAATTGTCCCTGATTATGAGAGAGTGAGCGAGAGAGAGAGAGCGAGAGAGAGAGAGAGAGAGGCAAAACTTTTATTGCCGCAAGGGCTAATTCTGTGGAGGGGTGGTGACCGAGGGAGGAAGGTCCCCGGTGACTTTGGCAGCCCGGGCGACGATGGCATCTTGCACCGCCGAATCCGAGCTGCCCAACGCCCTCGCCCAGTGCTCACCGTCTCGATATGGGGGGACAGAGTTGTGGGGGCATTGCCAGAGGAGGTGATCCATGGTTTGGACCACCCCACAAGCGGGGCAGGGGGGTGAAGGGTACAGACCGGGGTACATGCGGTGCAGGCGGGACAGGCAAGGAAGGGTGTACGTTTGCACTAAGCGTCATAGGCGTTCTTCGGTGTGAGAGAGTGCCGGGTGGCGTATTCCCAAACCATATCCCGTAGGGGCCCAGGCCGACCACACCCCCTAAGCAGCGGCGCAGCCAATGAGGTTAAAAAAATTGCAATTTTTTAACCTCCTTGGACGCAGCACCGTGACGTCTCTACCTATATGTGCGCGACTTCATGCGAGGTGGATTTTTTCTTTTTTCCCCCTCCCCTCGTTTCGGCTACTTTGCGGGCGGCCGATGGTTTCGCTCCGTGGGCGGGGCTGGCCTGCGGCTCTGGGGAAGCTGACGCACATGTGGTAGAAGTTAACCTTTGGTACCTGAGCCCCTGATCTCTCCGCGCTCTTCTTGCGCGCCTGCAAGTTGACGCTGACCTCCGATCGTGTTCCTTGATAAGCGCTCGGCTCGGTGCTCGAAGTGCGCGCGTGCGGATGGACGCTTTCACGTACATGTGGCAATTATACAAGCTCCGGAAAGCAAACACTCTCATAAAAATGAAGACAAAAATTGGTTTTGATTTTTTTTTATCGCGCTGGTTCGCGGCGGCCGATGGTTTCGCTCCTAGCGCAAGCCTGGCGTACGCGCTGGGAAGATGAAGCTCGCTCTCCGTGCTCTCTTGTGCGCCGTCAGTCGCTCGTCTCCCATGCTGTTCCTAGTTAAGCTAGCGCTCGGCGCGTTGCTCGAAGTGCGCGCGCGGATGGATGCTTTTGCATGTACATATGTAGTTATTGCTTACGTTCCGGAAAGGAAGCACTCCCAATAAAGTGAAAGCAAAAATTTTTTTTTTTTGGTCTTGGGTGGTCCTTTGGACTCCCTACCGAATCGCAGAACGTTTGCTCTCATTCGGCCGAAAGCACACGCGTACGTCGGTCGCTCGTCTGCTGCGAACATCAGCGAGCGTGTTATTCGCCATACTCGTCTGTGCCTCACACTCGCGCAGAACTGCCCATCACAAGGTCCGTTCTCATAATTGTGTGCGCCACGCGCGTCCCCCACGCATTCACACGATGGTCGCGAAGTTTATAACTTCTGCTTCAAGCACGAGCAACCGCTCGAGGTCGTCAGAGATGACCTCTCGTCAATATATCATGAGTCTGTGTTCCGCGCGAACCTGCCTGACGAAGTAGCAGTCAACGCCTTCATGGACACGTAGAGCGGGTGCACCAACACAACCTGGATTGTCCAAAAGGTCCAGAAACGGGGCGAAAGGTATGTCTTTCGATACGAAGCGTTGTAGTACGCAAGGCGGCGTTTTGCAACTTGTGTTGTACTATTTATATTTTTATTCTTGCTATTTCTTGTTTATACATTTGTATACCTTTTTGCGTGTGTGTGGCGTACAGTTGAGGCGCGAGCTGTGACACAATGCGCGCGAATTAAAAGGCCAGACACTACAGAAACATATATATGTGGTAGCTAAAAATGGGTCGCAGGAAACAGACACAAACTGCTTATCTGTACCCATCAGTTGATCTCGAAAAGCGTCAATTTTTTGCCGCTATTTGGACTCCCAGATCACTATCGGAAAAATAGTGCGCCAAGGAGATAACCTTTTTTTACTTAGTTTTATCTCTGCTGCGACTAACGTGACTTCAAGCTCACGCGCAACTACTCATTAGTCCCAGCGAAAAGAATATACGTATCTGAGTGAGTGTAACACTTTATTAAATTAGAGGCCATGGGGCCCTGGGGGAGCAAGGATAAGGGGAAAAGGGGAAGGTCACAACTCGCACAATGAACACAGTTGCAGTCTTGGGGTCCTAATCGCAAAATGAACACATTAAGGTCAGTCAGTGGCAGCAAAACGCACAGTTCACACTTTAATGTACAGTTCACACTGTAGACAATGCGGTTCACACTGAAAACAGCGCACGCTGCAGACAGTTCACATTGTAGACCGAACGGGGAAGTCGGCCAGGCTGCTACACCAATTTGTAGAGTCCGTTTTTAAGGGCGTACTCGGTAATTGCTTCTAGTGCAGTGGGATCGTCACGGACCCGACTAACATGTTCCTGTTCAGTCGCAGGGGCGGGACCTAGAGTTAAAAGGTGGTGGCGATTACGGTCGAATAATGGACAGAGCCAAATTAAGTGGTAACGATTTGGTGTGCCTTCCCGATTACAGGGGGGGGGGAGGCATCAGTGCCATTCGGATGCTGCTGGAGCTGTCTATTTATAAATAACGCATCTTATGCAGCAAAATCTGTTGTGTATGAAGCACAAATTGTTAAAAATAACTAATCGACATTGGCAACAGTGTGAGTGGTAGCACGCGTGATTACTGCTATCAAACTGCGCCCTCATGGCTTCAGTGAAGAGACTGGGGTCAATAGCCCTGTACAGAAGACATATATCAAACTCCTCGAGTACTTCAGTAGCTGTACAATCCAACTATTACTTAGCCCTTGGTTGGTATATATTTTCGACATTGTTTCCCTAAATTGTTATGACCAGCAGTGCAAATTATGCAGCATTCATGACCGAGTGTAAAACGTGTACGTTTGAGCTAGTCTTTCTTATCAATGTATCACCCTTGCAAGAACGATTCACACCTTCCATGTTTCAATGTTTCCCTTAGTGGCACTGTTCCTGATAAAGAATTAATGCAATGAAGTTAATGTTAACAAAATTTAATGTAATAGTGCTTATGAAAGTGCCAAAATGTAGCAGCTCATGCAGTTGTAATATTTCGCAAGGGTAGGACAGTTATGGTTTGGGAATACGCTGCCGGGTGTGCAGGGCATAGGTCGGCAAAACAGAAAGAACTCACTCAAACTCAATCACAATTTTTTTCATTCACGCTGTACTCACTCAAAAAGTTCGTCTGTTCACAAAATCGCTCGTACTCACTCATCAAATACTCATTTGTAATCGTACTCACTTGTACTCAAACTCATTTGTCCTCACGAGTATTCATACTCAATCTGTACTCATGAGTACTGAATCTGTACTCATGAGTACTCACTCTGTACTCATGAGTTCTCAATGAGTACTACTGCTCATGAGTACTACTCATGAGTAGTACTCATTCTGCACTCATGAGTACTACTCATTCTGCACTCATGAGTACTCAATCTGTACTCATGAGTACTCAATTTGTATTACTCATGAATAATCAACTCATCTGCACTGTTAGCTAGGTCGTAGCTCGAATGAACAACTAAGTAGAAAAATAAATTGTTTAATTGATTAGAAAAACACAGGTTACACATAAATCAGGACAGAGGAAGAAAACGTCTGACGCGGTGCACTGTCGTTGGGCGACTTACTGCGCGAAGGCAAGTACTGTGAGAAAGCGAAACGGAACGTAAGCACTCGCGTTGCGTCTGGCGTCTCCTCTTGTTCTCAGGCCGGGTCGGGCTCAGGGGAGCTCGGGGCTTAACGGTGCAGCCGTGGATGTAACTACGTTTTTCTGCGTGTCTTCGGGTGGGAGCTTTTGTCGTCCGTTTTCTTGTTTGCACTACTGTTTGCACTACTGTACTCAGGAGTGGATATACTCAAGAGTGTAAGCACTCGCAAAAACTGTATTCATGAGTATTGTACTCATGAGTGCTGTGTACTCATAAGTACTGTGTACTCATGAGTACTCATACTCATTAGTACTCAAACTCATGAGTACTCATACTCATGAATACTGTACTCATGAGTACTCATACTTATGAGTAGTGTACTCATGAGTACTGTACTCACGAGTAGTGGACTTACCCCTGTACTCACTCGTCATCGTACTCACTGTTTTTTTCTGGGTGTGTGATCACTCATCATCGTACTCACTCGTGAGTTTGAGTACAAATGAGTACAAATGAGTGTACTCACGAGTGAGTACGCTGACCTATGGTGCAGGGGGCAGTAGACGGCGGGAGAGGCGGTAATGAGACGTAATCTCATGAAAGGAAAGGAGCCGATCTCGAGCTGACAGGGCTCCATGGAAGGGTTCAAGGCTAGGACCCGCTCGGAAGGTGAGCTCTCGAGCGGCTCTGCGTGCTGCCTCGTTCCCTCCCACGCCCGTGTGGGCTGGGGTCCATACCAGCTCGGCGGGGGAGTCAGGGGGATTTTGAAGAAGAATTTTGAGTGCCAGGGCAGAAATGCGGCCCCGGGCGAAATTTCGAACGGCCGTCTTCGAATCGTAGATTATGATCGCAGGGGAAGGCCGCAGTGTTAATGCAAGAGCAATAGCCGCCTCTTCCGCAGTCGCGGGGGAAGAAGTGCGAATGGTGAGGGTGGTAAGAGGGGGACTGTTGAGAGCGTTGATGATTGCGACCGCGTAGGCGTCATGGTGCCTGTAGATAACCACGTCAACATAAACAGTTGCCGGATGCACTGGGTATCGCTTCGTAAGGGCCCGCGCACGCTGCTCCCTGCGGGCTCGATTGTGCGTCGGGTGCATGTTACGGGGAATGGGCCGAACGATGAATAGGTCATGGATAGGGCTAGGAATGGCAAGAGAGGATTCTGTAGCGAAAGGGAAGTTGATTGGAAGTCGCCGGAGCAGAGATTGACCTGTTGAGGTTGTTGCAAGGCGGGCGTACGGGCTCACAAGATGAGCTACGAGGAGCTCAGATGCGGTGTTGTAGACACCAAGCGATTCTACACGAGCGGTGGGAGCGCTCTGCGGAATCCTGAGCGCCGTCTTGTACACTTTTCGTATTAGGCAATCCACCTTTTTGAGTTCCTTAGAGAACGGTGCTAGATAAGGAAGAGAGTAAGTGATGCGACTTATTACAAAAGCCTGTATCAGCCGCAATCGCTCTGCGTCTTTGAGCCCTTCGTGACGGGTGGAGATGCGGCGGAGGAGGTTGATAATCTGATTGACTTGGGATGTTAGGTTCGCGAGTAATGTGGTATTGACGCGGTTCTGTTGGATATTGAGGCCTAGGATTTTAAGGCAGGGCACTCGGGCAACGGGGTGATCATCCAGCCGGATGGTAATGTTCGGAGCTGCGCGGGCGCATTTCGGACTGTTGGGCAAAAGAAGCAGCAGCTCTGCCTTCTCGCCGAACAAGTCGAACCGACATCACGAGCATAGGCAGCAACACAATATGCTCCCTGCTGGAGGGTGGTTTCAATGTGTGCGTCACTGCCGCCTGAAACCCGCAGCGTGACGTCGTCGGCATGCAAACTGTGGCGAAGCGAGGGCACATTAGCAAGAAGAGGAGGGAGGTCTATCATAGCGATGTTGAAGAGCAGTGGGGAGAGAACTGCTCCTTGTGGGGTGCCTATGGAGGGGAGCGAAATGACGTCGGAGCGTAGATCATTAATCCGAATGACGGCAGTGCGATTAGCGAGAAAGCCCGCACGTAGTTGTAGGTGCGGGCTCCAGGAGACAGAGCAGCCAAATGGCGCAGAATGGCGTTGTGGGAGACCCGATCAAAGGCCTTTTGGAGGTCTAGCGCTAGAACGGCTGACGAGTCGGCAGTAGGGGGAGCAAGGAGAAGATCATGCTTGAGCTGCAATAAGACGTCTTGGGTGGAAAGGCCGGCTCGAAATCCGAACATTGTGTGCGGGTACTGTTGCTTACTCTCCAGATATTGGGTCAAACGGTCATGTACGATCATCTCGAGGACCTTACCTGCACACGATGTGAGGGAAATGGGCATAAGCTGTTCAAGAGCGAGTGGTTTACCCGGCTTGGGAATGCAAGAGACTTTAGCATGCTTCCATTCGGGTGGGAGCTCCCCAGACTCCCAGTGACTGTTATAATATTTTGTTAGGACCTCTATGGACTGATCATCTAGATTTCGAAGGAGCTTGTTAAGAAAGGTTTTGCTAGATGGCACCGTGAATCGCCTGACGCATCATCATTGGATGGAACGGCCATGCCTGGCGGCGATGTTTTAAAGACGATAGTCTTTCTTGGGCTACTTAAACCCAGAAATTTTGGTCTGTCTGTCTGTCTGTCTGTCTGTCTGTCTGTCTGTCCGTCTGCCTGTGACTCGATTCAGCCACCCGGCCAAAGTAAAATTGATATTGCGCAATAGTCTTAAATACTCAGAGCCCCATGTAAACGTCTAAGCCCGGTTTATATGTTCATACTTGTCAAATTTGTTGAACAGGAACAAGACATTACGCAAATATAAGAGAGTAAATTAGTACATAAGAGATATTTACAGTGTTCCTTTATTAAAAAATTCATGGATGCTTGGTTTTTCGATAGCAAATGATACTCTACATCTACTGCAGAAAACCGCCGCCTCCTGGCGGCATATGAAAAATCACGCGGCAACAGCAACGAAAGGTTCAACTAGCTAGGTTCCACGTTCTGCTTGGAACGCACGTGGAGCACGGCCACGCGGCTCTATAAACCTTGTAGTCGGCCGCCTCCCTTCACGCGCGTCTCCGCCGTACTGCAGCGCTGGCATCGAGGAACCCGGCCGGTAGCAGTGGAACGCGGTAAATTCAAATCGCCTTGCGCAAACCTTTAGTGTGTTTACCTTGGAATGAGCGCGACGGTACAGGAACGGCATGAGAGGTGAGCGGGAAAGCAAAGTGGGGCATTTCCCTGGCAAATGTCTACAAAGACTATCGTCTTCTGACATTTGCAACGAAAGGAGCAGACACGCGGCCAATTTTTTGCCTCGAAACTACCGCTGCTCCACTTTCGCCGTCGCATTATCCAATTTTTTTTCAAAAATGTGGTCGTATTAAACGCGCAAAAATGAACTATTTCTAAGGAACGTTGGGTGGGAATGAAAAAAAAAAACCTATTGGGCCGAAAAACGTATTATGAAGAATCGTATCAACAAAATTCCACTTACATAGGAAAAATATTTACTTACATTGTCAATCAGATTGTCAAAACTGGTATTTTCCCTGAGCAACTAAAGCAAAGTGTAGTTATTCCAATATACAACAAAGGTGAGAAGACACTGATAACAAACTACCGACCAATGAAAAATTAATTCGATAACGGCTTTACATCTCGAGAAACATCATGTTCGACAACAAGGAAGTTCCGTTTTTGCCCTGGCTATTCGACAACCCTAGCGCTCATAGCCCTTCCTGATAATTCAAACGAGAATTAAACGAAGGTAAGCGTATTGGATCAGTTTTTATTGACCTTACTAAAGCTTTAGATTGCATCGATCCCGACATACTTCTCGGGAAACTCGCTTCTTAAGGCATAGTACGACGAACTTTACAGTTTTTTTGTAATAACCAGTGAAATCGAGAAGTAATAGTTAGTGTTTTTGGTGCGCTTTCAGTCACAAAATAATTAACCTTGGTGTCCCGCAAGGTACTATATTGGGTCCTTTATTATTTTTAGTGTATATTAATGACCTCCCTACCCGTCTTTCTTCCTCCACAGAATGTCTCATATATGCTCACGATACAACTATTTATACTGCTCATCAACCCACAGTAATAGTAACGACCCGATTAACTTACGATATACCTTTTGTAAAGCGCTGGTGTGATAAAAACAAATTAGTAATAAATCCCTTGGAAACAAAATATGCAGTCTTCTTTTCTAGGAACCAGACCAATATCCAGCAATAATTATACATTTTCATGCACGCTATCTTTCCTTGTAATCACTGCAATTCCTAGGCGTCCAGCAGGACAGCCTTTTAAAACTCAATGTCCGTACCATTGCAGTGAGAAAAAGGATGGAATATGGCATAAGAGTACTTATTATAAGGCCCGCTACTACTTTCGCCCACAGACTGTGCTTACACTCTACAACGCTTCCTTTCATAGCCATATGAGATATTGTATCGAAGCCTGGAGCTTCACTTACCAAATTCGTTTAGATCCAGTACGACATATCCAGAATCAAGCACTCGCATTATTACTCGCAGCCTATAAAATGCCCATGTCGCATCTCTATCTCAAGAACTTCGAATTGTTCCACCACATAAGCTCATAACAATTACACTATAAGTATTATGGAATACCGCCTGTTTAGCGAGCAAAATCTTCTGCATATAATCGGTAGTTCGTGATCTAGCTAACCCTAATAACACGCGATATTCGCAACAAAATATTTTATTCTCCGTAAAATCTAGACTAACGACGGAAAGCACGCTTTCGAATTTGCCCAATTAGGCAGTTGAATAACCTAGGGTTCATCATCAAAACCTCCTGACCTCTCAACTAATTTAAGGGCTTGTGGCGCTCTGCACTTTTACCGTTACAAGACGCCACGTTTACTGCACATTATGACAGCTCTTACTTAAATGTTCAATATATCTATAGAATAAGGGTTGGCAGTCAAGAAAAGAATTTTTTGAGTCAGAAAGAAAGGGGTGAAAAAATGCCCGCCGGGTGGGATCCGAACCCACGACCTCCAGAATACCGGTCTGGTGCGATAACCACTATGCTACCGGCGGGGCTGTTTCCTCACCACTTTCTCGGGTATTTGTGTTAAGGTATTTTTTTTGTTTCCTCAACTTAGGGGTGGTAGCCAGCGCCACTCGGACTACTCGGGGTGAAGGGGACTTTCTTTTTAACCCCCGGGCCGGGACTGGAGTGTCTACGACATGTCGAGAGTGGTCGAGCAGCGTTGAACCCTCTTAAGCTACCTTTGGCACCAAGATTGCCAGAACAGAGGCCCTCGCTACGCATGTAGCGAATCAGAAATTGGAAATGAGGGGCTCTTTGAATTAAGACAGAATAAGGGTTCGCAGTCAAGAAAACCTCAGAAAGCAAAGGGGAGAATGCGGTAGCTCATACAAACAGATAAAGAATTTTTTGAGTCATAACGAAAATGGTGAAAAAATTCCCGCCGGGTGGGATCCGAACCCACGACCTCCAGAATACCGACTGCCAACCCTTATTCTGTCTTAATTCACCGAGCCCCTCATTTCCAATTTCTGAATCGCTACATTCAATATATATATATATATATATATATATATACGATAGAGAAGTCAAACTGAAAAACATAACATTTATTCTAACGTTTCGACCGGGGGCCGGTCTTTTTCAAAGATACAAATAGTGCAGATCAGTTGGGTTTAAATACATTTCAGTTGTGGGCGGGGCAAGAAAAACGTAGGCTCTACGCGACACAAAAAAGCCGCAGAACGCACAAGGTGGACAAAAAAAAAAGAAAGAAAAAAAAAAGGGGGGGGGGATAGAGGGCTGTTGGAGTGCTGCCGGGGAACAGGGGGTAAAGGGGCCTAATGAAGGCAGGCGAAGCTATAGGATAAGAGGAAGGCATTGAAGGTACTGAAGTCACGACGGGAAAGCAAGAAGGTGAGAACTAAGGAGGGGCTCGTTTTAGCTCGTTTGTTGACCTGTTTCTGGCGGCAGGTGCCAGGTAGGGCAACCTGCAGGGTGTGAGAGTTTCAAAAATACAGAAAATATGCAAAGAACCAGAGGAAATTGACTGGTGAGGAGAAAAGGGTGGGAAGCCCAGAGGTAATTACGGATGCCTAGTGCAAGCGTTAACACACATAAACAAAGGGAAAAAAGAAAAAAGAAAACGAGGGAAGGAAGAGGGGGATTGGGATTAGCGGGAGGGACGCGGAAACCGCAGAGGGAGGGGGGTGCGGGGATGAAAGAGGTTCGAAGAAAAGACCAAGCGACCATGCGGGGATGAAAGAGGTTCGAAGAAAACACGTGGTTTCACATGGCGTGAAATCGCGGAAACGCTTTCTTGCGAAAAACGTGGCAGCCGGCCACGAGGCGTCCACGAGGTCATGCAATGCAAGGACAATACAATGCAAAGTAACGCTAATTTAAGCATAATCACATAAATACCGAAAATAAATGAACATAAGGCGAAAAACATAGAAAAAAGGAGATATACAGTGCCACATGAAGTTTTTGAAGAGTATTCACGCAAGATCATATTTCTTTACATACCCGCATACAGACGCACAGAAAAAACTATAAACAGAATATCACCACAGAAAAGACAAGCCGTTTTATCTACCCGATAGCAATTGTTCAGTGCAAAAGGACACAAAATAATAATCATACAAATAAAGAAAAAATTATAAAGCAAGGGGTACTATGGTGAAATATATGTACAGGTGCGGTCAAAAGTAATTGGAGCACGGGAGCGGCGTCCGCACACTGCCGGAGTGCCATGTAGCAGCGCCGGGTGGAACGAAAGGGATTTGACAGCGCATGCGCGCGTGAAGAACCGATTGCCCCACAACATCTCGGAGTGCCTTTGTTTGCCTCTGCCGCGAGCATATTCCTCTGCAGCTGAGCGAGCACGCGGGCAGTGGTGAATCGTGATGGCGCTGATAGCAGACCCGCATGGATCGATGTCGCGCGAGCGAGCTGCCGATGAAGCGGCCGTATCAGCGCTATCTGAAGCAGGGCATTTTCGAGCACTTTATATTGTTAATCAGTGGGTCAGGGCGGTGCTGATGCGGCCCTTGTGTTGATAGCTTTCTGTATACTATACAAATGTGAAGATATTGCGAACACATCCTGGAAAGGGAAGGCCTCCCAATAAATTACATTTGAGGATGGAGGGCACTTTATAACATCGGGGCTGTTCTAGTGCTGGGCCTGACGGCAGTCTCGGCTGGTATCGTTTAACGTGAAGCAAGTTTCTGGCCCCGCGTCGTAGGGCTCAGCAGCACAACTCCTTACATATTTTATGATTTGTAGCAGGCAAAAGAGCACACCTTCTTGCTTAACCAACTGATATATATTGATGGTCATGTATATACAGGCAATGCTTCTTTCTCAGTTTGTTCCGAAATAATAACAGTGTATTTGCATCAGCACGACGAAATAAAGATATGAAGCTTGTCACTACTCTGGAAAATAAATTCATCCAGCAAAGTGCTTCGTGGATTTTTTCATGGTGCCAAGTGCCTGCTTAGTACCTAGTGAAGGCTCCCTGCACGTTTACTGCTTCAGCCATGCGTCGTGGCAAAGACTCGTACAGGGATTCCACGAAGCCGTTTGCCTCACGGAGCTTGTTCAACTCAGCTTCCACAGCCTGCCACAGGTCGTCCGAGGTTGCTGTGCGGAGGTCAAGCCTTGACAAGCGATGCTTCATTGTCCCCCAAACATTTTCTATAATGTTGAAGTCCGCTCCTCTTGGCGGCCAGTCCAGCACTCGCACAGCGCGTTCTTTTAAGAACGTTTTCACCGTCCTTGCAGTGTGTATAGGGCTCAGGTCCTGCTGGAATAAAAAAAATCCGTCCGGGAATGGGCCTCCGCAGATGTAAGGTAGAAGATGCTCGTCTAGCAGGTCGCGGTAGGCAGCTGCATTGAACGCCCTGGGCAGCCTCACTAGCGGACCCAGGCCTTGAGCGCTGATAGCTCCCCAAACGTTGACAGAGCATCGGCCGCTCGCCAGGACGTCGCGCACGAAGCTGGGCAAGTACCTGACACAGAAAATAACGAGATAAATGTATCAAGCGCACGCACAATCGCTTACTAGCATAAAATGTGCAACCTTCAAATAGAGCTGCAGGCAAGCGTATGTAGTGACAAAATTTCTCCCAATAAATGAAGAATCAGGCAAAAATCTTCTATCGAGACTTCAACACACGGAGTGATCAGCCGCAGCTGTATCGAAAAGTGACTATGAAGGTTTAGTGCAACTTTTTTTTAAGAGTAAGAAGTTAAGTCTATGCACGGGCGAAGGGCTAATATACGGCTAATGTAGCGGTGTGCGTGCGCGCACACAGCTTCGTCGTAAATGCTTGCGTCCATAGCGGTGTGCCGTACTGCCCGCTTCTTCATCTTATCGTGACAATATGCTTTACGCTTCACATCGTGAATGGACTTAAGTCCGCAAAGATAGGGTGATGTTACCTGCAGTTGTAGGGCCGCCAAACTTTCCGCTGTTGGTCCCACTTCGAGGAAAAGGTACTTTCGTCGGTGAAGACCACCTCGCCCCAGTCGGTCACGCTCCATTGCTCGTGCGCACGAGCGAACTCCAAGCGTTGGCGCTTTTGTCGATCAGTGAGATACGGCTTTTGGGCAGAAATACATGAACTGAGCCCAGCCTCACGTAGTCGCCTCCTGATGGTTCTCTCACTGATATCAAGCTGAAACATGTCCCTGATCTCTCGGGAGCTCAAAAAAGGATCATCAATGGCAGCGGCAACAATGAGCTGGTCCACGTCTTGCGTGCTTGACCGGGGTCGTCCTGCCCTGTAATCGTCATCGATGCGCCCACCATCATCTCTGAAAGCCTGAATGATGCGGTTCACAGCACCAAATGACCGTCTTGTTATGCCACATATCTCACGCTGAGATCGGCCTTCTAATGAAAGTCTAATGATGTACTGCCGCTCAGCGCGTGGCACTCTTGAAGGCATGACGGCAGAGACTAAGCAGAAAACTTCTACGCGAATAGTATTTCGTTTAAATCGACACTTAGCGTCCACGAAAAAGAAGTGAATACTCGCTGCTTTCAACTTCCGCCAAAAAATACCGCCCCCTCAGCATGTGGTTCTCATGCGTTGGCATGCCTTATCTGATGAGCAGCAAATCTAAGGCGACTGTTTTCATGGTTTGTTCTTTTATTGATGCGCTAAGACCCATTCAAACCTACGACTGTGCGTTCTTCACGACACAAAAGCTACATCAGTATTTCCCTTGCTCATTGATAAAAAAACCAGCGCTCAAAAATACGCTGCTTAAGGTAGCGCTGATACCGCCGCTTCTTTGGCAGTTCACATGCGCGAGTTACAGACCCATCGCGGTCTTCTATCAGCGCCATCACTGCGGCCAGCGTGCTCGGTCAAGTTCATTGGAAAATTATCGGACTAGGAATAAAGAAAGACACTCCGAACTGTTGTAGGGTCATCTGTACGTCACGCGCGCATGCGCTGTCGGGTCCTTTTCGTTACGCCCGGCGCTGCTACATGGCGCTTCGGTAGTGTGCGGACACCGCTCCCGTGCTCCAATTACTTTTGACCGCACCTGTACATGTGGTATGGCAACTACACACAAGCAATACACTGACACAGTACAAAGTACAATATGTACACAAATTAAAAAAAAAAAAAGTAAGAACGTTGCTCTTTCAGAACAAAGTTTCTCAGTTGCTCGCTGCATCGGCCTTCTCCGGTGCCTGATTGGGCAGGCAAGACAATCGGCCTGTGTTTTCATTTATGCCGCTCAAGACAGTGTTAAACTTGTAAATAAGGTACGATTCACGGGCTTCACGATCATAATGCGTTTTGAAATTGGACTGAAGCACTGTGGCTGTGAATGCGTGGAAAGGGTGGCCTAGATTATTTACATGTTTAGATAGGGGAAGGTGTGGTAGGGACTTTATGTGTGCTCGGTGGTTGTTGATTCTCATTCTAAACGGATTCTCAGTTTGACCAACGTACTGGGCGTGGCATATGGTGCATTCAAGAAGGTAGACAATGTTTGCGCTGTCACAGTCAAAGTTTCCTCTTATCTGGAAAGAGAAGGAAGACGTGGTGCTGGTGGCGACAGAGGCTTTAGTCATCATGGGGCATAGTTTGCACCTAGGCTTATTGCAGGGTCCGCTGCCTGTGAAGCTGGGGGTGTTGACCTTAGATGACGTTACAATATCCCTGATGTTTCTCGCACGTCGGTACACGACGCGGGGAGGCTCAGGGAAAACACTTCGCAACTTTTCGCTTTGGAGTAGAATGTTGTGGTGCTTTCTAAGTATGCAGTTTACGCTGGAGGACGAAGCGGCATATGTTAGAATAAGGTTGGGGGTCGTATTCAAAGATTTGGATTTTGAGTTAGTTATCAGGTTTCGGCGGTCCTGTTTCTCAGACTTCCTAATGGCATCACTGATGACAGACGGTGGGTATTGTTGTCGTGTTAGGTCATTAGTTAGTTGTTGACAGTTAGAGGCAAAATCAGCTGGGTCAGAGCATATCCTTCTGAAACGCAGAGACTGACTGTATGGTATGCCGAGTTTACAGTGTTTGACGTGGTTGCTTTTGAAATGCAAGTACTGGTGTCGGTCCGTTGGCTTCCTGTACACTGAGGTCACAAGCTTGTTGTCCGATATCCTCACTGATACATCGAGAAAGTTGATGGTAGATGCGGAACGAGTGGGAGAATGAAATACTCTCGTGGGCGTTGTTGAAAGCGGTGATAAATGTTAGAAGTTTCTCTTCCCCATGGCACCAAATGAGAAAAATATCGTCAATGAACCTTCGATAGAAAAGAGGGTGAAGCTGTGCCTTGCTTAGAAATTCCGACTCCAATGTGCCCATGAAAATGTTAGCATAGTTGGGTCCAATTTTGGTTCCCATCGAGGTCCCGTCGATTTGCACGTAGTGCTTATTGTCGAACTCAAAGTTGTTCAGCTTCAAGACGAGCTGTAGAAGTACGCCGAGAGTTTCACCATCAATTGAATTGTCTTGGCCGGCATCATTGTATGCCTGGATGACAGATCGGATGCCGTCCGAGTGTGGAATATTTGTATATAGCGAGGCGACGTCGAGAGTGACTAGCAGGCTACCTTCCGGTATAACTAGATCCATAATATCAGCCAGAAAATGGTTTGTATCCTTCACATATGAAGGTAGTGTGGGAGGAATGTCTTTGATTAAGCTAGAGATGATTTCTGTTACTGTCCCTATACCGGAGATGATTGGCCTGCCTGGATTTCCTGCTTTATGTATTTTAGGCAACATATAAAATCGTCCTGGAACTGGGCTTAAAACTTGAAGTGAGGCTGCAGTTTTTTCCGGAAGTTTTTTGTCTTTGACGAGCGCAATCAGTGTCTGGCTTACCTTGTTCTTAAATTGCGGAGTCTGATCGGTGGCAGTTGGTTTATAGAAAGAAGTATCGCTGAGCTGTCTTTCCGCCTCAGTGATGTAGTCCTGCTTATTCATAATAACAATTGCGCCACCTTTGTCGGCGGGTTTGATTGTTATGTCGGAGCGCTCGCTTAAACCTTTTAATGCCTTTTCCTCTTTCTGTGAGAGATTTTTGTGATGCGGTGATCGATTTTTACATTGAGCTAGAATGTCGTGTTGTACCGCCTTGATGTAGATGTCTAAGCATTTGTCTCTTTGTGGGGGAGGAGTCCAATGGCGTAGTGATGGCAGCCTAGTGTCCATATTAGGGTCTTGTGATTTGCCATAGTAATATTCGCTGAGCCTAAGCGTTCGGGAGTTCTCTAGATCCTTATAGAGTTGGAATTCGTCTAGTCTGCCGGTTGCAGGGCAAAAACTCAAGCCTCTTGATAGCACGCGTTCTTCGTCTTCAGTGAGGGGGGTGTCGGAAAGATTTACTATGTGGCACTCTTTGAGCTGGGAGGGGTTCAGGTCAGGAATATTTTCGGGGCTTGCATGGGAAGGAAAAAAAGACGTGTCTACTTTTTCAGGAAGGGAAGTTATGCCGTCCCGCAGCAGCTTTTTCTGTTTTGTTAGAATTAGTTGGCGCTCTTTGTTTTCTGCAAATACTTTTAAAAGGTTAATTTCATGGGGCGTCAAGTCTACCTGGTCAGTGAGTTTTCGTTCCTCACTGAGGATGTGCTCTAGTTGTGAGTTATCGTGGTCAATAACAATATTCAAAAGTTCCTTGGATGCTTCATGTATGCATAGCGCCCACCTAGCCTGAAGCTCTTGAGACATGTCGGAGGTGGCGGCTTTAACGTAAATGCGGAGCCCTTTCGGAACAACATCACATCTGCGATAGAGAATGAGGGTACTGAGATGGCACTGATATCGTACTCGCTTTTCAACAATTTTCCTAGCCTTTAAAAAAAATTTTGACACGGTTGGTCTGTTCTGACCACAAGAGTCACCTGATTCTAGTCAGTTCCTTCGGTTTTGGTTCACGACGGCCGAGAAGGTCTTTCGCAAGTTGTAGCGAGGCTCCGATGGAGCCTGGGATGAGGCCGCTGGGTCTGATGGAGCCTTGCCTGAGCTTTGGGCTGGAGACCGGGATGCTGCCGCTGGGTCCGATGGAGCCTGGGCTGAAGCCCGGGATTCTGCCGCTTGAGAGGCCGGTGCTGGTGGAGGAGAGGTAGGGGCCGGTTCAGCCGCTGTGTGGCCCGCAGAGTGCTGCTGCCACGTGTCGTCTGCGCTTCCGTATCCTCGGCGTAGGGTCTGGTGCAGGTGGCTCGCCAGGATAGCCACACCCTCGAAACTTGGGTGGAGCCCGTCAGCGGCTAGCACCCGAGCCGGCGGGAGCAACTGGAAGCCGTGGTCGAGGAAAAAGAGGCCCCTTGTCTGCCGGCAATGCCGGCGAAGAAGGCCGTTGAAGCGGGCAGCCTCCCTGTTGCATTTCCCGACGAAACGGCGGTTCGTTCCACCCCGGCGGCGATTGATGGAGCGGGGCAGGATTAGGGTGGCATACACCCTCTTGATGCTGGGAAAGTCTCGTGCGATGACGTCCAAAAGGGTGCGATAGTGCCCGAACGCCTCTTCCGCTGAGGACTGGGCCATATCGTTGGTGCCGACATGTAGCACGATGGCGGTGGTTGTCGCCGGGACGAAGTCCAGCAGGGAGCAGGCGTCGACGATTTTCGCACCGGATTGAGAGATGAATGCGGGCGTTCCCTTCCGCCCTGGGTTGAAGTGGTGATGCAGGTGCTTGCAGTGAGAGTCTCCAATGACAACTGAAGGTTGATACTTTGGAAATTTACAACTTATGTCTTTCGCGTTGACTGTGCCTCTAGCCATTGTTGCAAAGTTAAGAGAAAAGGTTCCTGGCTATGAGGTTAGCTGTACGATAGAGAAGTCAAACTGAAAAACATAACATTTATTCTAACGTTTCGACCGGGGGCCGGTCTTTTTCAAAGATACAAATAGTGCAGATCAGTTGGGTTTAAATACATTTCAGTTGTGGGCGGGGCAAGAAAAACGTAGGCTCTACGCGACACAAAAAAGCCGCAGAACGCACAAGGTGGACAAAAAAAAAAAAAAAGGGGGGGGGGGGATAGAGGGCTGTTGGAGTGCTGCCGGGGAACAGGGGGGAAAGGGGCCTAATGAAGGCAGGCGAAGCTATAGGATAAGAGGAAGGCATTGCAAGGTACTGAAGTCACGACGGGAAAGCAAGAAGGTGAGAACTAAGGAGGGGCTCGTTTTAGCTCGTTTGTTGACCTGTTTCTGGCGGCAGGTGCCAGGTAGGGCAACCTGCAGGGTGTGAGAGTTTCAAAAATACAGAAAATATGCAAAGAACCAGAGGAAATTGACTGGTGAGGAGAAAAGGGTGGGAAGCCCAGAGGTAATTACGGATGCCTAGTGCAAGCGTTAAGGTGGCGGTCCCACACCCGCCATGTTGGAATTAGTTCAGAGTTTGCCACCAGACTACGCCACCCACCCGTGGCGGACGAAAATACCGGCACAGGCTTTCCGGGCGCGATGTTCCCCGTACCGGCAGTACCGGCGTCCCCTCCCCTCCGCCTGCGATTCGCGAGGGGAGACGCTCCTTTTGTCCGAACCTGAACCATGACCAACCGATCCTGTTCGCCGCTGTGCACGGGGGGGGGGGGGGGGGGGATTGCTGGATTGGCCCTGCCTTCTTTCTCGCCGCGAGTTGCTCGGCGCTCGGCTTCCGAAATCGCGCTGAAGAGCTTTTGCTCTGTACACGCGCGTAGCACAAATAAATCAAAATAATCAACTAAACGTTTCACTGTTGTTGGGGTGAAGCGTTGGACGAATGAGCAATACGTATGTCGCCAAGATTGCCAGCGCACATTACTAAAAGAGCAGAAAGAAAGCTCGGTGTAAAGGAATGAAGAAAGAGATACTGTGAAAATTATCGGCGTCTCTTGATATATTTCAGGCGGTTTTTCTCAATGAACCGCCGCTAAATCGTCGGCATGGGCCGTGCGTATTTCCTTCTATCCTCGTCTTTCCCGCTGTGCAATAATGTCCTCTGTGTTGATGTCATGGCAACTTTAGCCGGAATCAGAACACCTTTGGACCATAGTATGGGTTGCAAGCTAAGTCTGGCACAAAAGTTTTTTTTATCGTATTACATACATAATACTGCAAATATAATAGACTGCGCCATATGCGCAAGTATCAGATGGCCAGTCTTCTATTCTTGCCTTCCGGCACCAAACGTAATTCATCATGCATGTTCAAGATAGAGGTCAAAAGATGCCGAAAGCATTTTGTCCGGTCAAAGGATGCGACAGGTGCGCTGTTGAATTTATCCTGGTGCTACTGTTCGAAATTTTTTTTCCGACATCACATGTCTTTGTGGCATTCCACGTGATCACCTCGAAAATATAACCAACATCTCACTGCGGCAGTCAACATTTCGTAGAACCTTTCAGCCCACATGCTTTGCACTGCAATCACGGCTTTACACCGGATGAAACTGAGCATAGCACGCCGAGTCAGAGGAAATATTTATTTAGCTTCCAACATAAATATTGCAGCTGGTGGTATGAGAGGGGGAGGGGGGGGGCGAAGTGCGAAGACCATATCAGCTTCAGCATATACGTCGCTCAGCGGCTTCAGCTCCCACAGGCAAGCGCAGGAGATCGCAGGAAATTGCTTTTCAACCCACCCTTGCTTCCCGGTGGGAGTTGGCCGTGGCCGAACTCCGCTGTAAAAAAGGAAAAAAAGAATGGGTGAGATATGTGCACGCTATGAGCAAAAACAAATGATCTATAAGAAGAGCCAAGCTAACCTGCAATGGGGCAGTGATTCTAGTGCAATAGCAAAACGCGCGTTATAAAATATCACGGGAATGTTTCGTCAATACAATGGGGTGTTCTCGGGACTAATTTTGATTATTTATAACTACGCTTGAAATAATCATGCCGGATGCGGCCAGCAAAACGAAATGGTGAAATGGCGGTCAGGACACTTAGTTCAGCTATAAAAATATGTTTTCTACGTACTAAGGAAGTTTATGCATACCTGAAGGGGAAAAAGGACATAGAAGTGAAATTGAAAAAAAATCACTAGGTAAAGGATAAAATAAACAAACAAATTTCGAGTCTACGTGCTTTTGCAACGGAAATTGAGTCCTAAATGTATGGTCGGTGTGAAATTACGTATGAACAGATTGCGAAATAATCGAGTTCTTTTGAAAGCAGTGCAACTGATACTTATCCTTTTTTTTTTTTTTTTTTTGGTGAGAAGAGGAGGAGGGTGTGTTCAGGCGCCGATCACGTCCCTCAGCACCATCGTCACACGACCCATCGCCTCTTCGTTCCAGTGCACCATGTCCAGCCGCCGGTCCGACCCCATCCGCCTGTAAATGTGTCAGTGTTGATTACACTACAACCAATGTAGCCGGGACAACTTACCGCTCGTACAGGCAATAGCGGACACGACGTCTGCCTAGCACAAAGAGGCGATGGATTTCAAGAGCAACAACTCCGTCTGCGTGAAAGTAGCGCAACGAACAGGTTATTCTCTGCCGCAAACTGTCGTAAAGAGAGACATAGTACCCATAGTCAGCCCGAGGATCCACGCATTCACGGCATTCAGAATTCGCCAGTGGGAGCTGGACCGCGCAGCGCGGGCCACCGGCGGCAGCGTCATCACGACAACACCACATCCGCGTCCGAGTAACAGCGCCAATACGACCTCCAAATCCGCAATCAATTGGTACGCGTCGTCCATGGTTCTGGCCTGTGAAAAAAAGAAGAATGAAAATGGCAGTGTTGATGCAGAAATTCTGAGCATACCCTTAGCTCAGAGGCAGAATTGCATCTGTTGCATGTGCATACCAGACGCAGGTCGTTGGTGCCGATCATCAGGACGACCCTGGGCTCCATGTGGCGGAGGTTTCTCAGGCAACTAATTACGCGGGACACGGACACTTCTGTGTACGGAGTATTCGGTGCCATTTATATTTTTGTGATGGGTATAAATTTGTCTCCACAAATCCTTTGATTCTGTTCTTCGCGTTTCCGTTGATTTCGTTCTCGTTCATGGCGTTTTTTGTTCTGTTCACAGTAAGTCACTATACGGCAGGTTGCTTCGTTTTTACCTCTGTTCATCACTTTGCACCTCAGCATGTCACGGGTTTTCGGTCCACACGCTTCCATGTTATAGATTTATTATGATTATTATTTTTGTGAGGCCACCTGTCTTTTCTTTTTTTACCAGTGAAATCTCTATTCACGGTGCTGTCGCTGCCCTACACCTGTGTCAGGCTGAACTTCCAAAGGCAGCTGGCTATCCCTCTTGTTCTTGTGTTCCTCTCCCTTGCTTCTGATTCCACTTATCCTAACCTTTCAACAGGACGTAGGTGCTGGAGGAGCGAACTAACTTGCTTCCAGATGTAGAGAACAATAGCGCCGTCTGAGTAAAGAGTTCTGCCAAAACGCTAGCTTTGGTCACGCCGGGTGAAACGAATCGGCCAAGATTGAGGGTCGGACACTTGGCGACACGCGACGATGTTTTCTTGTTTTATTTTTATTTGGCGGGGGGGAAGGTAAATATACGCTGCTGTTAGGTTGTATGGGGGTTGTTTTCCACGGCGGTTTTCCACTTGCTCATTCATCAACAACACCCTCGACGTATGCACGGCGGCAATGTTGGCTTCTCTGTCGACGCCAGAACATGCTGCTCAGAATTATTATACATATAAAAAAAAAGATCGAAACACGCGACACCATCAACTAAAGCCTTTCTGCGTTTGTTTGGCCTGCTTGCTTTGGTAGTTTCTCTCTTGGTCGGAAGGCAGAATACTAACCCATTAGCGGGAACACCGAACAGATTTTTTTTTTTTTCCATTTTCAAATGCGATTATAACTACTTATAAGCTCCCGTTTCGAGTCAGTGCTCACCCTTGTTGCGTTCTTCCTTAGCTCGTGCGTGGTAGCTCATACCAGAAGCTGCGTACAGCATTGTGGAGGCTACATCGTTGTGAACAGTCCGCCTAATGCACCGTGAAGGGGGCTTAGGGCCAGGTGGAACCGCCAGGCCCCTGCGGCTTTCCTTCACGGTGAGTTAGGCGCACGCAGCTTCTTGTATGAACTCTAGGCAGGACACCGGTAGTCAACACGGTAAACAGTGTTTTTTTTTTTTTTACTTCAAGAAAAAAAGAATTCTCGCTGCACATAAATTGGGAAAAGCTGAACCTGCCGAGCCTACAAGCACCCCCCACCCTCCCTTCCACAATACCGTAGCGAATTCACCTCCGCAACCCACGACACCCCCCTCCCTATCTGAGGAAGTCCCTCTGAATGGGAGCCTGGTCGCGGCTCTTTGTAGTTGTTTGCTGATGGCGTTTTGAAAGTGTTTGAGAGGAGAAGGATGACTTTATTTGAGAAAGGAGGCCAAGCGGCCCTGTTGTGGGATCTGGGAATATGGGCAGGGGAAGATGGTTCGAATAAACCGTTGTTATGGCACTTCGATTGTTCACTTCAGCACAATATGTCCGTGGTACCATAGCTATGAGAATAGCTATGGCATATAGCGAATTGTTTGGGCCGCTCGGCGTTCTTCCTTCCACTTTCTACAGGGTTGCCTTTTATTCAAAAAGAAAAAAAAAAACACTGTATAGGAAGACTGCTACGTCGTAGCTTCACTCTCCAGGTAGAAATCAAAGCCTAAATTTAGGAAAGTATTGTTGTATTTTATGTTGATACCGTTGTTCAGAGTTTATTTTACCGAGCATATATACACTTGCGGAGAAGCTAATTTCCAATTTCCACTTTGTTTTGAATGAATCGTTTCATTGAACAAGACAACTGATAGTATCTCCCAAACAGCTTGTTGACATTGCCACATCGATGTGGGTGGGGAGGGGGGGGGGGGCTTTTCTATTTTAGATGCGAAGCATCTCTTGCTCGGGTCTATGTCCCGCGGCGTCGGCGTCCGCACTCTACTATAAAAAAAATACTTAGGCCATGCCCGGTTTCGAACCCACGACTCTCTGGCCGCAACGGGAGGTACGCGGCGCTCTACGGCGCTCCACGGCCGCAGAGCGCTCTACGGCGCTCTGCGGCCGTGGCGGCTCAGTGGACGGGGCCGGGCTTTCCCGTTTCACCTTGTAGTGAGCAAGATCTAATTAGTCGTGGTGCAAGGGACGCGTGTGGGACTGGACGGGCATACCCTAGCATAGGTTCAAATCGTGCACCTAACCTTAGTTTTCGTAACATTTATTTTCTTTGCGCAAACGTTTTTACCACCACCAGTGGCGTAGCCAGGGGGGGAGGAGGTTTGGGGGGTTCAAACCCCCAGAAATTTTTATTGCTGGATGTTTTCTTGTCTTTCAAATGTGTTAAAATGTAATGTTGAATGTTGTCCTGTAAAAACTACCAATTATATACACCATTTTCCTTGCTAGAGCTGGGCGCCGCCATTTGCTTTTTCTGACCAGACGCTAGCGCCGTCTATGAAGCGACCGCCGAAACCTCCGCGCTGGGCTGTTAAGTGCGCCGCTCTTGGCGTGCGTCTGCTCGGTATCCGTGCGTTACCGAGTGAACCGTAGTGGTTTGGCGTTAAGTTAGCGGTTGCAGTGCTTGTGTGTGTGTGTTCTGTTTTGTTTTCATCATCTGCGGACGGATTTTAGGTCCTAATTTACTGTCAGAGCGGGAAATTCCGACCCCGGCTGTTGCGAGCAGCAGTAGCAGTGTGGTGGTGGTGCCGGTGGTGCTCCGCAGTTCCGCGATGCACACGTACCGGTATGGCACCGACTGACATAGAAATCGATATCGGGGAGTAAATACGTGTTCTCAATGCCACCGTGCTTGTTATGTTCACCGATTAGTCATGTTTACGGAAGCGCCGACGTCGAATGCGGAGCGCGCACAGCATATGTGGGTCACGGTGATCCGTGCTCGCGATGGACTTTCGACGAGGCGATTGCTACGCTGTTGACATTGCAATGCAATATAACCTTTCTTAACTAGACTTATGACGGTTACTGACGAAACGAAATTACCTGGGCGGAAAAATAACATGACCGCACAACCAGTCAAATTACTATTCGAAGGTTGAAGCAAAAGGGTTGACATTCGGGAGAGTTAATATTGGTTGATCATGATCGTGATCATGATTGACCTAACTCTGCGCAGCGCATGTGGCCTGTCGCTCGGAGCCCACCTTTGTGAAACCGCTGCTTGCACCACAAGTGCTTCACGCGACCAGCAGTAACTGTTTTGTAATTGTAATACTTTAGATTCCGTGGCAACGCAAAAGGATTAGAAGCTTTTCCTTTGACCGCGTTGTGAACAGGTTGAGCTATTTTCCAAATGCAGCGTTCACGCGTATCTCGAGCTGCGTTTCCACATTTGGCTGCCTGCTTATCCTGCTATCGAGTGTGCGATGGAGAAAGTCATCCTTTCATATCGTTTGGCAGTGTAATGAGTTGGCCTGAAAAAAGTAAACAAAACGCCGTGATTTTAAAGGTTAGATTAGATGAAAAGGGGATTGTTTAATGCCAATCGGCTGTAATGACCAAACAATATATGGTATTTTAAATTGACTACAAGGAACCAGAAGTTATTGTAATGTTGTATTGTATCGGCGCTCGTGAAAGATCCCCAAGTGGTCAAAATTAACCCGCAGCCCTCCACTACGGCGCGCCTCATCACCCATGAAGCGTCGGGGCGTTAAACACCATAATGAATGAATCAATCAATAAACCAACCAATCAATGCTGTATTGTAAAGGATAAAGTTGCTTCTAACATTTCAGGGGGTTCCATTCTCTGTCGCAGCTTTGCGTGTGATAAATGAATTTTGCTCCGTCTGCTTGCCGTCCAAGTGCACCCAACAAACCCTGGAGTTGGTCGTTGGTACAAAGTCGTTGCGATTTATCAACGGAATCCACCGATACCTCAACTCGGTGTGCGTTGGGAAGCCATGCAGCAAAAACACGCAGCAACCGCACTGCATTTTCTCCAGGCAGTGTCGTGCACATGCGTGCTGTCAGCGACTGTTTCTCGCTTTCTCTGGTTGTTGCAATAACCCACCACCGCGCAGTGCTGACCAAGCGACGTTTGCGCCTTGAACGGCATCGCAGCATTGGCTAAAACAGTTGAAAGTTCCGCAAAAACTAAGAACGCGGTGCGAAATACTACTGAACTACGCAGCGTAGCACACCGCGCCGAGCGATGTTAACAGCCCAGCGCGCACCGGCAACGCTGGTCGGCCGCCGAGAGAACTGGTTTGAGAGTATTTTCCTCCTTTCCAGGCTGCTTATGGAAAATGGTGTATATATATATATATATATATATATATATACATACACACGCATTAGGGTTGGGACGCAACCCCCCCCCCCCCCCCCCCCGAAATAAATTTCTGGCTACGCCACTGACCACCACCATCGGCTATTTATGGTGCCATCACCCAGTCACCAAATTTTCCAGAGATTGCATTCGATCTGACAGGAATGAGCTAATCAGTAATTATATTGCATGTGCTCGGCTGAATGAAAATTTTCCGTCCAGCAACGGGGTCATTACAGCGCCAAGATCATGGCATAATTTTGCTCTGCCAACAAAGTTAGATGCCACCTTTCCCAGCAAACTGAGGTCACACGTGAGGTCGAACTGCAACAGTACAGGCACTGACACAGCTGTTTATTGGAGACAAAACTTCCAACGCCGCTGCCTCCATACAAACTTTGCTGCGCTTGGAATGTGAATAAAAAAAGAAAGCTGGCATACTCGGATGCAGGAGGCAGAGATTCACCAAAGCTGCTGCGAAGGAACTTTTATTGACCCTTGAAATACTCTCGGCTATGTAATGTTACAATAAGTTCATCAGAAGAAAGATGTGCTTGCCAATCAACGCGCAATGGTACACAAATTTCTTCACTTGCTTGAAATGAACAAGGTTACTGAACATTAACTACATGAAGGTTTTGCGAGAAGGGTGGGCTCTGCAACAGGGTCGGTAGTGACTTTTGTAACCTCATGGCAACCGCTACACTGGAATTTAAACTCCGACCAAAGGCCAATCCTTCGTTCCTCTTCAAACTCAAAGTGTCCTCCACCAGGAAAAGGGCACCGGTGTTCGCCAAGCTCTTGAGCAGCCTTCATGAGGTGGCCCACAGACACAACTCTTCTTCCACACACGCCTCCATTCTGTGCTGTCGGGACACTGACGTCCCTCTCAAAGGAAAGCTCTGGCAAAAGCTCCTCAATTCCAAGGCCGTCCCAGTAGTCAGCCATAGCTTCATGACTTGACGCAGACTGAGGTGATCTGCAATCAGCCGTGATGGTTGCAGTGTTGGTGTTCATCAGAGGCACTGCTTTGTGCATATTTTCAGCACGTTTTCTGTAAAACACAATGTCTCTTTACTACATGTGCACCAACAAAATGCATAGCAAGAAAAAACAAAATGTCAGGAAACATATAAATGTGCAAATAGGCGCTAGTGATGTGCGCATAGTTCCTAAAAAGTGGGAGTCATAAACCATGTGACACTCCTGCACTTTCTAACTATTCGTGGGGTGCTTGCCTCTGGAGATGAGCAATTACAAAGGACATAGTGTGAAAACACCTATAACTGCTCTTGTATACTGATAGCGTCTGCCTCAGGATGGTAGAAGCATATGCAGCTATTCACTCTTCCAGCCAGCTACAGAATGACACCAAGGCAATTGAACAAATTACATAACGAGAACTAGCAGGAGTTCGTACTGCCCACAGTTGGTTTGAGCGCATTTTTTAGTGGGTTAATATGCGGCAAGCTGTAATAATTCTACCACCTACATGTTGGTGTATCGGTTTTTTTTTGCTCATGTATCCCAACATAACCCACAAAGAAGGGCCTCAAATTGACATAAAACCCCAGACGTAACCCCATAATTGGGCAGAAAACCTGTATCGCCTAGTTCCCAGATAAAGAAAGGAGGAGCTTATGGATAAGGTGAACAAAAGAGCACTACAAAAAAGGCATTGTCTAGCGTTCCGTCCAGACGGAACGATAAGGAATGCTAATGTTGCGGAACGGCAGCTGTCACTAAAGTTCTGTTCAGGAGGAACGCAACTCTCCGTGAGAGCAATCTGTTGATTTTTATCCAACCGAACACACCGCTTCCTCACACCGCCAGGGTCGTTGTTAGTTAGTAATCACTATTTAGTAATTATAAATGGTCGGACTACCTCTAGCTAAGTACGGAAGGAACTCCAAGCTGCTACCCCAAGCCTGCTTGGCAACATGAAGAGAAAACAGTCTTTCTTGATATTTATGCAAAGGCAAAACCGCTTGAAAGTTAAAGTTGATTCATCAAAAGTAAACGGTTACAAAAAAATTTACAGACTAGCTTTGTGCAGCCATAGTCACTTATAATAATTACAGATTATCGGACGTAACCCTAGCGTTGGCTGCGTCGGCCTTGGCTTCAGTGAGCCGTAGCGGTTCAGCCGGTTGGGTAAAACCAAAATCGACTGCTCTAGCCAACTGAGTTGTAAGGCGGGCGTGAAGTATAGTTATTGCAAAAGTTCTAAATGCGTCAAAAAAAAAAAAGAAACAGAGCTCGGCAAGATTTCAACACCCAACTACAACGTCCGTAAGCAGAGGCGTAAGTACGACTATTTCACAACGCGTAGCTTTTACGGGTACGGCAGGAGCGAGTACGGCTATTTCACGACGCCTAGATGGTACGGCTACGGCAGCGACGACGGAGAGTTTTCAGGGCACGCCGGGGCGCGCGCCGGCGAGCGCGCCAGGTTAGTTCACGACGGGTGGTGGGGGGGGGGGGATTTCACGACGCCAGCGAGACGCCAACCATATATGGCTACCTTCTGCATTTTTACGGCCAGGCATTGGCGGCCGGGCCACATGCAATGGGAAGGGGCCGCGAATAAAAGTGCAAGCGGTGGCAGCAAGCGGTGGCTAGGCTCCGAATAACAAACCACCCAGAGCTTTTAGCATTGAAAGGTAAAACTAGCAGCCCCACGCCGGTCAAAATCGTGGTAAGAACTAAGCGCGCTTTTTCACATCCCCAACACATGCGAACCCTCATGCGGACCCTCATATTCCGCCAGAACACAACAAAGGCTGAACAGAAATAACACTCGCAGCGCGTTAGCGCGAGATTACGTGCAATGAACACAAAAAGAAAATCCTTACTTGCATGAGGAAGCTGCGGCCGCTCTCGCTTGCGCTCGGCGACTTTGTGATGCATTTTTAGGCCTTATCAAACGTTTTGGCGTTTTACGGGTGTTACCCATCGCAGATCACAAAACGTCGCACCGCTGTACTCCACCGGACAACGGCGGTGCAGAATGCCCAGAGATACCGAGCAAATTTGCTACCACCGAAGTTCGCACAGACCGCACGGCGTGGCGACAAAAACTGAACGAGTATCGGCCACAGAACAGGGAGGATTTTATCGGCAGTATCGGGTATCGGCACCACGACAAAGAAGAGGCGAAAAGTCTGGGGAGCCTGAATGTACCGCCTTGAGGCTCCCTCGAATAGTGCGTTTGGCCGCGCCATCGGTAGCAGAAAGCTGAAACGTAACAAAGTAGCTTTACAGTTTCGACACTGGATGGCGCCACATAAAACTGCAACGTTGTTATGGCTGTAAAATTGTCGCTACAGGAATAAAAAAGGGTTAATTGTACATTTACTTGGTAATGTTATAAAGATATGACATCGACGTATATTCCATGTAACGCACTTTTTGGAGTTCCGTGTGTGTACGTAAATAGGCGCGTTTGAGCGCTTCGGCCGGCGTGATGAAAATCAGCCAATTTCAGTAACAGTTTATACGTGTTCTATTTATCACAGCGCAACCACTGAACGTAACTAAGTAAAGGAGGTCTTCAAGTTTGATGTGTGAAAATATTGAAACTTCGTCTTCAGCAGCAACGCAGAAAAGTTGCACCAGAAAACCCATGTGTACGTGTAAACTGCCATATGTAGACCAAAATAACTTTAAAACCGCTGAACGAAATTCAGCGAAATTTCGGCAGTATACAAATACATATGCTGGCAACGCGCACACGAAAACACATTGCTCTGCATTAATCCATGTAAAAGTTTAGCGCGAGTGAAGTTGCGCTATTTTAGCTATTTTCAAACGGCCGTATAACAAAATCTATTCGCTGAAACGGAACTTCCAAACGTAACTAACTGCATAGACATCTATTCTATGCACATACCAAACTACATGTAATTACGTCGCATAGTTTTCTCAAATTCTTACACCGCCCGAAGCAAAAAAAGCAAAAATACAATTTTTCTCTCTTGCAAATTGGCTTCTCCTTCTAAAGCCAAATTAGCTGGAATAGACCGGTAAGCGAGTTCGGAATCTAGAAGACTTCTGCTTTCTAATGATAAATTAGCCATGAATGTGGTGCCAACTGGGGCGCAACAGCGCCTACGCAAACATCGTCCAAAACCGGCAGCGCGGGCCGATCGAGTGGGACCGCCACCTTAACACACATAAACAAAGGGAAAAAAGAAAAAAGAAAACAAGGGAAGGAAGAGGGGGATTGGGATTAGCGGGAGGGACGCGGAAACCGCAGAGGGAGGGGGGTGCGGGGATGAAAGAGGTTCGAAGAAAAGACCAAGCGACCATGCGGGGATGAAAGAGGTTCGAAGAAAACACGTGGTTTCACATGGCGTGAAATCGCGGAAACGCTTTCTTGCGAAAAACGTGTATCACCGCTTTCAACAACGCCCACGAGAGCATTTCATTCTCCCACTCGTATTCCGCATCTACCATCAACTTTCTCGATGTATCAGTGAGGATATCGGACAACGAGCTTGTGACCTCAGTGTACAGGAAGCCAACGGACCGACACCAGTACTTGCATTTCAAAAGCAACCACGTCAAACACTGTAAACTCGGCATACCATACAGTCAGTCTCTGCGTTTCAGAAGGATATGCTCTGACCCAGCTGATTTTGCCTCTAACTGTCAACAACTAACTAATGACCTAACACGACAACAATACCCACCGTCTGTCATCAGTGATGCCATTAGGAAGTCTGAGAAACAGGACCGCCGAAACCTGATAACTAACTCAAAATCCAAATCTTTGAATACGACCCCCAACCTTATTCTAACATATGCCGCTTCGTCCTCCAGCGTAAACTGCATACTTAGAAAGCACCACAACATTCTACTCCAAAGCGAAAAGTTGCGAAGTGTTTTCCCTGAGCCTCCCCGCGTCGTGTACCGACGTGCGAGAAACATCAGGGATATTGTAACGTCATCTAAGGTCAACACCCCCAGCTTCACAGGCAGCGGACCCTGCAATAAGCCTAGGTGCAAACTATGCCCCATGATGACTAAAGCCTCTGTCGCCACCAGCACCACGTCTTCCTTCTCTTTCCAGATAAGAGGAAACTTTGACTGTGACAGCGCAAACATTGTCTACCTTCTTGAATGCACCATATGCCACGCCCAGTACGTTGGTCAAACTGAGAATCCGTTTAGAATGAGAATCAACAACCACCGAGCACACATAAAGTCCCTACCACACCTTCCCCTATCTAAACATGTAAATAATCTAGGCCACCCTTTCCACGCATTCACAGCCACAGTGCTTCAGTCCAATTTCAAAACGCATTATGATCGTGAAGCCCGTGAATCGTACCTTATTTACAAGTTTAACACTGTCTTGAGCGGCATAAATGAAAACACAGGCCGATTGTCTTGCCTGCCCAATCAGGCACCGGAGAAGGCCGATGCAGCGAGCAACTGAGAAACTTTGTTCTGAAAGAGCAACGTTCTTACTTTTTTTTTTTTTTTTTTAATTTGTGTACATATTGTACTTTGTACTGTGTCAGTGTATTGCTTGTGTGTAGTTGCCATACCACATGTACATATATTTCACCATAGTACCCCTTGCTTTATAATTTTTTCTTTATTTGTATGATTATTATTTTGTGTCCTTTTGCACTGAACAATTGCTATCGGGTAGATAAAACGGCTTGTCTTTTCTGTGGTGATATTCTGTTTATAGTTTTTTCTGTGCGTCTGTATGCGGGTATGTAAAGAAATATGATCTTGCGTGAATACTCTTCAAAAACTTCATGTGGCACTGTATATCTCCTTTTTTCTGTTTTTCGCCTTATGTTCATTTATTTTCGGTATTTATGTGATTATGCTTAAATTAGCGTTACTTTGCATTGTATTGTCCTTGCATTGCATGACCTAGTGGACGCCTCGTGGCCGGCTGCCATGTTTTTCGCAAGAAAGCGTTTCCGCGATTTCACGCCATGTGAAACCACGTGTTTTCTTCGAACCTCTTTCATCCCCGCATGGTCGCTTGGTCTTTTCTTCGAACCTCTTTCATTCCCGCACCCCCCTCCCTCTGCGGTTTCCGCGTCCCTCCCGCTAATCCCAATCCCCCTCTTCCTTCCCTCGTTTTCTTTTTTCTTTTTTCCCTTTGTTTATGTGTGTTAACGCTTGCACTAGGCATCCGTAATTACCTCTGGGCTTCCCACCCTTTTCTCCTCACCAGTCAATTTCCTCTGGTTCTTTGCATATTTTCTGTATTTTTGAAACTCTCACACCCTGCAGGTTGCCCTACCTGGCACCTGCCGCCAGAAACAGGTCAACAAACGAGCTAAAACGAGCCCCTCCTTAGTTCTCACCTTCTTGCTTTCCCGTCGTGACTTCAGTACCTTGCAATGCCTTCCTCTTATCCTATAGCTTCGCCTGCCTTCATTAGGCCCCTTTCCCCCCTGTTCCCCGGCAGCACTCCAACAGCCCTCTATCCCCCCCCCCCCCTTTTTTTTTTGTCCACCTTGTGCGTTCTGCGGCTTTTTTGTGTCGCGTAGAGCCTACGTTTTTCTTGCCCCGCCCACAACTGAAATGTATTTAAACCCAACTGATCTGCACTATTTGTATCTTTGAAAAAGACCGGCCCCCGGTCGAAACGTTAGAATAAATGTTATGTTTTTCAGTTTGACTTCTCTATCGTACAGCTAACCTCATAGCCAGGAACCTTTTCTCTTAACTATATATATATATATATATATATATATATATATATATATACAAGAGAAGAAAAACTTCGAACAAGGTAAAAGCACGATTGCGGCCTACGTTTCAGCAAAGAGAACTTGCTTACTTGCTTTCCCTGAGGAAAGCAAGTTCTCTTTGCTGAAACGTAGGCCGCAATAGTGCTTTTACCTTGTTCGAAGTTTTTCTTCTCTTGTGTTCTCTACCATCTTCAAAGTTCTACTACTCCCTATATATATATTGTAATGGACCTCGAGGTCCTCCGGCTGCCAAGCCGTCGAGAGAGAGCCGAGAGCGCACGTCAGATGATAATGAGGGCTTTAATGGAACAACTCCGCGTGGAGCGCGAGCGCGTGCCACCGCTCGGTTCGTGCTGGTGAAGATGATGATGATCAGCGTCGTCTGTTATGGCGCAGAAGAGGAAGAAGTTCCAACACTCTCCCCCGCCGACAGATGACGCAGGTTCGCTACATTTGAATGGTCTTCGCAGAGTGGGTGTAATTCTTGCTTGAGCGAATATGGCTTGGCTGAAAACTTCGGCCGACGAAGCATCGCCAATGTCGTCTCTTTTTTAGTCGGCGACTGGTACCCAGAACCTCTTGCGCACTTTGGTCAGAATGTCTCGTACTTCCCCATGGAGGACCTGTGCGTGGGCGTGCTGGATCACGAGAGATGTTCGGTTTTTTCTCGGTTCCTTTTTTCAGGTGATCTCGAGTCGTTGTTTCATACCTTCGCACAAGCTTGACACCTTTTTCTAGCTTTTCCGTTGAGCTGGGGATCCGCATCGTCGCAATAGCAAGGCTATTTCCTAGGTCGAAGCTTGGTTTCCACGGGGAAACAACCTCTTGTCGCTCATTCGTCGCTTCGACGGCCTTTTTTACTCGTGTCATAGCCAATTTGGTGGTGCCCCAGCTTTGTTTGTTCTTGCATTTGGCGCCTATGCCTCCAACTTGCGATGAACGGTTCAGAACCTTTGACACCTCGTTGGCTCCCACGCACGCACGGAGCACGATAACGTTGGCGCAGTGGGTGACATTTACTCCTACTGCCAGCGGGCCCTGTACAGTCCAGCCCAGCAACGTTTGCACTGCTTTGAGCGTAGTGGTCAGTGGTTTTACATTGCCGGTCACTAGATCCCAGTAGTGGTCCGCACCAATCAGGATGGATATTTTGATTTCACCGAATCGCTGTGCTCTGAGTGCCCTTGTGTCCAAGTGCATTTCTTTCATCTTCGTGATGACTTCGTCGTCCGGTACGGGAATGTGCTCGTTGCATATTGCGTCGATTTCGAGCACCTCAATCTGTACGGGCCTCTCTGTCTTTCCGCTATCTATAGACAGACGTACTTTACGGAAGGTTTTTGTCTCCTTTGGACCTCCAAAGACACCAACAGTCAAGGTCTCCTCTTCTACAAACTCGCATCCTAGTCTCTTGGACACATCTGCAGTGATAAAACTACGTTGGCTTCCGCCGTCGAAAAGAATTCGGTGGTGTCCCGAGGATGTGGAGCCAGCTACTGTTGCAGTCAACGTTTGGAGAAGTACTGTAGGGCCAGTTGAGGCCACGTTGCTGTTGCTCGGGGTGTCTTCCGTGCACATGGTAGTTGCATGCTTTCGAGCACACTTGCGACAGCGCAGTCGACTTCGGCAGTCCTTGGACAAGTGGCCTTTCTTCAGACATCGGAAGCATCGACCTTCCCTGGTGAGCAGCTGCTTTTTTCGCGTGATGTCCCATTCATCGATGTCGCAGACCTCTGAACGATGCTTTGTGGACTGGCAGAACAGGCACCGCTGAGTGTTGTTCGCTGAAAGGTGTAGAGCCGACATGCTATGTATGTCACAGTGTTGCTGCTTTCTAGGCGGCTCTTCTGGGGTCACAGCGACTTCTGAGGTCCCTACTCCTGTATGGTGCTCCATGGCTTCTCGACACTGAACTTGATGGTCGATGAACTGGAGAAGCTGTTGAAGCTCTTGTTCGGGCTGTGCCGTCTGGTTCTGTCGGTCTCTTATTACTTGAGCTGAGGTGGATGCCGTTGTTGAAGGCGTCGTTGGGCTGAAGTGCTCGTGAAACTTCAGGACCATGTCGCATGGCAGTACTCTGAAGAGGATCTCCCGTAACATTAGGCAGTAATTAACGGGACTAGTGCCAAGCGCCTTCAAACTTCTTATGTGTACTTGGACCTCGTCGTATAGCAGTCGAAGTTGATGCACGTTCGAAGATGACGAAACTGGTCTCAAGTCCAGAAGGCTTCTGAGGTGATCTTGTATGATGAGCCTTTTGTCACCGAAGCGCTTTCTTAAAATATCGATGGCGTCTTTGTAGCACTCCTCGCTCGGCTGGAGTCCAGAGATGGCCGATGCGGCAGCTCCAGTGACGAGGGTGTTCAAATAGCTGAATTTGTCTGCAGTGCTCAGGTCGTCGTTATTATGCACGGCCGACGCGAACTGCATCCAAAAGCGCTGCCAGTTCTTCCGGTTCCCATCGAACTTTAGAAGGTCAAGCTGAGGCAACTTAGCCTTGCTGGCGGTCGGAGTCTGGGAAGTCGGCAGTCGTGTAGGTCTGGATGTGAGAGCGTCTTGCAACCTGAAGCGCAGGGCCGCTGCCGTGTTCACGACCTTGTCCGCATATTTACCCGCGTCCGACGTCTCGCTTTCGAGCAGGCCGTCTGGTGTCTCGTCAAATATGAGGTCGTCCTGTTTCTTTATATGCTGGTGGAGCGCTTCGATTCGTTCCAGCAGAACGCTCACCTCGGACGCCGAAAGTCCACGTTGCCCTCGCAGTGCCTCTTCCGCTTCGGTTATTATGCCGTCCAGCTGAGAGCGGAGGCTCTGGCGACGTCGGAGTAGCCGGTTCATAGCGGTCAGCTGGCGGCCGGGGATTCTGGGCCAAGGTCGTCGGCGCCGCGTCGGTTCAAAGGGGTTGCGCGGCTCCGGGCGTCGATGAGGTAGGCCTTGTCGCGAGATCCCGGGTTTCCGGCACCATGTAATGGACCTCGAGGTCCTCCGGCTGCCAAGCCGTCGAGAGAGAGCCGAGAGCGCACGTCAGATGATAATGAGGGCTTTAATGGAACAACTCCGCGTGGAGCGCGAGCGCGTGCCACCGCTCGGTTCGTGCTGGTGAAGATGATGATGATCAGCGTCGTCTGTTATGGCGCAGAAGAGGAAGAAGTTCCAACATATATATATATATATATATATATATATATATATATATATATATATATATATGTGCGCGACACGCCCGCCCGCACACGCACGCACACACACACACACACACACACACACACACACATATATATATATATATATATATATATATATATATATATATATATATATATATATATATATATATATATATATATATATATATATATATATATATATATATATATGTGTGTGTGTGTGTGTGCGTGCGTTTGCGGGCGGGCGGGCGTGTCGCGCACATGCATCTGTAAGTAGGTTAGTTCCCTTATAAATGTGTTTTCCCGTAACTTGCAGTGTTTTTCGCCCGCATTAGACATTTCTTTGCGTCTGTTTTTCTCTGACATACCAGTTATCCTTGAGTGTTGAAAATGGTGCTTTATGGTTTTCTTAAAATTCGGCACTGAACTCCACGCGAAGACCACCTGCTCGAATAAGTTATGTGGGCAGGGGACACAAAGTGAGATGATAATTATCGTTGTCATCAACCCAATTCACTAAAATTAATTATTAATTTTTAGTTGACTGCAGTAAGTGGGTTTGTTCGTATGAAAAGTTAGATTCGTAGTTTTTCTGCACTGTATCAGTTGGAAGCATTCCTCTAGCGTTTCTGGGCTCCGAGATATCCGACGCCGAAATTTAATTGTCGTTCGCAGTATTACGCATTCAAGAAAGTTAGGACCGGCGCAAATATCCTGCCTCATGTGACGCAGCTGTTGCGGCTGTTCCGCTGTTATATCTTGATTTCGCCAGCCGAGATGTGAAGGGGATAGCTATCATCTTCGCCAATGTCTCCGCTCCGATGTCAGACCAAACGCCGCACGCAACAGCCGCGTCACATGAGGGAGGATCTTTGCGCCGGTCCTAATTCTCTCGCTTGCGTAGTCATGCAAATGACAATTAAATTTTGGCGTTGGATATCTCGGAGCACAGACACGCTAGAGGAATGCTTCCAACTGATGCTATGAAGAAAAACGACTGCATTTAACTTTTGAATACAAACATACCCACTTGCTGCACTAAACAAAAACATTAATTATTCAATTGTAGTTAATTAGTCTGCTGACAGCGATAATTATCATCTCACTTTGTGTCCCGTTGGCCACATAATTTATTAGCACAGGTGGTCTTAGCGTGCCTCCGAGTGCCTAATTTTAAGAAAACTATAATGCGTCATTTTGAACCCCCGGTATATTAGCGCTGCTTTGATATTTCATGGCTTATTATTTTGTAGTTTAATTGTATAATCTTAATACATATATTTTCTTTCAGCGACTGCACCTAATCTTCGTTTTATTATTAATCACCGGGGTCCCACGGACAGTGTTCTTCTCTATGGGACACCTGTCTGCGTAAGAACTCTATGTTATTGATTTTGTTTACGGAATGAAGGTAGACTGAACTGAACTGAACTGAACCGTTCTATATTCTCTTAGCAGCGAACATCGTTGAGCTGTCGTACGTATGGCGGCGCCGGGGTTAACGCCTCTATTCGCCGCGAGCTCGACATGTAGGTGGCGACAGCGTCGCGCTGCTAGTGTGGATGCTCCGCTGAGCGGCCCGTAAGAATGCGCACTGTGGGCGCGCTTCGTGCCGTTTTTCCCCCGTATGTGCGCACGAAAGGTGCAAACAAGAGTGGTATAATGTAGTTCGGTTCCTCAACGTTCAATGTATAGCATGGAAGCGGCAGTCAGTTTTCATTACTACGCCAAAAAAAGCGACGACTCATCGGGAACCTCAGAATGGCCGTAATTGTTACAATGAACTTGTACGCTGTGGCTCGTAGCAAGCTCGATCTTTCCAGAATATGGATTTGAGCCTTAAATAAAATCATAAATAGAAACAAATCAGGAAGCCGCGATCTCTGAAAATCAGTTTACAACGGCAATCTCAATCGCTTTCACTGGTAGCATGACGCATTCTTGCATTTGTGGGATGCCCTGAAATGGTAACACTACTTAACTGCCCCGAAATTCTTTCTAAGAGCTTACGATATTTTTTGTGTGTTCAAAAGGCAACATAAAATTACTGAATTTTGATCAGCGCAGAGATATAAATGTAGCCGCTCTAACGGGTCTTTTAAATGAAATTTTAACGACTCCGAAGAAAGGTTTGATGAATAACGGTTTCGGATCACTTATTTACGGATTTCGTCGCAAGTGAACTTGCGAATTGAATTGTCAACGCACGCAGTACAATCAACATTTCATGTTTAGCTAGGTTTTCGCAAAGTGACAAGCAGGTTTACAGTGTGCAAACCAAGCTTCTGGGACCTCACAGTGAGCACAAATTTTCGGTTACGGCTGCTGTGCTTACCATTTGCGTTCCTTTTAAAATCTAACAGGTGCCTGCAACAGCGAGATGTGTTTGAATTCTTGCGTATAAGGTCGCTTACGAACCCTAAAGATGGCAATAAATGAAGTTGCGCTGTTGCAGATGTAGTAAAACATTTCCTTTTTATTTCTCGTTGCGAATCAGCGCAACGGGTTCTCGGTAACTACTTTGTTTTGTAAACTGAATATCGCTTTTTTCGTGGCATTTAATTCTTGAGGATTGGTTAAAAAATGAAATTCTGTGCATTTAGTTTTGTTTTCGGGAAAGGGGGGGGGGTCCTGCCAACGTTGCAGGAGCAGCGAGAAGAGAACGCGTGTAACGCGAAAACTATAGTTATCAGTATTACTTACAATCGCAACTACACTAGGCGTCGTGTTCTGTAGCGGTGAAAAAGCAGTACGTATTTTCAGAACTGATTAACCCCCCTTTGGTCCGGGATTGTCCAGGAATTGTGGCTCGCCTTTTTCAAAATTGTATTGAAAGCAAGCATTGTGGGAAAAAATTAAAAAAAAAAAAACAGTGAGTCATGGCACACACCCCTCACACATCTGGGCAACAACGCGCATTATATTACGCGTTTTCTCCTCTTTCTTTAAACTTACGTCCACCTTAACAGGTTAAGACGTGACCATATTATGCATTTGGTAATGCGGAGTGAGACATTTCTGGACAAGGTGATTCATGTCGGATTTGAAAATGATATATATGAAAATGACACACGAAATGCCACATTTTGGTGGAATACAGAAGCTCTCAAAAAACAAGGACGAAGGAAGAAGGAGCGCTTCTGTATTCCACCAAAATGAACACATACCAACTAGCCCAACTTTCCGTTCTTCTGAAATGCCACATGACAGACGCAAACTAACAACTGCTTAATTTTACCGAGAAATCCCCCTAAATACTCTTGCGCATCCATAGAAACGTATTTTAAATAATACGTAAAATTAGCAACTCGATACAGTTGAATAAATGTTTATTCCTTGTCCTCAGTATAAACAACGGATGTCCAAAAATGGTATTTTAGGAAAGGTACGGGAAGGACACGATCACACATGGGCGATAGCGCACGGGTCGTGTGCAGCGTAAATGTTTTTGTTTGTTTCTTCTTTCTATAACGACACAGCGCAATTTTACAAGGGTGTGGAATTTGCACGCGTATGCACAGGTCTTGTCTCTTCTTACACGTTTCGCGTAGGAAACTTTTATCCTTTAAATAATCACCACGCCACCTTCAAAAAGCACTCTTAGACGTTCCCGAAACGGCAGACGACAGCACTCAACAATAAGAACAGTGCAATGTGTGGAAGCAATGTTTATAACAAGTTTCACACTCAAGCTGTGGCCAGGGCGAAGATGTTTCGTGGAATTAAACCAGCGCATTAACCCGCAACGGCCGCTGATTATTGCGTTTCTAGAGGAAATGCGCAAGCAGAGGTAACTAAGTCATTGCTTACTGCCAAATGAGCACACATATTGGCTGTTTTGTCGTGTGCAGCACGCGTCTTGCGCCGCACGCAATGAGAAAAAGCAGACGACGCGAGAGCGCCATCCACACTAGGAGCGGTTCGTCCCGCCGCCGCCAGGGGCCGACTGTGTTCGCGCTCGGGGCGAATAGAGATAGCGTGGTGACCTATGCCGGGGAACCGGGCTAGGTGGCCGTAAGAACCCCGTTCCTCCGTCATGTTCTTTTTTTGGCCCAAGCAAAGCCGTTGATTTGGAACTTCCCATAAACAAGCGAACACGCTACTGTAACGTGCGTTCACGGCACCCGCCAGCTGACAAACATCGTATCGAAAGACGAAGTTTAGCTTTCACAGGAGGTGCGCCATGCACGTGGTGGCTTTCTCGTGCCGCCGTCTTACGCGTGATCGTACGAGGACCTCCAAGTGCGCGCGCTCATCGAACAGCGGTGGTGAATCCAACTAAATCGTCTCCTGAAAAAGAGGTGCTGCTGTTGTTGTTCACGATGACTAAAGGATTCCTCTTTGAATCAGAGTGATGGCAGGTGCCATATTCCTTGCGTAAGGAATTACCGGCCCCGGCTAACCCTTTATAAACTATGACATATTTGTTTTTCGATTACCCAAGGAAGGTAAATATGATTCCGATGGTCCTGTGTAGGCCACTTTTCTACTTTTGGAGCGAATCGGTGTATTTCTCGGGTTCCATGAATTTTTAATGTCCGTCAGCAAAACCTGCATGTGCAAAAACTGAGCTCCTGAATTACATACAGAAGCGCGAGTCATTTTAGCAGACGATGTGTTCGTGTGTGTACGTTTGTCTCTGTAGAATTCCGAACGCACGCCTCTCAACTCACCGGAAACGATTGGCATAGTGGACGCAATGAACTAAATGGCAATGGTAGCCAAAATAAAAGCCTGGTACCTAGTCAGGTACTTGACGCAACAGGTAAACTGTAAAAAAGAGCTAAAACTAGGGGTGTGCGAATATTCGAAAAGTCCGAATAATACTCGAATATTAAATATGTAATATTCGTATTCCCTTCGACAACTATATATTCGAAACATTTAGAATATTCGAAAGGGTTCGAATATTCTTAAAAGGGTTCGAATAGTCGGCTATTATCGAATATTTGGACTGATTAGTTTAAGGGGGGACGCGGCTTTCAACTTCGGGAAAATGACCAAAACATCGTTTTTTGAAAGCCACAAATTTGGCTTCTATGTTTTCTATCCTCTGCGTTCGCAAAGTTTTTCCGCCGAAAACCACCACAAAGTGGCATAAAAAATACTTTTGGCAGCCACGGTGACAAAATTTCAGCGCAAAAGGGCGAAAAAAGGCAATTTTCGGGGCGCTGTATCTCCGCAAAGGTGCCATCGGGCGCGGTCATTTTGGTACCATTGGATCCGCCGAGCGATCCTCTTTCCGGTCCCGGTTATCTCTTTTATTTTCGTTTATTCACAAACGCACAAATGACAGATAAACAAAGACGCACAAACGAAGCCAGAAATAAATGCTGAAGCGTGATTGGCCTGCCGGTCGGCGCGCACTGGAACGGCCCTCCTGATTGGGCGTGGCTGCGGCAACGCAATTCATTAGATGGCGGCCGCCTGAAGTGCGCAGTGCGCGTTTCTGAGTTCATTTTCGCTGCTTCGCTAGGCAAAGTTTCTGTTCAGTCATTATATCGTCTGTGGTATTCAATACGGACATTATGGCGATGGGAACGCCTGAGATTACAAGCCAGATTACGGGAAGTTGCGTGGCTCGTAAGGCGGAGGTACCCGCCGCGGTGGCTCAGGGGCTAAGGCGTTGGGCTGCTGAGCACGAGGTTGCGGGTTCGATTCCCAGCCTCGGCGGCCGCTTTTATGATGGAGGCGAAGAGCAAGAACCCCGTGTGTACGAAAACTCGGCGCACGTTAAAGATCCCCAGGGGGTCAAAATTAATCCGGAGCCCTCCAGTACGGCTCGCCTCATCGCCTGCGTTGCGTCGGCGCGTTAAACCCTGCAATCAATCAATCGAAAGGCGGAGGTCATCGAACGATTCGTGGTGCGCGTACCTTTACCCCTGAGGGTGAAACGCGGCGTGCGCGCTTGTGATAGCGGTTAGCGAAGTGAACGTTTCGTCTGATTTGCGATGCTTACACGCTTAGTTATTGCTATTTTACAGTAGGCTTGCTAGCCTTGGGGAAGAAATGGCCGACGCGTCAAAAGCTGCGGCGCGCACGGCGTAGCCGCTGCGCGTTGGAGCATCGCCTGACTGCGCCACCGGGTACAATTGAATGCCAGTAGTTGTAATTAATGCCTGTGACGTTATATTTAGTCTTAAGAGCGACCTGACTGGCCATGTCAGGGATAATCAAAGTATAACATGTTGCAATGTAAGGGCGCCGCGATGCGGGCGAGCCATATCGCTTTCTTGCGCAACGTTTCGCGCGTACTTCGAGTAATCATGCAAACAGGTCTGAGTTAGGAATAAAACGTGCTGACGGCGTTAAAAATGTACCTTACTGTCGTAGCATTTAACAAATTGAATTTTTTAGGGAAATTATTAATACCAATGCATACATGTATAGTTTGGTGCATATTGGCTGTGCTGCGCGAAATATTGGATGCCCTGAATTTCAAGAGTACTAAAAAAACGTTCATGTATTGGAGTTTGCATTATGCAGAATATTATACCAAGCTTCAAAGTAGCTCATTGGTATCCTTATGATATGTAAACTTTTGGCAATGAACACCTGCACGTATGAGTAGGAAGTTGCTGGTGCAGGCAAGGTTGTAAAGCATAAAAGAAGTCAAAACTTATTTCTCAATTTTAAGTAAATAAAGAGTGCTTCACCTGTTGCCATGGCCACAATACTGCAAAGGGAAGTTGTCCAGTGCAATACAGGCAACCAGCTAACCTACTTTGCATTGAAAGCCATCTCCCTCCGTTTGGTCCGCAAACTCGGCTATGTACTCTTCACAGAGGAGCTGACAATGATGTTTTACGGAAAGAAATTACCTACAAAAGGCAATCTAATTTCCAGGCAAGGCATTCCAGAAGGTCCTTGTTTAAAAGGGCATGAAAAGCTACAACCCTAGCGACTTTTGACGAATGAAATCTATGTTGGAACTTCGGAAGCCTTTTTCTCAGAAAAGTTTTTTTGGCCACCTAAGCCGCTTGCTCCAGTGATTCCTTCGTGACCGCTAGGTCTATTTTGATTCCATTCTTGCTTTTCATTCCTTGATGAACAGTTCAGGTCGTGGCACGCTTTGTTTTTCAGGTTTACGTTTTGTGAACTTCTTATTCAAATAGTCGTTTATGGTCCATATGCCTGTTGTACATTCACCTCTAAAAAACTGAAAACCAAAAAAAACATTGTGTAGTAATATAAATAATCTAAGACTGTCATGACCTCGTCCATTCATTTAGGAATGCAAAGCACTTCGAACAAGTTTTATATCATGTTTTATGAGCCGATCAAGCTCGGTACAAGGTGAACAGAAAGAAAATTTTATAAAGAAAAGTTTTTAAAATATTACTTTGACATTTTTATGTGTATTCCAGCATTTCCAGTTGCTGTGCCAATTTTCATCAAAATTCACAAAGCAATAAAAAAGTTGATTTCGAAAGGCAGGTCCCCCCTTGATTATTCGACATTCGATTCGATACTCCAAGCTAGATATCCGTATTCGATTCGTATTCGAAAATTTCGATATTCGCACACCCCTAGCTAAAACCTTAAGACACCTTGGCAGCTAACTATGAAAAGGTAGGGTACCCGCTAGGCGAGCTATCAAATGTCTATGCGCAAAACGGATTATCCAGCCTACAGTTACTAGAACGGCAAGACAAACAACACTTGCTTTCTAACCCAGCCATCAGCGGCGAAGAGCTCAATGAAGCCATTGCAGAAGCTAACAGGCACTCAACTGGGATCAAGCCTAAGTGAAAGCATAATTAGTCGCAGTCTAAGGGAAGGAAATTATGACTTTCTCTTACAGGGAAGGAATAAAATTTCTGAAAGAGGATCATTACCACAGGAGTGGGATGACGCTATATTTATACTTTCGTCGCCAAACTTACAAACCTACAGAGATTAGAAATCTAAGACCTATCTGTGCAATGTTACGTTACGGTAAATTATTAGGACGCATCATCCTGAGACGGTTATAACTATATCTAAATGCAAAAAAAGTGGCCACTATTCCCGATGATTGGCTTTAGAGAACATATTTCAACCCAAGACACCGCCCCACAGCTCAAAGAGGATGTCACCGGCAGTCCAGACGCAGCTCAAAATAGGGCGATCTTAGCGCTGGACCTTAACAAAAGATTCGACGGTGTTGCACGTGACGGGATGATTGAGGAGCTGGGAAGAACCAACAGCTGCGAACGTATGTTTGATTACGTGATGATTTTTTCAAAGACCGCACGTTCCGAATTACCCTTGGACCGCACACACCAGGCAATAAATACTTATTTGTAGATAGATTTGGTGGATCTTTAAGAACGCGTAAGCTTATAGTCCCTGTCTTTCGCGAACTTGAGACTTTACTAGAGCGCACGCCATTGTCCGGCCTCGGATACATAAGTCCGCGACGCGACGTTTCTCCTCCGTCCCTCTCAGACCTCGCGAACCGTGCTTAGCGCTCTAACCGTCTTAGAGGCCACGTTTGCTCTCTTTAGCATCGGCATTTGCTTCCTGTCATTCTCTTAGGGGCTAAGCACCTTAGAACCTCGCTTTGTCCGTGGCTTGTCTCTTGGCGTCCGTGTACACAGTGGTGCGCATGCGCGAGGAGCATTGGATTTGATTGGATTGGATTTGGATTGGATTGGAATAAATTGAATTGTATTGGATTGGAATTGTACATACTGTACACACGCATTGTCACTCATTTACATGCGCCAGTGGGCAATACCACGGGTGATTTACGGTAAGAACGATCCCCAGTGCTTCTCCCACTCGTCATGATTCACTTCGTGGAGATGCGTGAATTTTTTTCCCATCAGTACCGACCTTTCGCTGCCGTACTTTCAGTTCCTGCCTCTTTGCCGCCAGCACTGGTTCCTGGATTTTAAACGCGTACGCGCAGTCGCGGGAGAGAAGAAATTCTTTAGTCAGTGGCAGCTGGTGCTGCCGCGTTTCAAGTTATCTTCATGACAAACTGGCTAGCGTTCCGAAGTAATTCCATGCGTTGCCTCGGCTCAATCATCCTCTGCTCCTCTATCGCTCCCTCTGGTTACAGATCAACACAGAAATGAACTTAAGGCTGTGAAAATTTTGCCGAGCCGACTTATCACACAATGCAAAGGGCACAAGTAGAGGCACCCCATCGGGATTAGCACTGTGAACCACACTTTTTATTCTAGCAATGTGTGGAGTCAACAGACAATTGAATAAAAGACTCGCTCATGAAGTACACCCTTCATGTGGAGGATATAACATCAGGATAACCAAAGGTTTTTAGGACTCATTGAAAACAGCCTGCAGCAACACTAAACACAATTGAAGAGTGGCCAAAATGACCTCTATTGCACCCCTGCAAATCAGAAGTCCACTCGTAATGAACACACCAATAGAAAACCGCGAGATCAAGTTGATCCGATTTTGGGGATATTCGCATTCCACAAATAGCAGAGGTTCGGGCCTTACGGCTCTTCGTCCAGAAGACGGAATGTCTCAAATTACAACTCAGCATTTTTTAAACCAGAGTGACAGATCACATGATAAAAAAATTAGAAACCGTGTTACTGGACTTAAGGAGCAGGAAGCCTTAAGGCTAAGAAAGACCTTGATAATTTGAAGGATTAAATGCCATCTTCCGTACTTAAACCCATCACAAGCAGACAAACTCAAGCTGGTGGCGCTCATTAGAAAGGCACCTAAGGTTACTTTAGGAGGACGATTCACAACAAGGACCAGGGGCCTCCTGAAAACAGGTACCCACAATACGATCAATGCGATCAGTTTATTACATTCCGATCAAAAAATCAAGCCAGGAACGTCCTCAGCGTAATCACTTTCGACCCTACACTTCGCAACGAGGCACAGAAAATGAAACAGCCAAATGAAACAGCCATACTCGAGATGTTCAAGGTACTTTGCCCCTTTTCCAGGAACATGGACGCCGAAAGGAACGGGGAGAGGAGACGGGGAGTTGTGTTGGTATCGGCAGCAGATATCGGCAGCAGATATCGGCAGCAAGCCAAGCAATGTACTATGTAGACATTAGTTACAGCAGAGGCAAGCACATCATCGTAGCCATGAACAGGGAGCTGCATTCCTGACATGACCACGGGAATTCGGGAAACGGGAATTCCCCAACGGGAATTCCCCGAAGCGGAGACATATTTATAACTATGCCTCCGAGGTAAAGCCTGTAAAGTGACACATTTATAGATAAAATTATTCATACCACGTAGATGTGTTAATTGGAATTTCCTGCCGCCTGATATTGAGTTATTACTGATACCGTGTATTTGAAGAATATAAGCGCCGACATTGGTCTTAACCGAACTAAAAAACGTTTTTTTTTGCGTGCGTGTGAGCGTTATTTTCGAAACTAGGGTCCTTATCATGCACCAGCTGTGTACTGCTTTTTATTTTAGCCACGCTCAAACTTGTATTTTTGGCTCAGGACCTGTTTGTATATTTCTTTTAAATTATAATGCACTTCTTTGACTGTAGTGGATTGCGGTTTGTTGTACTGTGTTGCCCACCCCCTATGTGGCCTATCATTGAGGGCCTTTAGGGGTATCTTGAATAGTAATAATAATAAATAAATATAACAATATTGATAGTAATAACAATAGCGGGGCTAAAATAAACAAAGCCGGCATTTTACGACATGCTGCTTCCCGAGATATCATGACACCTTCCACCCGCATACACCCAGGTCACAGAACTTGCGGTAATCATTTTGTCATATTTCGAGAAATCATGCCAGGAAATCATACCCAACGACATGAATAAGGATACAGCTGATTTAATAAATACTCACGACGATATAATTTCAACTCCTGGCTACGCTGAGGTGTGCGGCAACATCCAGACGGACACGCTCGCCCATGAGTTCAGAATGTAGGCACTAAACATGCCCCTGGGGTGGGTCAATGAACGCGGCACAACGAACAATGTACTACAACATAATAAACCACACAGAACGGAAGTACGCCGTGCTCACCCCAAATTTGACAGACAGCGAGCCGTGTTACTAAGACAAGCACAGACTAACAGGTAGTACCTTATGTAGACATCGTCTTTCCAAACGAAAGATAGAACCACCACCAGCGTGCACAACGTGTGGTGGAGTGCAACATCTCCATTGGGGAATGCCTTCACGATATCAAAAAACATACCTGACTTGCGGACGCCAACGCAGCTGTCATATCCATATTTGTCCGACTCCCAGTTAACGATGCGAACTGAGCGGGGTTCGCTTCAAGATCGGTTTATTTGTACGCCTGTAGACGCAGCAACAACCAGAGAGTGCGAAAAAGTAGGGGTAGTCAGGCTGTAACCTAAAGGAAGGGTTAGAGGCGAAGCGCCCTCACACACGGACCCGCACACACGCGCGCACGCACGCATGCACGCACGCACGCACGCACGCACGCACGCACGCACGCACGCACGCACACACACACACACACATCACGCGGTGCTGCCCTTGTGTACATGCTACTTAAAACGGCGGTAGTCTGCACAAAGAAGGCAGACGCGTGGACATCTGCAGTGTGGGAAGCGAGGAAAGGATTGCCTAAGATGCAAAACAAAGTCCGCTGTCCCTGGGTTGCTTTTTTGTTGGAATGCCCCTTGACTCCGCTCTTGTTAGCGGCGTCTTAGTTCGTGGAAAACCCTGGCTCATCACCAAACAATTCCCCACAGCGTTCGATGGAGACGACCTGTAGTCGGGAAGTCACGACGAGTGTTGTTCTAAATGACATCCTACAATTTCGCCGACACACACTGACACTCCCCTAAAATGAGAACAAGAGGTACAGAGAAATGACGTTTCGGGGTCCGCACGGGCTCTTGTCCCATATGAAACGACAAGCGGCTCGGCCGTAGTTATACATGTTTTGATCGTTGAAAAGCGTATCCGTATGCTGTATTCATGGACATGATCTTATTCGGACACGTGGGCCCATGCCTACTGCATGCGCACGCGCTTTGCAACGATGATCAACGGCCGAGCCGCTTGTCAATTCATATGGGAACAAGGGACCCTTGCGGACACCGAAACGTCATTTCTCTGTACCTCTTGTTCTCATTTTAGGGGAGTGTCAGTTTGTTTCGGAAATGTTATTTCCTCGCCAGACGAGTTTTCGTCTAACTTTGGTAGATCCTACAATTGCGCTTAACGAATTGCGGCTGATTCGGTTTTAGCGCTTCTGGTGAGAATAAACTTGTGCTATAAGGGTGAAGATGTATATATTTTTTTGAGGCCAGTGCTTATAATGCGGAAAAAAGTTCGTATTTTTCAGAGAGTATGCTGCGACCTTTGACACGGACTTGCCTTTCAAGCATTGATTGCTAAACTGCCCGACGATATTGTCGCTGTTTCCTTTCACGTAGAAAACATCACAGCGCTGTCAGTGTCGTTCCTTTAATTGCTCATTTCTTCCACGTTGGGGAAACGCAAGGGAATGGTTTTCCATCGCCGAGACCTGAAGGCAGCGGAGCGATTGTATTGTTTTCCCCTTTCTCCCCTCTCGTGCTTGTTTTCCTAGTGACTACAACCGTTACTGTTCAAAAAAAAAAAAAAAACCTGGGCCATTGGCCGGCGTCCGGAAGGAAATGCCTACCCAGGGATTGATACGTGGGTTGGATAAAGGAAGACCGTGAAGAAAGGTTCACTTGAACAGGAGAACAACCACGGGAAGTATAAACATATAATATGCTTTTTATTCTCAGTGGGACCTCGCGCTTCGAGCTCCTCGTGCAACGCGGTGTTCTACTAAACACAGGCGGGGTTGCGTGAACGCATGAGCGGGTCTCCCGAGGGCCGCATTTCGCATATCCGTCCGTCGTGCATCGGCTTTTTTTACTCGGCGCCGCAATCTCCCACACGCGCGCCGCTTGACGCAAATCCGAAAGAGCTTTCGCAGCGTGCCTGAACTAAACCGCCGGGACTGAGACCCCCAGTGAGGCAGGCGGGAATTCCGAAACGGTCGGAGAGGGCGAAGCAGGCGTCATCGCTGGTGGGAAGAGTAGCGGCCGGGCAGTGGCGCCTCGGCCGCGCTCGGCTTCAGCTCCGCTATTGATCGCGAGCCGCATTGGACGTCTCCGCGCTCGCCGGCGATGGTCGCCTGTGTGGTCCCTGCCGAGCCTCGTTGTCGCTTCGCCGCAGCCGCCGCTGGATCCGGTTGACAGAGGTGAGCGTGCCCGCCACGCGCTTTTCTGCCAGCGTCGCTTGCTGTTGGCTCTCAATGCCAGCAGCACGCTCGAGGCGGCCGCCGGAGTGCGTGAGCACATGCCGTTCGGCCGGGAACGGCATCCCTCACTCTACGGCGCTTGTGTAAACGCACGTTTTGCGAGTCAAAGGCCGCGTGGAAGCTGCATTGAAATCTTTAGTCGCCCGCTGTTCCGGACTGCATTTTGCGTGTAAAAATAATTTTGTTCAAGTTATCTCAAGTGCTTGATAAAACTGCTCTGGTTATATCAATCTTTAAATCGTATCGGAGATCAGTAGCCTCGCTAAGAAGCATCTATCAGTCGATTCATTGTGGAGTTGTTTGGGTCCGGCCTAAATATTTAGGTACCGTCTGTCATCCGCTAATCTATCTCGTCTTAAACAATGTCTAATTTGTTTATTCTTTTGTGAACTGCGGAGAACGTGGAGTTCCTTCGTATCATTCCAGCTTAATATATGGGGTAGAATATATAGTGATACACCTCCAGAAGTATTTAAAAGAACATAAAACTGGCAATTTCTCTTTTCTATGACATCGGTTACGTAAACGATATTTTATTACAAAGCAATTCTATGTGCGATCTGCAAATTGAAGCTGCATTCAATGGATAACAATATAAACTGAGCGTTAAGTCGAGAGGGTTACCTGGAAGCTGCCATTCAAATACAAAAATATTGCCTACTTCACGCCGGTATAATAGGGAAGATAGTAAAACGTCAAGGTACTGTGATAAAACGTCAAGGCATTGTGATTCATGCGCAGCAGTAATTTGCTCCCGTTTCAGTTTGGTTCATATTGGATGCGATCAAGATCCGCTCAAGTGTCAATATTACGCTTGCGGATGACTTTTTTCTTCTGCATATTGGCGTTATAGAACACAAAAAAGTGGACAGGACGCAGTCCGTTGAATCAGTGGTTGATAGTTGAATGTCAGTGCGAGCAAGTCCCCATACTCACGCTGTGATTTTTCGTGGCTAAGTCGCAAAACTGGAGTGCAATGAAATTCGTAGTGACAAAGCTCCTACCACAATATTCTATTCGCTTCCAATATGCGTTTTGTTCTTGATGTGGTGGTAGGTTCTGCCAAGAGCAAAATGAATAAAATTTTCTGAACCCGCTTTCGGGTAATGTGAACGCCGATGTGGTTCGGAAGACTTGGGTACCGCCATCGACGATGATCGCCTATTTTCGCACACTTTATAGAGTCAGCTCGGGGGTCAGATATCAGTGTTTTGCTACTTTCATGTCTTCGAAGCCAGAAAAATAATTATTTCACGGCAACACCAATTATAATTGGATATGATACCCTTAAAATACTAATTATCAGAATGTTTCTTTTAACGTATTACTTTGCGTTGCGGTATTGTGAAGCGAGCCCGACAAGGCCGAAGAAAAACTATCAATCGAATTTTCAGGTACAGCACTTGATGGTCGCAGGAAAATTAAAAGGGCAATTGAACCGTCCAAAACGTATATACAGCATTTTAGAGAACAGCACTTAAATGTAACAAAAAAAAAAATACATCGTTGGGGAACTTAAGATTGCTTACTTTCTCCGAAGGCGCAAGCCTGGGAGTGCTTCCAAACAACTTGTTTACTGCTACATAGCATTTTCATCTCATTCTTCGGTTTCATTTCTTTGTTTTTTTTTTCGGCGCGAATTACTTCTAACGTCTTCTTTTCCGCTGCGGCCTGTACGCGTGTCTTTCTTCGCTTTAGTTTCTTAGTCTTGCGGCGCGGATTACGTTAGCAAGCCGACTAGCAGACCAGAGCATCCCTAGAATCAGGGTTCTGCGTGGCCGGTGTTCACCTGTTATACTCACGTGCAGTCACGTTCACGTGTCACGGGTCACGCTCTATTCTACAACTTTTTACGTTTCCACTTCATTTTTGTAAATGTTGCGAAGCGGGTAAATTACTCCCCAAAGCTCGCGATTCCTCTCCAATCCCCCAAGTGTGCATATGCTTCGAAGGAAGGAACAGTAAGAACGGCAACTTTCGTTCAGCGCTGGCTACGTGCGGAGATAGCATAGTTGTGTAATATTGCTCAAATTATGATATTACACAACTGTGCTATCCCGCAAATTTTGGTGCGGCATCTACTTCTGGCAGCCTTAACAGCGATGCTGTGCACCGCTTTGTGTCTCTTATTACGCCTCTCTCAGATTAGGATTGTGCATGCATAAGTGGCTCTATTACCTTTAACGAGGTAGAAAATGCTGTCGATCAGATTCCCGTTTCCAAGAGACCTGGCTGTGGCAGAATGTTAGGATAATTTTACAAAGCTTGTAAGTCTCTTTTGTGCCCCGTTCTCATAAACAAGTTTGCTTATGCCATTGATATAAATTCTCTTCCCCGGCCATCCACCCAAAGTCACATTGTCTTAATTCCGAAGTGTACAGAAAAAAAAAAACGGCTTTCAGTTGATGGTTACAGGCCGACCACACTCTCTAATGTAGACTACAAGATTTTTGCGAAGGTTCTGTCCAGCCGACTTCTGCAGTTTGCAATTACTATGCTAACAGGCCCTCCCCAAACATGTGGCTTGCGCTTACGTTCAATACAGACCAATCTGCCCATTGTTCGTGCAGCCCCGGAGTTTTGTTCTGACACTTCCGAGCAGTTCTTTCTACTTCATATTTACCCTTCATAGGCTTTCCCTCAAGTGCGCCACTCGTTGCTGTTTTCACTCCTTGAGCGCGTGGACATTGGTTCAGTTGTTTCGAATGGCACACGTCTTTGTTATGACGGCTGTTCGACTTGACTAATTGTTAATGGGGCGCTGTCGAGGTCTGTGGCAATACAATCTTGGGTTAAGCAAGAATGTTCTTTGTCCCTCTTCTTTTTGCCCTTTATTTAGAGCCCCTATGCTACGCCGTGGAACAACTCGGCGAACTGAGGGCTTTTTTGTCGGGGTGGACTGTACACGTTGACAACAAATACGCTACTTTTTGTCAGCGCGTTTAATTTTTTTTTGGTGACAATTTCGGCTATTACGTGTTGGCTAAGTAGCGACTGGCACGCCACGGGTCCGTTGCGCCGAAGACGACTGCGACGAAGACGGGACCTCCTCACGTTGTGCAAGGCCACGCGCAAGCCTAGACGACGCCGGGCGCTGCTCACGAGGCACACGGTCACGCGCGCTGGGTATTTTTTAACGCGATAGCGTTATTTGGCTCATTTTTCGATTTTCCCGTGCCTGCTAGGTATCGGCTATCAGCCGTGCTCATCAAGCGTCCGCGGAAATACGTCATTGCTGCCAACCGCTAGCTATGACTGAGGCCGGCGAAGGCGAGGGCTCACGTGAATCTGAAATACGCGCATCACCAATTGACCTGTGGAAAGGAGGACAATGATAGTGTCGTCGAGACGAATGCGAATATCCGTTAATAGAGTAGGCGTTGTGCCTGCGCAGCTAAGTTCGTTCTGCGTTCTGTGAGTGGTAAAATGCTCGGCAGACCGCTGCCAGCCGTACCGTCATACCGCCATCACACCAAAGCGTCTGTCCCATCGCAACTAATGTCGACACCAAAACTTGTGTCACCTAACTAAAGAGGGGGGCAAAAGATTATGGCCAATGTCTGAAAAAGCAAGGGTGGTATAGATTATGAGAAGAAAGAACTATAGTGTCTCCTAGTAAAAAATAAAACCAAGTTTATAGCGCCTAATTGCACAATTTTTAAATTTACGTTTCAAATATTCCGCGGTTCAGTCACAACCGCAATGTGTGTGGAGGGAACGAGTGATGGCACCACGCGGCCAAGATAAAAACACCCAAAAAGATTTCAGGATGTCACCACCGAGAACACCCACGCGAGGCTCCTCGGCATGGCTCTAATGAGAAGCGGCAGAACCGTGCTTACAATCGCCGAAATGCAGAAAATATTTAACAAATTGTGCCACATTGTAAAATAAAGTGCCTAATCAGGGGAACAGCAGGAGTGAAAGTGGAAACAATAAGACTCGTGCTGGCGCGGAAGCTTACCGTCACCGAAGAAAACAAAATTAAAGCTTTCATCGGGAGACATATAAGGCAGCCCTCAACCTACCAATTTTCACGGTCACCAGAAATGTCCTAAAATTGGGTCTTATATTAAAAAAACCTTTAAAACATCAGGGAAAGCACTCTCTTAGCGCAAAGGAAGCAGCTGTTAAATAATATCGGGACGGGTAATCGCATCCAAGGTAGAAGTTCGGTTCCCGGCCGCGGCGGCCGCTTTTCTGATGGAGGCGATAAGCAAAAACGCCCGTGTGTACGAGTTTTCGGCGCACGTTAAAGATCCCCAGGTGGTCAAAATTAATCCGGAGCCCTCCACTACGGCGCGCATCATCGCCTGCGTTGCGTCGGCGCGTTAAACCCTACAATGATAGACACCCTTCATGTTAGACCGATCCAGCTACTATCCACAAAAACCTTTCCGAGCCCAAATCATTTGATCCAAACTTACGCATAGACAGGAGAGAAGCGAAGATCAAATTCCTTCAATTAAATTACCAAAGCCATACCAGAACAGTATACACCGATGCTGGAGCGTACGAAAGTACTGAGGCAACAATAGTCGCAATGGACTTCATGAGCCTCCCCCACACACAGGAACGAAACAAGCGGAAACTAGACCCGCCCTCTCGGCAATCCAAATAGAAGCACAAACATTATTAGAGACTCACCACAGCATTTCAAACATCATTGCACACGGAATACCTAAACGCTTCCGAAAAATCCTCCAATCTATAATGAAGGAAGCTGAAATTACACGGACACCCGGCCACGAGGGTCTGAAAGGTATTGACGGTGCTGACGAAGAAGCACGCCAACTCACATATAGTGCTCCTTGCGACCACGACTACCACACTCCTCGCCCCAAAACAAATGGAGAACCTCTCTTCTTTCCAAGCCAGAGAACGCGATCATTCGCGAGGTGTACAATACAATCGCAAGCTTTCGTCGACCAGATTTAGGGGAAATCCCCAAGGTGGAGTAAGTTTCTGCGAAGGAAAGTTTGACATCCACATGAATGCAGCCATACAAATGAAAGCTATACAGCTTCCCCAGAAACTTCGCAGTTGAAGAAAAATTCGTCCTGGTCCAGGATTCGAAGCTGGGACCACAGGTGGATGTCAAACGTTCCTTCGCAATCGCAAGCTCTGCAAAGGCAAACCAATTTATGTATTCGCAAATCGGTGTGGGGGAAGATGTTAGGTAGAAAATATCCGACGTCAGCTGGAAACTGTGTGGATGCGTAAAAAGTGCACCCTTTTCCACACAACCTGGCATAGTCGAAGGGGAGGCTCAGGGGAGAACAACTCAAACATTACATGTTCTAATTGTGTAGAGAAATGGGAGGCAGCTTTGACTATCTTGCCACCTCAAGATCAGCGTGAGCTGCTCCAGAGGGCAGGTATCGAGCTGATGGATCTGGGGCTCGATGAAACTGATATAACACCAAGTACCCGGAACCTTTCACGCCCACACCTTAAACCACACAAGCGTAGATGGCCTCTGTACTTTCTGTGCCAGGGCGGTTGAAAACCATTGAAACTTGTCTTGCTCTCTTGACAGACCTTCGGCGTTTGGAAAGCATAAATGGTAAAGGCAGCAACTCCATTCCAAAATGATCAGTGGGGGTCGGAGTAACGCTATCGCGTCGTACATCTTAAAACCTAAACGTAGATGTCACTGCAACTCTTTTTTGCCAAAGTCACTGCGCGAAGTTCGTCCCGGGCGGCTTGCGTGGGGTGGAATTTTTGCTTGGTATTTTTTTTGCTAACGCCAACTCACCAAGCTCAAGCTTAAACAGCTCTGCTGTTAATATAACAAACAGGGACGCCGTGGGCGTACTCTACATAGCCTTGATATTGTTTTGCCTCTATTAAAGCCAAACTTTGTATGCCTCACTGATGGCGTTTGATGTAGCAATATGACACAATGCAGGGCAGCCAAATTTGCACAATGCTTTTAACAAAACGGTGATGATGAAAAGTGAAGGAAGATCAAGCACCTGAAGAAAAAAAATGGATGCGGCTTAGTTGAGTTAACCCTGGATATGCAAAGCAAAAGCTTGGCTTAGTCTGGAGAATTCTTGGTTTCACTTGGTTAACCTTTGATTTAGCTATATTTGTTATACCATTCGTACGAAGCCTGCCTTTGTTTAAGGTTGTGGTGCCGCTTCCGTCGTTTTCTAAGCCTAACGGCTCGCTCTTCCTCAGTCTTGCTTGATTGATTAAGAGGTTTAACCCGCCGAAGCTACACAGTCGATGAGGAGCACCGCAGGGGAGGGCTCCCCCGGATTAATCTTGACTACATGGGGTCTTTAACGTGCTCCGAAATCTCGACCACACGGGAGGCGTTTTTGCTTTTCGCCCCCACCAGAAAAGCCGCGGCCCTCTTCCTCAGTATTCGACAAGAATTGGCAGCGCAGACACACGAAGAACGAAGGGGGAAGCATGAATGCCGCAGCCCGGATGCCGACCGATCAGCGGCGCATGCCTGTGCCAGAAGCTGCGGGGCAGGGAGGCTGCGGAGGTGGTCGGCTGCCTATCAGCTGAGCGGCCGCACCCACTGCAGCCGCCGCCGCTCACTTCAGCAGAACTGACTGAAAACGGGGACTTGTGCCGAGGGCTGAAAGCGTGCCCGGCGAGTCACGTGATGTGCTGCAAGGGGGTTTGGCGCAGCCGCGGTCAAATGAAGGTCGACTTGCGAGCGACGGCGAAACCGCTCGACGAGTTTAGTAAAGCTTTGCTTTAAAACACTTCCCGAGGTCGAAATGGAGCCTGAGTCCCTCGCGTCATGACGCCGACATCTATCCGATTGTGCCCTTCTGCGTTTAGACTTTGACTTAGGTTGCAAGGCAGAAAGCTCAGCGTTTGAAACACCTTTCTCTTAAGAAAGGGCCTTTAAGTTTCATTTGCATGCAGAGCCATTTTTAGGCATTGCGAAATGGCTGATCGTTGTGATGAGAGCAGACATGGAATCTGTTTAAGGCATATGTGAGTTGCTTGCAACATAAACGTAACGTCCTGCTATCATGGCTTGTGCCCGCAGATGCGGAGGAAGGGCTGCTGGGCTGATGCTCACTGTCTAATACTTCTCCGGCTCCTTGGGTTCTTGAAAAGCCTTGCACGTAACCGCGATGGTTAGCGGTATTGCCGAGGTGGTACTCGGCTCGGTCTCATTGGCCTCCTCTTGATGGACCATACGCGGGACCATGCGTGAGGTAGCAGTGGAGGCTCACGCTCCTGGCGTTGGCTCTTTCGTTGTGTGTAGCCCCGGCAACATTAGGCATTCGTCTGCCTCAACGGAAGTCGGAAAAGCCCCCCAAAATTATCCAAGCACTTAAGCCTGCTTACGTACTTCATGGCGAAAGCCCGGTGATGCTTACCCAAAGAGCTTTCTACTGCTCCATCACGTCCTTTTCTTCTCTCTCGTTTCTTCGGCTTTTGGAGTGCATTACTTCTGCAGGATCCTTTACTGCTTTACATCGTGTTTGCGTGTTTTGTCTCCGCCTTTTGGCGCGAATTCATCGAACAAGCAGACTGCGAACACTCGGCACAAGTTCCCCCGCAGAATCAGAGTTCTGTGTGGCTGGGGTGCCCTTGTTCTGCTCACCTGGCCTTACGTGAACGCGGCACGCGATATTCGAACTTTTTTCCCACCGTTGGCAGCGCGCGGGGATGGCGTGGTGGTAACCATATTCGGCTCCTATCAGGAGACCCGCGTTCAAACGACCCGAATTTCAGTGTTACTTGCTCTTTAAAGCGACGGTGATTTCGTGTTCCAGGCTACGACGTCGGCGTTTCGAACGATGAAGCACTTAAGGCTTTCGCTTAGAAGCACTGAGCTGAGTGAGACAGCACCACAAGAACAGCACCATGCTGAACCCTGCTCAAAATCAACATAGGCCATCAACACTACTATTGATGGGGAAGCAAGAAATGACAGAAGCAACCCAGAACTATGCTGCATGGTATGCTGGGAGGGGGAATGATGGAGGCCAGTTGCTGCAATGTCTTTTTACCTTATGATAGGGGGCGGCAACAGTCTCAAGCTCCAACGAGCTCAGTTTAGAGGGCTTAGCATCATGCTAACATCACCCGGGAAAAAAAGCCTTCTTTGCGAGGGTGATTTATTTTGGACCTTGAGAATGCGGCGTGATACGCGACATGAGACGGAATTTGTTGTATATTGACCTTATATATGCTATGGCAGCATCGACCTTCAGCAGTTACTTACCAAGGACAGCTGCTATTCATAGATCATTCGTTGGTTTGTGTATCCCGCTACTGTATCTCGTTTTCGAATCCAACCAGAGAGTGTTTAAACTTGCGTGTTTTAAACCAAGCCTTGAATTTACGTGTCTCTCGAATTTCAAGTTGTGGTATGCCGGTTTTCCCGCGGAGGTAAACATAGGCTCTGCTGGTAAGGTGAACCGGACTGCTTTAGAGAGAACTGAAGGGCGTACCGACAGAGCCCAGATGCTTATACTAGGCCCGCAGGCGCAAATGCCAGTATGGCCCGTCCAGAAGCATTAAACCACCGTGTCAACAGGCAGTTAATTGTATGTTTCTACACACACGCAATGCGTTCTCTGGCAATACTCCTACGCCTACCAACAGTGAAGCCTGGATGTTTCGATTATTAATTTTTTTTGACCACTGCAGCCATATAGAAAAGAAAATTTCCAACTAGCGGGAGTAAAACCGGAGATATTTCCCGGGTGTACAAGCAAAAAAGTATGAATTTACCGAAGCACGAAGCTTGAATCAAGCGGCTTTTAAAGAGACCAAGAAAAAAAGGGGATCAAAACTTTGTGTTCTGTTAATTATCGGGAGGTACGAATTATTCGAGTTTGTGTCATAGTGGGTCCATTGCAAAAGTTTCAGGCCTGCATAAAGAAAACGAAGGGTTGTGGTGCCGCACCTGGCAGTTGCACCGGAGCAACACAATAAAGTACGAACTGGGTATTTTTGTATGAACAAATTTGAGTGCACCCATATAGTACGTTGAAATTGTAGGCTCTATCAACCTTAATGAAAGCAAAAATAATACGGTACAAATTGTCTTCAAAAGTTGCTGGACTATTAAAAATAAAAATTGGGGCATTTGAAGAAAAATTTTTTTGACATAGTTCATGCAACCACTTTCACCATATCGAGTGCGAGCTCCGTGTACAATGAAGTGTCGTCGAGGCCGCAGTTTCGCATAGAAAGTACTCAAGTGTTTGGGTCAGAATAATTTTAATAAAACTGTTACTGTAACAGCTCAAAATTAAGCGTATGTATTTATAAACACAGATAAGTATTGCACTCCTGAGGCAAGCAGTACTCAAGTACTCGTGAATATACTGTCAGCTTCATCAGGCCAAACACGGGAAGAAAAATACCCGCGGAGCAACATACTGTCGGCTAAAGAATGCGCTGTCGGTTTATTGGGTTCCGTACTTGCAATGGTCGTAACGATTTAATTGAATAAATTGAAGCGACGTGGAATAAATGACTACTCTAGAGAATGTCTGCATGCTGAAGGAGTTTGAATTTACTGAGGCACGTCGCACCTTTCCAACAGGCACTTTACAATGTGAAACCGTACTAGCATTTCCTTTCGCGGTGGGAGTTTTGGCATTGTTCATAGGAGTGTTCTTAAAAATTGCACTCGGGTATTTTACGGGCGGACGCTCATATCGCAAGCCGCCACCTCACCGGGTTCTCCGGCGCTGATCCCTACGAGGTCCATTTATAACTCAAGCCGACGCATGTTCTCTCGCTCGGGCTTGAGCTCTTCGCAGCGTCACTGGTACTGCTGTTTGTCATGCCCGACTTACCTGTCGCACCGCGAGTCCGAGTTTTTCTGCCGGCACTTTGGTGTCTCTCCATTTTCGCTTGACGCGCTGAAGGGGGACCCCTTGAAAAGGTCACCGTAGAAGCGGGCCTCTCACCTTCCGAGCCCCGTGGCTTCGGTGCTGGTCCGGCGCGCGCCCAGTCGCTGTGTTCATGTCGGAACGAACAGCTGTCCCTCTGAACCTTGTCCTTCAGGACCCGGTATTACTGCAGCCGCTTCGAGGTAGACACCCTATTATCCACATGGTTTTCATGCTGACCTGTATTTTTTACGTGACTCTTGGCTTGATCGTCTGCACGTTTAGCGAATGTCGTCTGTTTTGAAAAAAATTACGGACGAAACAGAGAAGTACCAAGTCCGAACAACATGTACAAAAAACTTCTTTCGACAAAACTAGCCACAGAGAACTGAGGGCAATGACCGCGGAATTTCTAATGCCGTGCAGCAAGCCCGGATGCGTCTAAGTGCAGCGCAGTTTGGGTTATTGCGCTGGTGCTCTAGTACCTAGAAGCAACCGCTGCGGGAAGCTGCGATAAAGACCATGCAGAGTCGCCACTCCGAACAAACTCAATGAGCATGAGCCCCGTAACGCAGGCCTGGGCCTTCGGTGTTCCAATGCACCACGGTAGAAAACATTGCCCTCTGTTTCCTTCACCTGTTCTGCAAGGCCTGAACCGAAAGCAATTGTGCTCGGGAAGCCACCGCACCGGCGTGGAACTCGTTCACTATAGCCGTGCCTCGAACCGGTAGCGGGTTTGCAATAAAGGACAACCGCCTCTTTTTTACACTTCCTGCGGGAGAACACGAGGTCGCGGGTTCGATTCCCGGCCGCGGCGGCCGCTTTTCTGATGGAGGCGAAAAGCAAAAACGCCCGTGTGTGCGAGATTTCGGCGCACGTTAAAGATCCCCAGGTGGTCGAAATTAATCCGGAGCGCTCCACTACGGCGCGCCTCATCGCCTGCGTTGCGTCGGCGCGTTAAACCCTACAATCAATCAATCATCCTGCGGGAGAAAAAGTAGGAACGTGAAACGAAAACAAAAGGAGGCTTCCACTGTGCCTTTACTATTACAGTAACTCCCCCCACCCCGTATGAGAAGACAGGGGCACGATAAAAATATCTCCAGCGTGTGCCAACGCCGCATACGACATGCATTGGAGAGCAGGTATGGCCCGACTCACCTCTCGCAACTTGAACTTCAACTGCTGGGACCGATTCATCAACTGCATGCAAGCAGAACGTCTAGCTATTTGAGCAACCCATGACTTAAATGCGCTGACTGAGAGCGCGACATTCACATTCACATAGAGTAAGGCTGGTAAGGGAAGGAAGAGGCCGCGAGAAATTAAATGGTGCATGAACGCCGAAGTCTTAGAAGTTCCGAACACTGCTTGCACGGTTTTTTTAGGTTCCCATGTAAACTTTGTTAACAATGGTTAGCACACTCCTTTTATCCCACCTTTCACAGCACCCGAATCTAGTTTTGTCGAGTCCAGGTTGCGTCGGAAAGCCGTGCGTTGTGCCGCAATATTTTCCACAGAGGCCAATCATAGGGAGAGCGGCAGCAATAAGTTGAAGTGAAAATAAAATACAAAGAAACATGACACCACCGGTGCCGTACCAGAGGCACCAGGAAACACCGTCTGCAGAGGGCTGCTCCTGTCTCACTGTTCCGTCAGTGACCAATGAACACACGCGTATGATTTATTTATTTATTTGTTCATTAATACATACTGCGGACCACAACTCGTCCCACGCAGGAGGGCCGGATAAAAGGGAAAGAACAATCTTACAACTAACACCAAACAAACAGTGCACTATTTCTCTATTCTGGAAGCTCGTCATTCGGTTGAATGGTTCCTTTCTGACGTAGTACGCGGAAAAAACCCTAATTGGAATAGGTATGTTCTCGGAAAGTATGGAGCTAGTGCATTTTGTGGCTGATGTCTTGTTGGTCCTAATATTAAGAGGGTAAGGAATGGAGTGGGATTAAGAGTAAGTTTGAGATTAAGCAAAAGAGACAGGAAATCAAGACGGGACTTCTTTCTTCGTTTTTCAAGGGAAGAAATATTAGTTGCTAGCATCAAATGTCATAGGTTTCTGTCCGTTAACACTTACAATACATAAACCTGATGGGCTTTCGTTGAATCTTTTCAGGTTGTGTAATATTTTGTTGTGTAGGGTGGTCCCACATGGTGCTCACATATTTTTTCCCTCCCGATCAAGGTTTCACCTCTTGTGCTTGTACTTTGTTGACCTAGCCGTTCCTGCAAATAATCTGCACAATGATGCAACGCACATTTAAGTTCCTGTTTTTGTGGCGAGAAATCTCAGGTACTGTTAGCAAAAAAAAACATAAAAAAAGGCCTGGAAGCTTCCAGAGACCGCTGTTGGATGAAAGTGCGGCAGAACGTAAGGTATCACTCTTCTTTCAAAAATGCCTTATCACTGAATATTTGCGCAGTCTTCTATGCCTCTTAGGGTAAATATGTTTATGTACAGGGAAAAGTACACAAATACTGCTGGTAAATAAAGCGTGTCCGGTAATCCAAACTCTTATGTATATATGTACGCTTTATGACCGGCCCCTGTAGCGGATGCCTACCTAATGCATCTACCCTACTTATTTATTTAGTAGCGACTTTTTACCCCGCTGCGCAGGGTAGCGGGGGAAAAGCGGAGAGAAACAAATCGTGCACCATGCGAGACAAAATTGCTTTCTTTTCGCAAGTATACTTTTTTAAGGCAAAAAGACGAACATACCATGGCCCTTAGCTCGACTGCGTACCTTTCAATGCACATCCCAAAGTGGATCAACAAGCAAGAGCGGATCTCACCGATAACGACGCACAAGCAAGATCAGCAAGAGGTTTTCAGGGATCGTGAAGCAAAAGCAGAGACTAACAACCCCCGTACTATTCAGCTGCATGGTGGAGCGAAAGACTCAACCGGATTGCTACCAGTTTCGCTTCAATGAGTGGGAGTCGGCCTTAGAGGGCATCTGGAACATTTGCTTTTAACGTCGCAAGAGCTTTTGGAACAATAATAAGCGAGCCCAGCCGCAAAATTATAGGACAGGCGAAAGGCCTCAACTATTGCGGCTCTGCGTGCATCAGATTACCTCACTCACTCCAAAGATTATTTTCCTAGCCTTCGTACTTAGGCCGAGGCATTGCTTGTAGGCTTAACTGTCGTAACGGCAGCCATATGTGCCCTATTGGCCGGAATAATTCAGTTTTGGTATTCGACGTATCAGATCACAGCTTAAAGAAGAGCGTAACAAAAAAATCATGCACGCCTCCGTCTAATGACGACGATGGTTGAACGCGAAGCTTTCGCGTGATGGATTCTTTGGGTGACCAATCCCACACTGCCAGTATGTGCTGCTCTGGAGGTACGCACCATTTTTCTACAATACCCACTGCAGCTCTCGGGTGTGCATATTGTCGGGCAAAAGTTTGGGTTCGAGGTCTACGGCGCGAATCGGTACCTGCTGCTTGGCGTTCACTTCGACTGTATCGAAATGGAGCGATCTGGTAGATGCCGGCATTAGAACGGGAGGGACCTAGGTTCGATTCCTGCCAAAGGAAGCGCTTTTTCTTTCAGTACACCCCCTATAAATAATCATCATCGTCATAGTAAGCTGGCTTTCGTGCAGGGCATATTGGCGTACAACGGAATCAGTGAGGACGCTAAAGCTTTGCTTTAAAAGCTGGTAGTCAATAAAATTTCCGGGGGTGTTTAATTCTGCTTACGTGCTTTGTAGGTGGTAGCCTTGTGATAAGTATTAACAACTTTGTTTCTAGTTCGTATTTGCATCTGGACTTCAGTACAACACACGGGTAGGCAAGTGGGTGCATATTTCAAAAATTAGAGCGCCATACGACAAGGATAGCGAAAGACAACAAACAGAAGCGCGTGAGCGCAACAAGTTTTATTAGAGGCATCGTTTCATATATATATACAAAACTTCACCGGGAGCATGCGCACAAAGAAACCACAGAAATGCTGGTAAGATAGCTCCAATCAAAGAACAGCTTGCAAAACATGAAGTATTCTGGCATGCAGTATCACCGATGTGTCACTGAAGCACTGGTCCCCTTTCCTCTTTATATGATAAGTCTTCTAGGAACTCCCTGACCATTGTGTTTTCAATTCTACCCAGAATTCTAATTTTGTCCAAGAAAGGTCTGCATTTGGACTGCAAAGGACTGAATTGTTGCACTGATCACAATGCGCTGCAGTAATGCGCGCCCGTACTCTTTTCAGTGACGAAATGTGCTCACGTGCCCTACCATTCGCACATCTGCCTGTCTGGCTGATATAGGCCTCCCACATGGAGATGGTATCACGGGTAGCATTCCTACGTCACAGGGCACAAAATGGTTGGCGTCCTCTTTTCGCATCTTTACTTTTCGGTGTGCCTTTATTTACACACACAGGCGGCCAAGTTTTTATGGAGCAAGAAACCCCACAGTCACCTTCTGCCTGTGCCACTTTCTGCCACCTTCTTCAGGTTGCGCGTAACCCTAGGTATATAGGGAAGGATAACTGGCATCTCCTCAGGCTGTTTTGATGGCTTTTGACGAGCTTGGCCTTTGGATTTCTCAGCAAAGCCTCAGAAACACCCACCAAAACAAAGGTCGGGTAGCCTACAGACAGAAGTCTCTGTAGCTGAGAGTCTAATCTCTCCGACACTCCATGGACGCACGACTTCTTCAGAGCGGATTCAAGAACCGAAGACACTATGGCCCTCTTCACGGTCCTTGAATGGGCAGGTGCATATGGTAGAAGCTGTTTACGGGCGATAAATACAACAAACCTATTTGGACGAAAACCTAAAATTCATGTCTAAGAACTGCAGGGAATTATGCCAAGGCAATTTATTCGTGAGTGCAAGACCCTTCCCGAGCGGATCCAAATTCTCTACAATTACTTTGGGGAATTCAGAGTAGTTAAGATAACATTACTTCTTGGAAGCAACTAAACAATCGTCCACATACCTAAAAACACGCCTAAAATTCTAATCGTCAAGCTTTAAAAGCAAATTCCAATCGACACTGGGAAGAAAAATATTGCTGCACAGAACCGGCGCGACCCACGACCCGATACAGGTGTCTTGTTTTTGGATATACATGCGCCCTTCCAAAGAAACGGATGTCGCGTCAATGTAAAACTAATAAACCTGTAAAGCTATTCACAGACATACCACATGTGTTCCAGTTTACCACACCAATCGCGTTAATGCACCGCCTGACAGAGGCGAAAAGCTCCGAATGAGGCATTGAATGATACAAATCCTCCACATAAACCGAAAAGGCATGCGGTACTGCGCTGTCATTTTTGTTGAAATCAATTACCTCTTGTGAAGTCTTAATAAAAAATGGCTCATCGATGATAAGGGATATAGATGTTTCTGTAAAAATCTGCTCATGTGTGACAGCCAGAATCCCCGCTCGCTAACAATACACCGAAAAGGCATCAAATCCTTATGCGTTTTTGCCGTGAAAAACACACTCAAGAAATTACTCTTGCTAATAGTCACGGCTTCGGCTAACTTGCGCGACTAGAGTTTATGACATAAATCCGCAGCTCTTGCTTTTCATATTTCGGCACTTTGGGCACAGGTTTGAAGCTTTTTCCACCGCTTGCATTATTGTGTACTCCAGAAGGCATCGCTACAAAACCACCTTCCTTTGTCGCTTAGAGAAGGCGTAGCCCGTTGTCGTTGAAGTACTGAACCACAGATTTTGTATTCAACGGTGAACACTGACGTTGCTGTTTCAGGCCAGTCCTACTCAGGCTGTCTACGCCGTCTAGAAGACACCGTTTCCGGTCATCAACCCCTGCTTTTTCTGCGATCTGTCTATTGAAGGAGAGCAACTAGTTGTGAACGAGCGCTTGTGTTTGTCGTCTTTGAGTTGTCCTTTTCATAGTCGCGCTCTAGTTTTTACCCAGTATTTGCACCTCTTTCTCCGCATTCGTTTCATTGTTTTTTGGTGCAAATAACTTCGACTGGCTTCTTTCTACTCACTTGGTATTACGATCAAGGGTTACGCTGCACTCAGAATGCGACAACTTTTGCGTTTACAGGTCATAGATTTGTGATTTTTGGGAAGCGGGCACATTAGCCTCACAACGCTCCCGATTCCTGGCCAGTCCTCCAAGTGGGCATGTGCCACGAAGAACGGAACAACAGCGACAGCAACTTTTGTTCTCCCGCTGGCAATGTGCGGTGATAACGGAAATGTTAGGCATCGTGTTGCTGTCGAGACGAGCGTTCATCCACCACATATGTTTTTTTTGTGATTTATTCTTTACAGCGGCAGCCGCTTCCTTGACCTCATATTTATTTTATTTATTTATTTATTTACTTTCATATCTTTCTTTCATAACTTTCATATTTACTTTCAGACCAAGGAGGAGGCATTGCAAGAGGGGTGGTACAAGTGGCAGACTGGTACAAAAAACGAGTGTTACTGGCAGAATGACGAACGACGACGGTTGTTCGCAGAATGTGGCACTTAAGGTGTCGCCCGTAAGCAGATAACTAAGTGGCGCTGTATGCTTTCGAAGGCTCTTGATTTCACAGTGCTTCCACCGGAAGGAAGGAGCGAGAGAAAGCTTAAGTCAGTCACTTGCAGGGCGCCTCTAACATTAGTTATATCTATGGCAGTGAAACCTGAAGGAGGAATAAGATGCGTACGGCAAACATACAGGCTACTTCGTTGGCATTGCCATTGAGTTTTCGGCTCTTGCAGTGCAGCTATAGCGAAGACTGCAGCAAAACGAGATTTCGGCGTATATTGGCGACGGTCCTCCATGGGCATACTCATGCACGTTTTTCGTTGCCTTGCAAGTTTTATCTGTTACGGAAGAACTTCTGCCTCCGCCTATGACAGGCATTTTCGTTTCGCGGATACTTCCCGCCGCCTTTGATCTTTGACTTCGGTCTTGGCAATGCATTCGTGTCGTGTCCGCGTTGGTATTTTTCCTGTCATTACCAATTACTTGTTATAACAAATACTTCAACCTTAGTCTGTATTTAATTTGAAATTTTATCCCTTTTGTTTTTTTTTCGTTTTTGACGTTCATTGTTTGTACCTTTGCTCATGTAACCCCTCCTATGTAATACCTTCTCACGAGGGCCTTTAGGGGTATTATGAATAAATAAATAAATAAATAAATAAATTAGATGTCCAGCACAGTCGCCACAGCTTCAGAGAAAGATCGGAAAAAGAAGTCGGTGTGGAATCTCGCTGCCCTTTTCATGTAGCCTGTGCCGTAGTTCGGGAATAACGTGTAACACTACCGGCCGCCATTCAAGCCTTGCCTTTCGCCTGTGGCAGATGAGGTGCTGCCAAGCTCTGTTATAAGATAGTTTTGGGTTACTGACGTGACATGACGACTTTTAGTGTACGTCCAAATTCGTTCAAAGTAATACTGCTTCTCGAAGCCGTACTCCTCCAGTAAAACGCAATGTTCGGAGGGTAACGAGAATTTCCTAATCTTTTAAGAACAATTTTTCCAACTGAATATTACGCGAGAAGGCGCGAAATTCGCATAATTTTAGCTTAAACTAAGCGAGCAAACGTCGTACAGTTTGTTGCGAAGAGCCTCTCTACGGACGTCGAATCTGTTTTGTTTTGAACGCCGGTGCTGGTAAAGTGCATGCGGGTGGAGAGAAATGAAGGTGGGTTGCATTTATGCATTGTAACGACGTGCCCAAAACAATTTTCCGAGGCGTGCAACCTGGCTGTAGACAGCGGCGGCGGCGGCGTTGCTTGGAAGGTTCCCGCGAGCGTCAGGCCGGCGTCCTATCGACGCTTCCCGTCGCCAACGGGACAAGAGGGAGGCGCGCGCAGCAGTAGCAGCCGAAGGAGCCCCTCGCCCTTTACCACGTGGCCGTGGCGCTCCTCCTCCTTCCGCCGGCTATCGACCGGCAACTATCCCAGGGCCGCGCTGGCACACTACCCTTGACCGGCGCCCGAGCACGGCGGAGGCCTGTTGCCTACTGGGGAACTGGCGTCTGTGACCCACTTTCTGCGAACGAGATGCAGCCAGGGTCCGGTCACGGTCTCGGCCCCGATTAGTGTGTTGTGCGGGCCTTGGGCATGAGTGGCCTTGCACCTCGCACTCGACTTCATTGATCCTGCCATCTAACGCGGTCCCAAATCCAAAATATCTGTAACCCCACATCTGAGCTCCAGGAAAGAAAAATAACAAAAAACAGTAAGAACAACCAACCGCTCAGTGGCAAATAAAAACTCAGTATTGCTTTGAGAGCAGTCTTCGCCGTGTTTTATTTTCCCCCTACATGGTTGAATAAAATCGGTCACTTCCCTAGATGTTTCAGTATTGCTTTGTACCAACTCCCGTGTAGAATACTTGAAACCTGAACTAGAGAATATACGTTGTTTTGATGTGTACCTCATCTCTACCTGTTTTCTTCTGGCCAACGGGGCATGAACTGCAACGCCGAAAGTGTAGTGTTGCAGCGCACTCAACAAAGATTTAGGGAAAGTTTTATATGCGTTTGGGCCGAAAAATACAGGCTAAGCCAGATATGCATATTTTATGTGCGACTTGTAGGCCGAGATAGTCATCGGAACTAGATGGTTATCGGGCCGGTTGAAATCCTATGCGAAGTATTGCGTTCGGGGCTGTGGCAACTGTGTTATGTGCAATAAGAAAATGGTCTATTCTTATACCGTTGTTACAAGACAATATGCAGTATATTTAACGCTCACACACGTCTAAATATAGAAATATACAAATCATCTTTGGATATTGTACTGTCCCCATGTAGAGATGTGAACGCGTTTTCTGGGGTCACACAGGTCCTGAAGAGCGACTTCCAATGCACTTTCAGGGCTATACTGCTCATACATAGCGACGTGCAGCTAAACAGCTCACGCAAATCTTGTATGGCGGAATACAGAATTTGTTTGGGCTAAGAGCCTGAAATAGTGGCATATATGAACTCCTACCCCAACATAGGCTTCTACAGCTGCATACACGAACTCTTTAAGTCCACACAGGTACCATAGAATGCACGAAGGAGATGTTTGCGCTTATTTGTTTCTCCTCCAGCTTCAAAGCATTTCGCTAGTCGAGCTGCGGCGGCTCATTTGGTCCCCCTCGGCGCTTAGCACATCTTGGAGAACAGTACGGCGTGAAGTGGTCATTCATATCTCTGGAGAGTTCAGTCATTCGGCGATACTTTGAACGCGTAGTGACTTGTGGGGGTAAGCGCAATTGCGCCGTCTGGGTAACGTGCGACACAAAGTGTGAAGGCGCGGATCTGAGTGATAAGAGCAGTTGCCAGAAGGAGGATGGTGAAGAGAAACAAGCGCCGGGGAAAGAAGGGCGCTGCACACGCCTCTCAAGGACAGTGCGGACGCGTTTGGGAGACAAAAGGCAAAGGAACGCCCAGCAAAGGTCGCCCCGGGAGAAGTCGGCGCGAATGAATGAATACCGAATGTTTAAGGTCATGCCGTGGACGTTGCGAACAGAACAGAACACGGAGCTGCTGATCGCGTGCTTACCTACCTGCCAATCGGGGACGCGGCTAAGCAAGCGGCGGCCACCAGCTGAACAGGACGGGCAAAAAGCTTTGGATAGGCACGCCCAGGAACCCTGTGTGTAACCCGCGTTCGCCAACTCAAACGTCGCTGTAATTTATTTGTGCGCGCATTTTAAGCCCGTGCTTGTGTATAATCTTTGTGCAATTCTGCGGAGCTCTGAATCATTCACGAGCCGAGACTGAGCCTTGCAGACAGCGGGCCTTGCAGACACAGCCTTGCAGACAGAAAAACGGCACGTCTGCCGGTTTCTTTTACGATTTCGAGGTAGCGTTTGAATCTTCAATATCGCCCCGTGCTTGGCGTTCCCTTTGAAGATATTCGCTTGAGTTTGTTTATCTATTTATTATACTACTTTCAAGGCCCAAAGGGCGTTACAAAGGGGCGCGTAACGGAGCATTTGACAGCCCGAAGGGGAAAAAAGGAAAGGGAAGAAAAAAGTCAGATACAGAAAGCGAAACAAGAAAATTCAGCTCAAGAAAAAGAATGAGTATGTGGAAAACAAATTAGCAAACGAATGACAAGAACAGAAGAACGCTGCATATGGTTAGAAAAATGTGCTAAATACTCGCAGTCTTGAACATCAGAGCGTCTTCAATGGGTACAATGGCAGAGGAAAGGTGGTTACAGTCCGCACATGTTCTTCGTAAAAAGGCGGCTGCAAAACATTCTGTAACGCAAGAAGAATGGCAACCTTATACCGGTGATCAATGCGTCATGAGTGCTATGAAGGTTATGAGATAGGACATTGCCTCATTGATGGGTTGTGAAAGAAGACGCTATGAAAATGTCAAAGCCCCTTTCATCTAACCAGAGAGATGGTTGAAACGCGAAGATTTCTTTGGGCGAAATTGAGTAAGTGGGCGTTTGCAATTGATTTGCTTGAATTAAAATAATTTAGAAGATCGAGTAGCTTAGTGTATGAGTATGCTTACACTTTACAAACCGCTTCCACCAATCTAAACTGCCTCGGCGGTGTTGGAATGGCGTGCTCGAATGCAGGTCGGCTTCACAACGCGACGGACCCAGGTTCAATTCAGACCACAGGAAGCGTTTTTTTATTGAGGTGCATCTTCTTCTTCTTCTTCTTCTTCTTCTTCTTCTTCGTCGTCGTCGTCGTCGTCGTCGTCGTCATCATCATCACCACCACCATGTGTCCTTAGGCTTTTCTGCACTGCGTTTATATGTTCGGCGCAAGTTACGCATAGAAAGCTTCGCTTTAAAAATGAATTCGCTTAAGTTTCTTTAGGACAGTTAAGTCTGGTAGGTGAAGGTTCAATTGCATTTCGGATACGCTCGCAGCGCGGGAATATTCGAGAAAATACAACGAGCTGAGCGATTCTGAACAGATTCTAACGCTGTGATTAGAGTGTGATGCACAGGATACCATATGGCGAAAGCGTACTCAAGCGTTGGGCGAATTGATCATCGGTACGGCAATATTTTAAGGGACAACGGAGCATTAGAAAAATTGCGGCGCGAGTAGCACAACGTTCCATTAGCATTACTTGAGATATAGTTAACATGCATGTGCCAGGATAGGTTATTGGTGATGTAGACGCCGAGGTACTCCTAAGAAGAGATGTTGGAGGGGGACTGCGTAATGCTATAGCTACAAGCGGGAGAAATATATCGCCGCGATATGGTCATGAGACTATTGTTTCTCAGAGTTGAAAGTCATAAGCTATGTATTGCCCCTGGTTTAGCCAAGGAAGTGTGCACGCTGCTTTGCTGAAAACATTCCTACGTCGCCAAAGAATGCGCAGCTGGTGGATTTTAGCGTCCCCCAAGCCCGGCACCTCGGCGTTTTCAAACAAAAGTTGCGCGTCTTTCTCGCAGGCATCTCAAAAATATTTAGGCCATCTTCGCGTATGCCGAACACCAGAATTCTCTCTTTATGCTCATACATATTCTCTGCATGAATTTGACTAAACAAACATAATTTTTTTTTCTGTTGCCATCCTGAAATGTACACGTTTCTTTCCGTTTCATTTCGTTTTTTTCTTCCCCCTAAAAGCGACACGCGAATTCTGTCGGCGGCGGCATTACTGCCTCGGCACATCTGGCTGTGCCCCGGGGCGTTGAGTTGCACACCAGCATGTAAACTCGAAAGCTCGCGGTTGGGCGCTTGCGTGAAGGGCGCTACATCGGGCCGTGGATGCCTGCGCTTCGAGCGAACAATTTGCAAATGGCTTCAGAGAAAAGAGAGAGATAGTGTGTCTGCGGACGCCTCAGTGAAGTGGGAATTTCTCAGCAACTTTTTGTCGTAGGTTTTGAAGTTTGAAGTACACATTCTGCAGGATTCAAGGAAGAATAAGCGCAAACAATTCGACAGGAGACACAGTAAGACCAGACGGGACTAGCGCTCACTTACACCTGTGTTTATTTTGCAGAAAGAATTAAAGTATGTGCATCGACGCAACCCGTTATCACACTTATAATAAAAGATAAAAAAAATATTGCTCGTTTAATGTCAATTTCAAGCGTGTTATTCATTTCTGTTTCTGTTGAAGCGTCCCAAAACGCCAAGACTTGGACTGTGTTTTCGACGTGATAAGGTAACACGGATGCGTAAAAAAGAGCGGTCCCGATAGTTCTAGTCTGCCACTGCACCAAAGTTGTTTTAGCAAGACAAAAATAGTAACACAACTTACTAGGTCACTTTGGGGCGAATAATAACGCTGCAGTGTAGCGAAATACTTGAAGTGCGTGAAGTTACAGCGCATGCTTTTGGTTTATTGATGATGTTTGACGCGCAAACGCTACATAGGCGATGAGGCGTGCCCTAGTGGAGTGCTCCGGATTTAATTTTAACCTCCTGGGGATTTTTATTGTGCGCCGAAATCTCGAAGACACAGGCGTTTTCGCTTTTCGTCTCCATCAGAAAAGTGGCCTTCACGGCCGGGAATAGAACCCGCGTCCTTGGGCTTAGCAGCACAACGCTCTCGCCACTGAACCACCGCGGCGGTCGCATACTTTTTGGTAAGACATTTATTTAATTGATTTCAAGGCAAGGACAGCTTGAACCTCAAGCACACTGCCGATGGCGAGTACTGCAGACCAGGGCACTTTCACCAGCCACTGGAAACAGTAATGCAGCGATGAATGCAATGTCACGACGCACGAGCCCGCAGCCCGTGCTCGCAAAACACGAGGGCAAGAACAAGGACCTCGCAAGAACAAGGGTCCGCAAGAGAACGATTTTCAGACGCCTGGCAGGAGAGTTGCTATTGCCTGAGAACTGCGGCTCGATATGGTAATGTTCTCAATGCCAAGGAAGGAGCAGAACGCGTATAGCGTGTATTCTTCGCGTGCTGGGCCATTCCGATTAGTCTGTACACGATTTGCACATCGGAATATCAAGGGTTCCGGAAGAGTAAGTAGCGCAATTCAAAATAGAACAAATATGTCAGCACATTTGCTTGGCATATGTCCATCCATGCCTAATTGGTTCGACATTCAATACAACAAGCCGAATATGGTGTAACGGGAGCATCTGCGCTAAATGTGGACATGGCGTAGCACATAGATATCACACAGCCAAGGCTCAAACTAGGTTTTTAATGTTCCTATCCTGTCCAGGTTTAGCACTGTTGTTTCAATACGAATAGTATCCAACCAACCCAACTTTTTATCCACCATGGGCTGCATGAAACGATAAGGTAGTTTTCAGGGGCCGTTCACAAACTACTAATATTTGCACTATCCAACGGATTATGACTAAGAAATGAGATTTTCAGCATCTGTGCTGTTTTTCAAGGGTAGCATGTGGTAACTCATTGTAAATTCGCGTTTCTTAAGATTGTGCTCTGTGTACTGCGCTCTACTAGTCTTTTGTTTCTCACGCTCACCCTTCGGCGATGTCATTTGACTCTAGCATACCTTTTTGCTGCTGTTATTTTTGGGTGATTTGTACATATGTATTATATACTTACTTTCCTTTCTAAAGCCATTAAGCCGTTAGGACAGGTAAATAAATAAAAATGTTCGAATGGAATTTCTTGCCATTAACAATTCCGAGTGACTGTTGAAGGAAACTGGATAGAAATTTGTGTAAGTATTGCTGGCGCGCAGTAAAAAAAATATCACGCTATTGAAAAGCTTACTGGAGAATGGCCATGCTAACAATTTCTGCAACGAGCCAATGAAGGAATGGAAGTGCAAAAAATAATTTTAAAAACGAGAGAATGTACACGCACATTATTCGATACCTAATAGGTACCTAATTCATACTGGAAACTATATAAAATATTTTGTAACAGTTAAGGTAAGACTGGTGTTTCGACGCGAATTCGACACAATACCGATTTAACGGTATTGTGACAGAGCTCATTTCGAAAAACGACGATCTAGAAAACCGGTCAAGGCGGAACAACATTATCTTTCATGGTTTGGCAGAGCAGTCTAAAGAAACTAGTGCTGATCTCTTAGCCAATATTTCTCGGCTGATAACTGCCACACTTAAGATTGAATGTCCTCAAATCGAGCGCTGTCACCGTATTGGAAGGGTACGCGAAGGCCATCCTCGACCTGTGATACTGAAACTACTTAACTTTAATAGCAAATTTTCAGTCCTTAAAAATGCGTTCAAACTGAAAGACCTGGGTTTGCACGTAACAGAAGATTTCTCAGCTAGGGTTCGCTCCATCCGTAAGAACCTATGGGATGCATCCACCTGTTTTCGAAATAATGGTTCCACTGTAAAATTGAGGTTTGACCACGTATTCATCGATGACGTTCGGCATGACTGGGATGAGGCGTCTAATTGTATGAAAAAACGGCGTGGAAAACCTCGTGAGCAGCAGAGGTCTTCTGCTAATGATGCTTCCTTACTTAGCAACGGTGCTCCTTCGTCGTCTGCCCTGGTCACACCGCCTGAATGACCGAATAAACTTTCAATAATGAACATTAATGCCAGAAGTATCATAAACAAGTTTCCTAGTTTCTTGTCAGTCGTTTCTTCGTATGAGCCTCATGTCATTGGAATCACAGAGACCTGGTTGAGTGAGGACGTACATGATTCAGAATTCACTCCTCCAGGCTACATTGCTGCTCGGGGAGACCGGGAGCATGGGAGAGGTGGCGGTGTCGCCTTGCTATTCCGTGCAGATCTAAAATTTTCAGTATTACCCGCACCTGTTCAGACAGAGTCACTTTTTTGTAAACTGTACCTAGATGGCCGAACTTTCGTGATTGCTGTGTTTTATCGTCCGCCGGGATCTTCAGTTGAGTTATTGCATAATGTTCTCCAGCACATTTATGATCACAGTCTGTTTTCTTCTGAATTTATTTTTATGGGTGATTTCAACGCTCCCGGTATACACTGGCCAGCCTTAACGTACTCTGCTCGCGATTCATGTGTTAGCCGAGAAATCATTAACTTTTCTTTGGCTTTCGACCTTACTCAAATTGTCCGCGATTTCACTAGAGAGCAAGCCATTTTGGACTTGGTATTCCTCAGTTCTAGTATCATTGAGAGAGGCTACAAATATGAGATAATTGACGGTATTTCAGATCACAGGGCAGTTATCGTTTATTTAAACTCATCAGTTTCAAAAGCACGCTTCTCGTTCACCACATTTCCGGATATTAGCAATGCTGACGATGTTTCAATTACTGACTATTTGTCAGATAATTTCGACGCGTTCAATGAGCTCGCCGCAACCAGTGAGGTAGATTTACTGGTTGATCGTTTTGAACACATTGTTAAAACTTGCATTAGGCGTTTCATTCCTCTTAAAACCAAAAAGAAAAATGTTAGAATTCCTTGGATCTCGCGAGATATCCTGCATCTATCACGCCGTGTTTCCAGATTAAGGCGAAAGAGGAGACTGAATAAGCCGGAAAGCATATCCCGATTTAACGAAGCAAAGGAAGAACTTCGAACTAAAACTAGCACAGCTAAGGATTTCTTTTTTCGCGTAGAATTAAAGAACTTACTAGCAAACAATCCTCGTAAATTTTGGAGTTCAGTTTTGCCACGGGACTCGTCCTCTACATCAATTATAGTCGGTAGTGAGGCCACAAATGATCCAGTAACCATAGCAAATGCTTTTAACTCTTATTTTCAGTCAGTATTCTCCTGCGACAGTAATGCTGGTCCCCCCTTTACGGCGCTCAAGCATTCTTCAATCACTAATATAAACATTAGTGAGGATGGAGTATTAAACCTTGTTTTGAACCTAAACGTAAAAAAATCCGCTGGCCCAGACGGCATTCCTAACCAGTTCTTAGTTCGTTACGCCTTATGGATGTCTCAATACTTAACAATTATATTCAGGAAATCATTGGCCACGGGTGTTGTTCCAAAATCTTGGAAACGTGCTAAAATAATTCCATTGTTTAAGTCGGGGGACAAACAGCTGTTGAACAATTACCGGCCGATTTCCTTAACGCCCTATTCATGCAAACTCCTAGAGCACATCATACACAAACACATAATGGAATTCCTCGAAGAAAACAACATTTTGACTAATGCTCAGCATGGTTTCAGACATGGCTTTAGCACTCTAACACAATTAAGTGAATTCGTACACGATATCGCCTCTGCATTAGATTCCGGAAATCAGGTTGACGCCATATTCATTGACTTTGCTAAAGCCTTTGATTGTGTGCCCCACAAAAAACTTCTGTCCAAACTGGATGCTATTTTAAAAAACCCGTTTCTTGTTTCATGGATCGCCAGTTTCCTTTCCGATCGTTCCCAGTACGTATCATATAGCACAGAAAACTCTAGCACTGTTACTGTAACCTCTGGAGTACCACAGGGCTCAGTCCTGGGACCATTACTGTTTTTAATATTCATTAATGACCTGCCATCTGCCTTCGATTGTAAAATTCGCCTTTACGCTGATGATTCCGTTCTATACCACACAATCACTTCACCTGCGGATCACTGCCACCTACAGGAGTCATTCGCATTGTTTTGCAGGTGGTGTGATAGCTGGGGCATGAAAATTAACTTCCGCAAGACTGTTATACTCTCCTTCCATAAGAGCACTTTTCCCTCCAATTTCGATTACAGAATTGACCAGGAAACTTTACAGAGGGTCTCAAAATATAAGTATTTGGGTGTCATAATTGCGCATAATTTATCTTGGTCGTCACACATTGACTACATCTGCAATAAATCATTAAAAAAGTTAGGTTACCTCCGCCGTACACTAAGGAACTCTCCTAAAGAAACTAAATTAATGCTCTACAAGTCTCTAATCCGGCCTGTTCTCGAATACGCCTCCCCAGTCTGGAGCCCTTACAAACATACGGAAATAAATCAAATTGAGGGCATTCAAAAGAAAGCGGTTCGATTTATTTGTCGCCGCTACGACCGTTATTTTTCGCCGTCATCAACACTGTCTTCATTGAATTTGACACCACTCTCAGATCGCAGGCGCGTTGATGCGCTAAAATTTATGCATTGCATCATAAATGGCTCCTGTCGCCTTTCTCAAAATACCCTAATAAGTTACGCCGAACCACGTACGACTAGAAGCCAATCAAAATTAAACCTGGTCCCCTACTTCGCCCGCACCAACACTTTCAAATATAGTTTTTTTCCACTTGCCGTAGAACAATGGAACTTGATGCCCTATTCTACCCGCTGTCTTCCTTTGACTGAATTCCTGTCCGCGCTTTCCTCGTCCTAATACGTATTAAAGTGTTCATGCCAGTGCTCGTGTTCCATTACAATACATATATGGGGTATTTGCTTTTTTCTTTTTTTTTTCTGTGATTTCTGTGTACTTTTTCCTTTTGTACTTTTTCCTTTGGTCATCTCCCCTCCCTCTTTTTGTTGTCATGTGCCTCGGTCTGTTGGTAGTTAGCTCTGGATGTATGCTTTCTGTACCCCCCACTCCTGCTATAGCCCCATGGGGCTGCAGTATGTACAAATAAATAAATAAAATAAATAAATTACGTAACAAGAGAGTCTAAAGAGCGTTGGTCAATTATAAACTTTTTATTAATGTTTTGAGGAAAGTAAATTAATCTAAATTAACTAAATAACCGTCTCTTCGAACACGTTGAATAAACTATGAAGTCTCAGGTGCGTCATAATAAATTGTTAGCCATCAAGTACGTTAGCGTACTAACCCGCATAACCATAAACTAGAAAATGAGTTTCTCTTATATGTTCCAGTTCATGTCGCGCACCTGCTGCTGCTACTCAGGTACGGTCCCTGACGTAGGGGATGCGATTGCTCTATTCCAAATTATAAGCATGTTGAGGACTGCGAAATACATTAGTCTATGACTAGAAGAACGATTTCTACTTCCACAATATTATCTGAAAAGTGGCGATGCGAATTCTTCAACAAACGTTGGTCAGAAAAGCAGTCGGGTAACTGCACAGTGGCGTAATTATTGCGTATAAACAACTTTAGGCCAAGGTGACAGAATGTAGGTAAAAAATGTAGGTCAAATGCGGGGGTCGCTCCAAAGTTTTCTTGCCATGGTGGTAGCAGATAGTCCGAGTAAGGAATTAGGAGCCTCCGAGAATTCTTCTCGAGTTCCTCACTGTTTGACCAGGGCATTTGGCGAGCAGTGATTCGCGGAACACTGACCTCTGCGTCAAGCTGTCTTGCTGTCTTCTGGATCCATGTCGGTCCGTAAAGATTTCTTCCATTTTCATCCTGTGCTCACTGATTGTTTCCATCGGGAGACGCAAATGCAGCTTCACCTTTAAACTGTTTACTGTAAATGTAAATTTCAAAGTGCGCACAACAAAATAGACCAAGATAACCCGTACGTGGTGCATTTTTCTGCCGATGCTTTTGTAATATGTCGAATATCTAGCTTCCGCGTGCGAAACATAAAATCGTATCCATTACTCAAGATAAGAACTAAAAAGGAAGCTTTCAATTAGGGAAACATAAATAAGCTTTATGAAGTAAACGGTCGGAAGAAGCAAACAACATACTTTGTTGAATAAGCATGTATATCGCAGGATAACGGGCCAACTTCGCGGCCCATGTTAAAGCTGAGGCCACGTGAACATGGGCGTTTGTCCTCAAAATACAACGAGAAAAAGAAAAAAAAAACAGGACATTGGCAACGAGTCCGCTTCGGTTGGTCTTGTGCATAATAAGTGCTTCCACCTAAATGTTTTTGAACGACGACTGGCTGGAGATAGCGAACATACACGCCATCAGCATTTCGTTTTCTAATTTTTTCTCCTGCCTGTGAAAAGGCCGACGAAACTTTCGCCACGGGTGCCGTGTCCAGACTGCTAAAGTCTCTCTATCGGCAAAAAAAGCCGATGAAGTGACTTTAGTTTGGACCCGCCAAGAAGAAAACGCTTGCAGGGAAGCAGACGTTTTTGGAAGGGCCTGACGTAAAGGCTGCCGGGAAATTTCTGTTTCGGTGATGCTTTGGCATTTTCTCCTGCGGGAGCGCCTGCTTTCCAAAGGCAATTTCGGAGCACCTGCTCTTCGATGGAGCAGCGTGCTCTGCGGCTGAGCTCGGGGACCGCTCCCGGTCTGCCATTGGAATTCCACGTGAGTTTGTGACGCTGCGCCATCTGAACTGTGGAACGTTACTGCTGCCGATTTCACCTGTCGAAGCCACATATACAGCAGAAGAAGGAAACATGTGGAAGAAGGACGCCACGAATCATTCGCCCCTCAAACGGAAGCCGCAAGTACGACTTCAGGCGACGCAGCTAACTCTTCAGTTCAAATACGGAGGAAAAGTGGTGGAGAGAGGTGGGAAGCAGGGCTACTATAGTTTACGACCATAGCAGTCAGCAAATGCTTTCAAGCACAAACCAACAAGCACGTGCTTGAATTGTAAAAGAGAAGGTGGCGTGCATCTAAGCTCCCCACAATTGACGGATGCATGTATTCTGTTAATGCTGACCGGTCCCTCTGGATTTGATGCTGTACGGGGTAGGGGCCGGCGGGGTCGGAACGAATTGCCATATCCACCGGAACCTTCTTACTTGCCGTGGTGGCCTTGCAGACGTAGCAGAGCTTTGCTGCAAAAAGTAAATACACGTTCCGACTCCAAACAGGAGCTCCGGACCAGAATGTTTCACAGAAGGAAAGTGCCCAGAAGCCAGCGTTTCGAACGCATTTGACATGGCGCTTGAGTGGCTCAGCCTCTGGTGTTAGGCGAGGGAGTCGTTAACGAACAGCCCAAACATGGCTTATCCGAGGATGGACAAGGTAGGCCTCAAATCCGTCCTGAGTGAAACTTCGGTTTTTCATAAAAAATGCAAGGGGCAGAATTTGCCGGGTAAAAGCTTTCAGGGGTGGCTGTCTCCCATGTTTTGTGCTGGTGGCTACTTGGGTTGCCGCTGCAGAAAACAAACAGAACGGCTCTCGTTACCCCATTCTTTGTGACGTTGGGATCGCAATAAATATAAGCAAGCACGAGCGGAGTAGCGGGGCTGAGGAAGGGTGAAGAAGGGGGGGGGGGAGTTCTGCTGCAGCTTGTGTGTGTGCGTGTGTGTGTGGAGGGGGGAGGGGGTCAAGTTCCCCTTTTACACCCCTGTGCAGATGCCCATGGACGTAGGTTGACAATGAAATGTTGAAGATTTTTGCGCTTACGGAAGAAACCGCGGCAATTCCCCTGCCACGCGACCACGGTTTTAGGTGGACACCCTTTCTAATATTTGCGCCTGGGTGCCGTCCGGGGGGATATTAAATATGAGTCCGGTGACTGTGTTCGCCGGTACGGCAATGTGTGCGCTCACAAGATACTGTTTCCCATTGAGCAGCAGGGTTTCGAGCTTCTCATAGGATCGGGACTGGTCCTCAGAGGCCGTACTCAGAATGATAAAGTTGGAGAGCGGGTGTATTCGCACTTGGTCGTCGGAGATCAGTGGTAGTGCAGCCTGGCGTTGGATGGTGAAGGCTAAAACCACTACAGACACTGTAGCGATGGTGATGCATCCACGTGGTAGAACAATTATTTTCACATTGGTCGTGGCAATGTAGCCACCGGCGTTCGATGCTTACGGGAGCGCTGGCTATGCTTGCGGCTGGAGCCCGAGGACAATCGTTGGGAGATTGCAGCAGAGGCTAGCGCTTGGTTAGCAGCCATAAACGAGGACTGTTTCCGTCTCACATCGAGCCAAAGTGAGCTCGGTGGGGTCGATGTTTTCGCCGTCTACAGCGTATTCCACGAGGACGACAGCGGTAGAGAGGGGGATGGTAGGCTCGGCCAGGGCGTCGGCAGCCATGGAGTTAGCGAGGAGGCAGGAGCGCTACGGCCAGAGGCGGCATAATGCACGTTCCCTGAGAGCGCCGGCGCAGCTGAGGCGGCATAATGCCCAGCTGTGGCCGAGGCAGGTGTAGGCCTAGTTGCGGCTCCCGGCGTGGTTGTCCCCTCGAAGGACAGTTCTAAAGAAGCGATTGCTCCGGTGACAACGTGCCTGGTATTGACGTTGCGGGCGCGATGTTAGGAAGGCGCCGATGTCTGTTTTAGGGTGATCGATACACTCTGTGAGCTAAAATCAGTCGAAGAAGCGGGAGCTCATGCGAGGCGTGCGAACGGCATGTGAGGCACGTGCCCTCATATCCTGGTTATACATCCGTGCCTGCCTTCATCTCTGCAACCATTTTCTGTCATCTGCACAGGAGAGACAGAGACAGAGAGAGAGACGAAACATCTATTGCACTGAAGGTAGGAGTGTATCCTCAGTTCAGGATTCCATGCGTTGACCTCCCCGTCGTAGCAGCCCGGGTTGCAAGGAGTCATGCACTAGGTGAGCCTAGTACTCAGAAAATGAACGCAGTGGTCTGTAAAGTGCGCACCACTGCATGCAAGACATTTATGCGACAAAGCAAACTTGAGTGTTACACAGTTGACTGTATTTGGTGTGCTTCAATGAACGAACTCCGTATCCACCGAAAGCGAGCTGAGCGACTCAAATTATCATACGTGACCTCAGAACCGGACGAAAGCGAGTACAAGAGCAACGACCACGATATCCTCATCCTTTCGCTGAGAAAATTCGTGGTTGAGCATCACCTTGTTCAACCACTGGAGCGCACCCTGGGGATCCTGTGATCGCGCCGTTTCGTCACTTGCTGTTTCTACCTTCCCAGTAAGTGAACGTGGAGTGATTGGCTCCGTGAATCTTAGCCGCTTCGCAGTGAAGGCTGTTGCACGCAAGATTAGGCGTTTGGGGAACACTGAGGAGGAAGTTTCGGATGTTGGCTAGGGAACACGTGCTCCTAACAGTGAACAGTCACAGTGAAGGCGATGCAGTGCATGGCACATTGCGCAGAATTTCAGTGCATATTACTACATCGTTCGGTTCGCATGCCAGGGTGGGCCGTGTGTGCTTTTCCTTTGGCTCACCCTTATTAGTTTGCGACTAAACTCTTCGTTGTGTTCCTAAAGCGGTCACTGCATTGTGTTTACCCCTTGTGGTGTCCTCCGTTGATGGGCGACAGTTAGCTGCGACGGGTTCTAGCATCTGTAGAAATTCAGCAAGTTATTACTATCCCACAGGCTTTTATTTTTCCAGTTTAAATATTTTGAGTGTGTTGTTCGTCTGCTCACGATTAGCCTAAATTTGCATAATGAAAGCTATCCAAACACGATATTAAATGACCGCAAAGAAGGAGGCTACAGTAATAACCACAAATGAAGCAAATGTTAAAATCGAACTTAGTTTTAGGGTGTTACTGTTGTACGGCTGGCTACAGCGGCGCTGCAGTGACGCGTTTGGAGAAGGAAGGAGAAAAAAGGCTGAGTTGGAATCTGCGTACGCCAGTGGAAGCCCTGTCAAATAGGTAGCTTGAATTTTTGTTTTCTGGCAGGTTTATGCATGACATCCAGAGAATCAGGATTCACCTGCGGTTGCTGGGTACTGAGTACTACGAGGAACCGTGGTCTGACACGTCCACAGACTTTCCTCTTGGAGAGAACTCTTGCAAATGTTCCGCTGAGAATGCGCCCCGTCAGCTTGGTCTCAGTAGGTGGTTCTGGTGTAATGGAATCACAGTGCTACCGCAGGTAGCATCTGATGGCGGGGGCGTCTTCCGAAGGTTAGGAAGCATTTCACGGTGTCAGCTAGTTTGGGGAGTTTCTCGAGGCAGTGAGACTCACTTTATCAACATGCGAAAAACTCAGCCCATACATCATCAACAGCGCGGTATATACGCGAGAGGTCATGCCCCATAGTCCACATGACATTGGCGGCAATCAGCCGCGTTCGCTTCAGAGTCAGGCACCGACGAGCTCACAGCCACCGGGCCGGACAATCAGGGGGAGCTAGCTGTCTGTCGCTGGAGTACATATGTAAAGAGGACACGAGCACCTTTGCCTTTCAACCTCCCAATCAGATATGGCTTCACTAAGGATCTTCCACTCACATAAAGACGCAGTTGCTCTATGTAGCAAGCGAGCCCTGGCATGGTGTACATCGCGCCTAGCATGTACGATATAAAAGAAGGAAAATTCATGTAGTGCGCATTTGCGGCTCACCATGCGAAAAAACTAATTGGAATCAGCGACTTAAACGTGGCCACTCCAAAATTCCGGACACTAAGGATAGATCACCTCCTGCTTTTTCCAAATTCACCAAATGGTCATTATAACTACCTTTTACTTGAGCAAGCACACCTGGAACCACGAAGTGATGCTTGCGTGTAAACGAATTATGTGCCACGCTAAGGGGGCGGAAATTGATTTGACGGAAGGGTACTTCCGCAATGGCTGGTCGGCATGGCTTCTGGTGGAGTGAGAACACTTATGAGCATTTTAAATTTATGCAGGTGAAATTGCGAACGTGACACCTAAAGAAATCTGAAGCAGCATACGGCGACCAGCGCGTTTTAAAAAAATTGGTACACGTGTTTTGGTCGTGTAATGGCGTGCCTCCGCATTTGCTTTGCAGCGTTAACCAGATTTCACATTACGTACACATGCATCTAACGTGTTGTTCTTTGTGAACATGCGGGCGAAGCTGGGTAAAAGTACTGGTATGTTCATGAACAGTGTCCAGCGCTGACAAAATTTTTCCAATGTGTAAAAACATTTCTGGTATCGCGTTGCACAGTGGCTTATAACTGAGGCCCATAATTGCAGCGCTATGCGGCGGGCTTCACGTTTTTGAGCATATGAGAAACAGAGAAATAAAATCTTGGCGAACGAGTTTATTTCGTACTTTGAAATTGCGCTACTAATATACGTTTATTCACTATAGTATGGAAATGGAAATAAAAGTGGTCACAGAACTTAACGTGCTGTCCAGGTCAACGCCTAGCTCTGGCAGCCTTACTGCGGCGTTTACCAAGTGGTTATTTTGATCAGGTTTGTCATAAGGTGTCCGTGATTGGTTAATGGTCTCCTACGTTTACGAATGACGAAGTCCTGGTACAAAGAACTGCGGGAGGAAATAAATGAAGCAAAAGTGACGGCTATTGTACAATTTCTCTGGGCTCAGCAGGCAGCTTGGCACCCTAATGCCGACGTCTGTGTGAAGCCGGATATTCGTGGTGAACCCGGGGTACCCGCTAAGTGCGGGTCACTGCAATCTTTGGATTTACCTGGCCGACTAATCTTACTGACCATTGGCGCTACCTCGCAGCATGGACGTACGATATATGGGTGGAAACACAATTCCTTCTGCACTGCTTAACATGACACCTAGTACTGGTTTCTATAGCACTTATGTCAAGCTGCTCATTTAGTTGCTTTTGACGGCGGCTTGCTTTGTAATTTTCATCCGGTCTGCTACCCGTGACTACCGTCATGTTTCGTCCCACCAGCGTGTGTCACGGAGAGCAGCTCTTTTCGGAAGTACTACAAACCGCAGAACTTCAGCAGCAGCCCGTACTCTGTAGAAAGGTAGTGCAGAGTGCCCATTAGACTTTATTTGTCGTATCGTGGCCCACTGTGGTTTTCTGCAAACACTTGGGCGACGGGATTCACAGTCGCGACCCCCACGCTGTCGTTCGCCACGCCCTGCGTTTGCGTAATTTTGCCGTGACTGACGCCGCAGAGCGTCATAGATATAGCGTCCGACTTTCGCGCCATCGCTAGAGGTATGGCTGCGAGCATGCATTTTTTCCATCGGCCAGACGGTTTCGTTCCCGGCCCGTCTTGCGTTGGACGCTGTGGCGATAGAAGACGTGCTCACACTGGTGCGTTGCAACAGTAGCCCGCAACACTGTTAAAATTTGCATGCTCCATTTTTGCTGCAGTACAGATGTCTCCATGTACTTGTGAGTCAGCAGACTCTCATTCCGTCCAGACTACAGACTAGTTGCGCCCTATATGACTTCCCTCGGTTACGTTCCATGCAGAATACAGAACTAGACAAGGTTGCCAGCAGCACTACCGCCGTAGCGGACGCCACTCCACGACTGATATGGACCTCTTTTTTGTAGCAGCTACCCTTCGAACCAAGGATATCCAGCAGCGTCCTTCTTAGCGCCGTGCAGACCTCCTTGTACATAGCCGTCAATCGATCGACCACGTTTCCATATGCGGATGTCTTCTCTTTTCCCGCGTTTTTCTATCTGTCACAGCCTTGACGAATGCATTCGTAATGCATGGCGTTCGCATACATCAATTCAAGTAAGGGACTGGCTTTGATACACCACATTGTGAAGTCAGCAGTCAAGGAAAAGCTAAGTTGAAGGCATAAACATGTGAGCTAACATTTGGAGTGAATCGATTGGAACGCATTTTGATGAACGACTTCAAAGCACGATTACATCGCCGTTAGAGGCATTTCTAAGGCAAGTAATGTTACGTTGGGTTAGCTCAGGAAATGTTCCTTTAAAATTACTTTCGTTTGTGTTTCTATGGCTGTAAAGTGATTACTGACTGAAAAGGAGGGGGTAAGCGCGAAAACAGGCGAATATGGTTGGTATAACCACTTTAACCGCGAAAAATGCAGAAGACGGATAGGAAAGCAAAGGACAGGCGCAAAATTTCAGACGAAATTTATCATATAAAACGAGACATATATGTGTTGTAGCAAGAGCGCTAACAAAGGATTACACTATGTTGTGGGCGCAGTGTACAGACGCACACTCGTTCCTCATTCACCTATGCCATGCACGCCCCCCAAGAAGCCAGGCTCTTTCGCGGTCAGAGGTGCGGAGGTCATGTTGACGCAATTCTCGCCCCGCGCTGCGTTTCGGCTACTTCCAGAATCTCCAGGGCATGTAATCGGGGTCACGAAACACAACGTAGCATCCTTCAAACAGCGGCTAACGCTGGCAATCGTGGGAATGAAGGTAAACATAAGACATTCAGAAAATAGCCCTGACTGATGGCAGAGGCGTCTCTAGGGTGAAAATGTGCCCTTAAGGCGGTGCGCAAGCGTCTTGATCGGGTCTGATTGTGGCCGTTACTCGCACCTGCTGCTGAAAAAAAAAATTGAAACGTCCGTGATTATGGTGCAACAAATGTTCATTTTTTATCTGTGTTTCACCAGCGAATCAGAAGATGGAAATCAATTGCGTAGTTTAAGCTCTAGTGGTAGTGGGTCCCATCTGCCAGAAGTGTCAGTGGTTGTCCGTTGGTAAAGTTTATTAGATGCGACGCATCTCTTTAACTCACCTTGTCCCGCGTCGTTGTCGCGGCGTAGTCCGCATCCTCGGCGCGGCAGCTGTGCGCTCCGCCGCTCTCACCGCAGCGCCATCTGTGTGTCAGCGCGCTCAGCTCGCTCCCGTCGCCGTGCCAGCTGTGCGTTAGCGCGCAGCTTGCGCTCGCGCTTGCGCTCGGTTAACACATGCGCATGCGCTGCTATGCGCTGCTATGCGCTGCTCTCTCTCATTCCGCTGCATATAAACGCGGTAAGTGCGCCGCTCCGCTCAGTCGTTCCGCCGCCGGCGCTCCGAGGACATCGTCCGATGATTTGAATAACGCAACGGCAACCCCCGATGCGTCGCATCTATCCCATGGTTCCCCTCGGGAAGATGGTGTAAATTTTTATTTATTTTTGCTCCAGACGCTTAGACTTCGTACGCAGTGAAGAAAGTTGCGTGTCGGTCATAAATGCTAATAAGACCACTTTAGGAAATCTGACAGTGTTTTGGTTTTTTTTTAGCGGCAAAAAAATGTTCTGCTCTGCTACGCAGCCATGAGGCTGCGGTACGATTCACAACGGCGTCTTCGTCGCTCGCTACTGCTCTTCATATGTGCGACAAGCGGTAAAGCTGAAAGTCAGAAGAGAACACCCAGTTCTCGGATGTTAATTCGGACAGCGACATCACCCCAAAGTATTTCGGAACGTCAACAGCTGTTTGCCGTCAAGCTTGGTTTCTGACTGTTTCCTACCCTCTTAACTCCTCCCCCCTTCCCGTCTACCGTCTATTTACGGAGGCCCAGCTGTGGGTCCAAGAACAACAATCTATTTTTACGAAGTTCTCCATGGTTTCATTTATGTATCTCGGTGGCAAAAATCTGCGCGGCGCGGCACTGTAGGTGGATGTAGGTACTGCGCCATCGTTGTCGCGTGACCAAATCTCTTTCAAGACCAGCCGTCTTCGATTCTAGCCCTGTCGCACCTTATAGCTTCAGCCAGGGATTTAATTCAGGGCAACAAAATAAGCAAAGTGTGGGTTTGGGCTAGCTGGTTTTAGGGATTCATAGCTTCGTGCAGCGCAAGAAGAGAGACAACCGCAGGAAGACGTAACAGGCACAAACGGTAACTTGGAAGTTGGAGCTTGTGGCTGTGACGACTTTCTGTGGTTGCCTCCTTTTTTGCGGAATACGAAGCTATGGATGACAAAATTTCAATGAAACTTGAGATATGTATTCTCACAGCTAAACCACAGTGAACCGGAACGCAATGTTAGCAGATGTTGGCCGCCATGTTAACAGCGAAGCTGTTTAGCAAATCGTAATTTTTCGTGCCCGCAATTCGTGTCGCGGCGACCGCCCGGCCGTTAACAAAACCACGAAAATGCCTAGCGCTGGTGTATACGTGCCTCGCGACGACCGCCCAGCGATCACTGCGCACGTTTGTCAAGGAAAGCGTATCCGCTTAGGGAGAATGGCCAAGATTGGCAAAAAACAGAAAACTCCTGCGTTTACCGTAATCGTAAAAACACTTGCCCGGAACGAGAGACACGTCATAGCGTACACCCCTCCAAGGTGATGTCCACTGATTATCACTTCAAAAAAAAAAAAAAAATGAAAGAAGCTCACAATTGTAGCAACAATGATGGTCGTTGCGGCAGCGAAGAAAAGCAAATCGGCTGCACACATGGAGCTAAGCCTTGCTGATGGTCGTGAAGGTTGCTTACAGCTTTGCTACTTTCAAGTCTTATGCTTTAGTGTGAGCTTCCTTCATATTTTTTGTTTGTAACTACGAGCGGATTTCTTACTCTTTCATGCTTGTCTCGTGTCTGGTGAGAGGCGAAGGCGTCTGTCTGGCATCTGCACTTCCCTGGGCAGAAATGATAGTCAGAAATTTATTCGATTGGTTTTTAACGCGGCAACAAGATTTATACACACAGTTAAAACTAATTCAAGCGTATAGAGCTGAGAAATTGCAGCAATTTCTTATATCAGAAGGAGAAGTCAGAGGCACATGGGCATGATATAGACGTTAGTGTTTAGAAAAAACGCGAGGTATATCCTTGTGTTTCTAGGCTTGGCTGGCACCGTAGTTGGCATGTTCGTGCCTTAGCCTGCTTCACGCGCCGCTGGCACTTTTTGGTGCCTTCTGTGTCTTCTGGCCCTATGAGATACAGACAGGGGGTGTCACTAGAAAACCGCTGAGACGCACTTCCCGGAACCATTGCTTGCATTCCATCCGTGATTTTGTGCAGGGGGATAAGCATGTTTAATTGAATATATCTCCGGTAAGCAACTTTATTTCAATAAGAAATACTGATGGTGGAACGCATTCATTACCCTCAATCGTTCTATTTCGATGACTTCGGGCGTCTGAAACCAAAATGTCCACACGTCATCGGACCCATGAGTTGTTACATTGCGTGTATTCAGTGTTTACTACAGCGTGGGCGCAGCCTTCCTTCTCCGTTAAATTCGACGCCCAACGAAGTCCTAAACGCGACACACTCAAATTCGCCCTTGGGCGATACTATGTTCGGTTCGCGTGATTTGTTTTAAAAGTCTTTTTTTAAACTCTATCCCCCTGCAAAAGTCACATCTCCACTTTTGAACTCGCACGTAAGCTATTCTTGAATTTAAAGTCCCATTTATAAAAGGAGACCGTGTTGACCGCTGCAAGCCCCTAAATCACGTAAAGCCAAGTGTAAGGTTCCCAGTCCCGTCCTCCTAAACCAAAGTTCGGCACAATCAATACGCTTCTCCTTCCAGTGAAACAAAGCATGAGTGCTACAGAGTAACTCCTCAGGGCGCTCGCAGCAAGCGTGAATGATTTAATGACAGCAGTAATAATCAAAGTTGGTTGCCACCAGTTCTTCAGCACATCGTATGTCGGCTAGCACATCGGTCATGTCAAGCCGAGGCTGGCGCAATGAATATGTTTTTATGGAAATTGCTGTGTAGTACTTGAAAAAAGTACACCTTTAGGCTAAGCAAATGCTGCTTGACAAACCAAAGAGAGGGCGCCCATCTCGTGAGGATAAAATGAAATTGCTCTGAGGCCGCACCATCTTGGAGATACCCCACGTGCCTATTTCATTGCGTGCACGATAGATGGGGCATGGGTCAAATTTTTTCGCCGTCGATCCGTCCCCACAGGCACAGAACAGGGAACGAAAAAGCGGGCTGCTGCGGTGGCGCTGCCTCCGCTCCACCGCCGACGTCAAGTAGAAGAGCGGCTCTGGCTCTGCGTTTGCTTCAATCGAACACCATACCGACGGGTGCCCTCGATAACTTTACCAGTTGCATGTATTGCAAAATGCAGTGTGCAGCCGTGGCAGGGCGGAAATAGAGGAACGAATGAGAGCGAGAGCGACGAAATTCCGATAGCAGTAGACAACAACAGGAGGGGCAGGCTACCTGCGGCGCTGTTGAAGCGAGCAAACTTGACCTCTGAGACGGTTAGAACGCACAGCTCCGTTGGCACGGTGTGCGCGCAGCGTGTAAGAAAAGCTAGGTGGCGGACTTATGAAGCCGGAGCGACGTATGCGCATTTGGCCGAGTCTCAAGTTTGTGAAGGTGAGGTACAAGATCGCCGCGCATTCTCAAATATCCATTTATGGATTTTCAAATAATTTTTCAACACCCAAAGGGATTAAACTTTTCGGAATTACAGAAAGTATTTCTTCGCTATGCGAGAGCGCATCTCGTAGAATGGAGTCTAGATGAAAATTTTTTTTTCATCCCTAAAGCGAAAAAAGAGATTAGTAATTGCGACTGAAATGGAGCATTGATAACGAGATGAGCTAGATTACACTACATCTCATTCATACAAGACCCGTATGACACGGAACACATGCGAAACGTACCCGCTTCACATTTATACGAATGAAAAAAAAGGGGCGTAGTGAAGTCTCTCAAGCGTTTGAAGTGCCGATTTAATCGGAAATTGATCTAAAATATAATTAATAACACAGCGTAGTACTTGTCATAGAGCAAGAACAATAGCTGATAATCCTGCCATAAAATTAGGCGCGCAGTCCGCAATTCGCAATAACTTGTGACATGAAGTTTCCGAAAAAAATTCAAACCCGAAATTCCTCGGTACATTCAGATTCCCTCGTGCAGATTACGTAGACATCAATGATGTGACATTCGCGCGAACTGCTTCGAATTACCCAGACGGAAATTTAATGGTTCCAACTGTCACGGCATCACACCCAGAAGCTCCAACACGTGTGACTGACAAAGCATATCCGTCATCTCCGAGGAAGAGACTGCCACAAAGTCAGGATTACCTGGTTATATGCGCAGCGCGCCCGAAGGAGAGGAGACCGCGGAAGAGAGAGTACTGCACATGCGCCGGCGCCAGTGTGTCTGCCGCGGCTATGACCCAACACAATCCAACACAATCCACTTTAATCCAATCCAATCCAAATCCAACCCAATCCAATCCAAATCCAATCCAATCCAATCCAAGCGAAGCCAAGCCAAGCCAAGCCAATCCATTCGAATCCAATCCAATGCCCCTCGCGAGAGAGGGGCATCGGAGAGGAGAGGGGGTGAGCGGCGGAGAGCGCAGCTCGCGCGGCGAGGAGAATGGGGAGGGGCGGGGCGGCAACAACGCCGACGACGCTGCATGGACAAGGCGAGTGAATGAGATGCAGTCGCATCTAAAAACATGAAATGCCTCTTGACAAAGTTGCACAATAACAAAATTTTACTTCTAACCTCAATTATGGCTGAGGAAACATTTATTTGAAGTAAGGAGGGATATCACCGTTTTTGCAGTGCGAGTTACTGCATCCCGAAGATAAGATTAAGTCTAGGGATGATGGGGATTCAAAACCACTTGCATGATTACCTGTGTCACCGACTTCTCTATTACTGGAGTTATCATTGCTGAAAAGAGGCATCACTAGCAGCCTCGCCTCGCTGGACCGCTGCCGCTTAACCGTGGGGCCGAGTTTTTAGCGCAACGGAAACCTCAGACTTGCAGCAGGGGTTTTTGTGCATAACTGCGCCACGAAGCATTCAGTGTTCTTAACAGGGATTGAGGTCATGGGATACCTTACCAAGCGTGATCCTGTTTTTGATGTAGTGATCGCCACCGCCTTCGTAGGTGCAATAGGTTGGCCAATAAACAATATCTAAACCACCGCCATTGGTTCCACTGCCCGCATCCACGGAGGGCCTATGGGCAGCATTTCTTCTCGGGTAGAAACGCAAACACCCAAAAGAATGCCTGAAAATGCTGATCTGTCTAAAGAAGTATAACTGCCACTAAAAGAAGAACACGTATTTGAAAACCGGGCCTTTAAAAACCTCTACAAACTTCAAGCTTTGTTGTTATCCTGCCTTTGCTAAAAATACACCCAAATTGCAGGCTTCCACCCCAATGGATTTCAGGGTTACTTTATAGAGTTATTCACCCTTGTGTAGCTGTACCAAAATTGTGTGCCTACCATTTTTATTACTGTATTTTTCCAGTGAAGATTTCCCTAAATACCTACGGCAAGTTGTTGTATTCTGGTGAGCATGAATACAAACTTGAGTTCCTTTCACGCCTGCGTTTGTGTGAACTGTTTAACAATTTTGTTTGAGTCCGCCGTTTATGGGAAAATTCTCATTTCTACGCTGTGCTGTTAGTTACCATATGCTTGGTGGGGTTCTGACAGTAGTTTCTTGCTATATTACATCGAACTTTCGCTTCATTTGAAAACTTGTGATTTTAATTAATGCAACCGTGGTGTATGTAAACAATGGTTTTGGAGCATGCTCTCACAAAGCTCCGCTACATTAATTCTTAATGTTTTGCTGCAACACTTTCGCCATACGCAGCTAGTTTTTGCAGTGACAATTCCGCGTACTGTATTCTGTGGTGTACTTTAGTCGAGCACATGCCATACGTTTGATCCTCTAGTTCTGTGTTCACACGTTTTCCTGAGCGTGGTCAAATTGGCTGTGAAGCTTATCGGCTTCGGGACGATTTAGAAGAATTCCTGGCAAAGCAACGGAATAGAATTGAATTCTATGGTGGAGCGGGTAAAATGCGTGCAGCAAAGCTAACGTGCAACGAACGCAAACTATAAAACGGAGCCTACAAGTTCGCCTGACGCAAATGATGATGTACTTGACATGCCCCTGTTCCTCACGTGTCGCGACCCAGTGGAGGTGCGCAGAAAAGGCCATTTCAAGGCTGGCCGAAGGACACTTCATGGGCACCCGCGGAATAAAGTGGCAGATTCGGGGACCCTGAGAGAGAGAGAGAGAGAGAGAGAGAGAGAGAGAGAGAGAGAGAGAGAGAGAGAGAGAGAGAGAGAGAGAGAGAGAGAGAGAGAGAGAGAGAGAGAGAGAGAGAGAGAGAGAGAGAGAGAGAGAAAGTTTTAATGAACACCGAAGAGGTTAGCCTCACAAACGGCGGGGCTTGCTGCTTCAGATGGGGGTGAACATAGTGAGGCGAAAAAAGAAAAGAAAAGGGGCAGAAGTACGCAGCAACAATGAATAATAGGGAGAAGAAAATAAAATCAGTTCGGAACGTACAAAAAACTTACAGCGCTAGGAGAAAAAACATCTGAGGATCTAAAGGTAAAAAAAAAAACATCGATTAATCCCGAGTCAGGCAAAAAAGTTAAGCGATATTTGTGTGTAGTGGCCTTTCTGAACGATCGTTATCTGATCTCTTACCCTATGGCAACGGCCGCGACTAAACGGCAGCCTGGTCATTTGGCTGGCGTTGCGCGAACATGATGCTGCTGGCGCTGTATAGCTCCTTCGCACACCGAACCCAAAAGCCTGCATCGGTAATGCCAATTGGGCGTAAGCAATGGGCGTTTGTAAATTTACCGAAAATAACAGTGCCCCTTAGTAATTGCGTTCAGTCTCTCCTCTCTCCCCAGCAGAATAAATTACTGTTACTTAGGGTGGAATAGACGACAGCTAGATATTGTGTAGCGAAAAAACAGAGAAAAGTATGAATAGAGCATAACAATAGTTCGTTGTCAACTACTGCAACAACGAGAGTGGGCATATGTCCGACAGGTTCATGAAATAATATTGGCTATATTAAATTTACAAGCAAGCATACGCTCGCAAGGCCTTGTTTCTGAAAATTATCAGCCTTCCAACAACATCCCGGTTATACTACGCGCAATACGTGAACCTCGCTAGAGGCACGTAGCCCTGCACATATACATTCAGCGCTGCATTTAAGGGGGACCAACCTGACCACATTCGTACGGGACTTACTAATGCAAGACCCACGGGCTTAAAAAGTGTCGTGTAGCGGTGCGAAAAGTTTTACAGATTCATAGAAATGTTCGTAACGGCAAAATTTGATTCGTTAAGAAATATGTCCCTTTTTCACTAAAATAAAAAATAAACAGGAAACGTATTCTGGTTTATCCAGTTTTCGCTAGATGGCGCTAGCAGTCTAGCTAGCAAAAGTTTTATTTTTTAATTTCAGGGCAGAAATACCTCTAAAGTAAGCAAACTAGGCTGTTGGAAACATTGATATGCATTTGTAAAGCTTTTCATATTGGTGCCCGACGGTTTCTAAGTCCGTGGGTCATGGAGTAGTAAGTCCTAGGAATGTTAACAGCTGAGTCCCGCTTAAAGTCAGCCGCGCTGAAAAAATATGGCTATCAAAATCACACTCAAGGCGAGAACATGGTTGGCGATTGACCCAAATGCAGAAGTGTCCTCTTTTCTCAAAGGAGGCCGCGGGTTGTGGCGTCAGAGGGACGAAAACTGATTAACGCACTAAGCGCTGGGCCGGGCGCGCAAATTGCATTGCAGGGCAGTTAACCAACAGCGCAGAAGGAGGCAAGGTCGTAAAAAGAATAGGGGAGGAAAATAAAGCAACAAAAGGGGAAAAAGCGCGGCTCTGGTGGGCAATTGAATGCGAGCAGAAGTCGAACACTGGGCCGAAAGAGGGGATGGGGGTGCGAGACAGGCACAGAGCAGCAAAGGAACAAAGACAAACCAAAATGACAAGAAGAAAATGGGTACTAGCGATGAAGCACTGCGGGAAAGCATAAAAACAGCGGGAATGGCCGCCAGAGAAGCAGCCTTTCCAATCTTCCCAATGGCTCAGCGGGCCAGAATCCCCCAAGGCCGCGCTGGCGTCAGGATAATACCCGGCGCCAACTACGGTTCCGTGCCGGAGCTGGCGCTCGGAATCGCTAATCCCCCCGCGATCCAGCTGCGCTCTCGGGAAGCTGCCACGCGTGGGCTCCGCCGGGGGACGGCGGGGCCGAACCGACGGCAAATAGGATTTATGGAAAGCAGGTTGGACACCGACTGCAGCGCCGTTGTCTGTGGCGTCTGCCCCCGAACGCGGTGGCTGTGCGCGCTGGCTGGGAAGCGGAGCCATCTGCACGACTTTTACGGCACCTGCCAATGGAGACGTGGCCTCGTTCGCTGCAGGGGCTGGTCGATGCGTCTCAGAGCTAGTGAGATATCGTTCCCTCCATTAAGCTCGAACGCCATGCTAGATCTCTTTTAACCCATGTGTGATACAGTTACCGCGCTTCGTTATGTGCGTTACTGAAGCCGAGTTTCGCAAGACGCGGATAAGGTCATGTAGCCGTGCCATGGCATTCACACGACACTAGTATAAAAGATCTAACAACGACCGGGTCGTGCGCCGAAAAGGAAGAAGCTTCTTCTGTGTTGTCTTTTTGGGTGAGGGAATGCCAGCAGATATGGACGTGTAGTTGTACCGGGACCTTTCAAGGTCCAGATTCGGTTGATGGGTATATGGGGTTAGAGTTTGTACCCACTTTATTTCTGCCTGGAGCGTTGTTCTCAAGGGAGGATATACACTGCTTTTACTGTGAAGAACACTTCGCCCTTTCGATAAATGAACCTATTGAAAGACATGAAAACAAAACTACAGTTTTACGGCAGTGTTCCGGCGAAGGAGCAGCAGCACAGCGCGTTCCGTGCTGTGCTGCTGCTATGGAGGAAAATCATCAATGGATTGTATTTCCCATCTTCTTTGGTCTTTCGGAATTTGCACCTCCCTTGGCCTCCTAATTTCGGCACCGGCACTCAGAAAAACATTTCGCTTTAGCGCGAACAATTACAGCTTCGACGGGGAGTACGCAAGTTGCAAAAACGCTACACAGGCGATGAGGCGCGCCGTAGTTGAAGGCTCCAGATTAATTTTCACCCCATGGGGATCTTGAACGTGCGCCGAAATGTCGAGCACACGGGCGGTTTCGTTTTTTCCCTCCATAGAAAATCTGCCCCCGCAGCCGGGAGTCGAACCCGCGTCCTTTGGCTAAGCAGCACAACGCCATAGCCACGAAGCCACGGTGATGGGTAAAGCATTGATTGCCTCGAACATGAGTACCTATTTGGCACGCTTGAAACGTTCGGATGTCCAGCACCCTTTGTATCTCTGCTTCGTAGCGCGTACACCTGCATCAGGAGCACTTTCTTTCTAGATGGCTTAGAGAGTGGAATATCTTCCGTTACCCGTGGCTTGCGTCAAGGGTGCCCGCTATCGCCTGTTGGGTTTGTCCTGTCCCTAGAGCCTTTTCTGCAGGCGATAATGAGGCATCCATATGGGAAAAGCCTTCCCCTCCTAGGCAGTGAAACGACAAAATTCATAGCTCACGCTGATGATGTAACGCTATATGTTTCCAGCGAAGATAGTTTGCGACATTCCTTAAAATATTTTCCATGAATATGTCAACTTGTCTGGAGCTGTGTTGAATTTGTCAAAATGCCAGTACCTGTCTATAAGCTCCTCTAGTACCTTCATATCAGCTTCTTTCCCCATACAGCTAAGGTATAACATAGCATACTTGGAATAGAATACAACTCTGGGGTATCAAATGACAAGTGGCAAGTGATTCTCGCAGGAATTCGTCAGAATGTCGAGGACGCGAAGTTTGGATTTGCCATTATTGGAGAGACGTCATCTAGTACAGTCATAATTTTGTGGGAAGTTACGGTATGCATGCCAGATTGCCTGACCACCTGTAAAAGGGCTAATTAGAATTCAATCTTTCAGTCTGTTCCTTTTTATGGGGAGGTAGCACAGCAATGGTCTGTCGACCAGTCCTCGGACAACCGCGGGGTCGCGGGGAGTTCTCACTCCCCTCAGTATCTGTCATTTGCTCGCTGCTTTCCATGCGGTGTTTGCTGAGCATACTTAAAGAAGAGGCTTGACCTGCACGTGCTTTGGCAAAGTACTTCGTGGGCACACAGCTGTGGGTATTCATGCCTGGGGTAGCTGCGAAACACGGACCATAGGCTGAATGCATGTCGGCGTTCAGTAAGATCATCATCACCAGCCTGTCTGCGCCCACTGCAGGGAAAAGGCCTCTCCCATTATTCTCCAATTACCTCGGTCCTGTGACAACTGTGACCAATTTATCCCCGCAAACTTCTTGATCTCATCTGCCCATCTAACTTTCTGCCGGCCCCTGCAACGCTTGCCTTCTCTAGGGATCCACTCTGTTACCCTTAATGACCAGCGGTTATCTTGCCTTTGCATTACATGCCCTGCCCACGTCCATTTCTTCTTCTTAATTTCTACTAATATGTCTTTAACACCAGTTTGCTCCCTGACCCACTCCGCTCTCTTCTTGTCCCTTAATGTTACACCTATCATTTTCCGCTCCATTGCCCGCTGAGTCGTTCTCAATTTAAGTTGAACCCTCTTAGTGAGCCTTCAAGTTTCTGCCCCGTAGGTGAGAACCGGTAAAATGCAGCTGTCATACACTTTCTTCTTCAGCGACAATGGTAGGCTGCTATTCATTAACTGAGAATGTCTGCCATATGCACCCTACCCCATTCTGATCCTTCTAATTATCTCTGCCTCATGGTTGGGATCTGGGGTCACTACTTGGCCTAAGTAGATATATTCGCTTACCACTTCCACTGCCTCGCCACGTATCTCAAACTGCTGTGCTGTCTCGAGGTTATTGATCATTACTTTAGTTTTCTGCATATTAATTTTCAGGCCCACGGTTCTACTCTGTTCGCCCAGTGCGGAAAGCATGCTTTGCAATTCGTCCCCCCAGTTACTTAGCAAGGCAACGTCATCAGCAAATCTGAGGTTACTGAGGTATTCTCCATTAACCCTTACTCCCACCTGTTCCCAATCAAACGTTCTGAATACTTCTTGTAAGCATGGTGTGAATAACATTGGAGAGATTGTGTCTCCTTGTCTGACACCCTTCCTAATAGGTATTTTACTGCTCTCCCTATGGAGGATGATGGTAGCTGTAGACTCATTGTAGATATCCTCTAGTATTCTTACATAATGCTCATCTACCCCCTGGTTCCGTAATGCCTGAATGACTGCTAGGGTTTCGACCGAGTCAAATGCTTTCTCATAATCTATGAAGGCTCTATATAGGGGTTCTGTATACTCAGCGCACTTCTCTATCACCTGATTGATCGTGTGAATATGGTCCATTGTTGAATAACCTTTACGGAACCCTGCTTGTTCTTTAGGTTGACTGAAATCTAGGGTTGCAGAGATTCGGTTGGCGATTACCTTGGGAAATACCTTGTAGACGACTGACAGTAAGCTGATCGGCCTGTAATTTTTCAAGTCCTTCATGTCGCCTTTCTTATGGATTAGGATGATGGTCGCGTTCTTCCAAGATTCCGGTACCATTGCGGTCATTAGGCATTGCGTATACAGGTTTGCCAGTTTTTCAAGTACAATTTCTCCGCCATCCTTCAAGAGGTCTGCTGTTATCTGATCCTCACCAGGTGCTTTGCCCCCTTTCATTTCTTTCAAAGCCTTCCTTACTTCTTCGGTCGTTACCCGCCGCGGTGGCTCAGTGGCTAAGGCGTTGCGCTGCTGAGCACGAGGTCGCGGGTTCGATTCCCGGCCGCGGCGGCCGCTTTTCTGATGGAGGCGAAAAGCAAAAACGCCCGTGTGTACGAGATTTCGGCGCACGTTAAAGATCCCCAGGTGGTCAAAATTAATCCGGAGCCCTCCACTACGGCGCGCCTCATCGCCTGCGTTGCGTCGGCGCGTTAAACCCTACAATCAATCAATCAATTCTTCGGTCGTTACTGGTGGGATGTCTATCTCCTCTGAACTACTGTCTCGTTCGGCATTATCCTTATGTCCCGGCTGCTGTACAGATTCCTATAGAACTCCTCGGCCACTGTGACTATTTTATCCCTATTTGTGATGACATTGCCTTGCTTATCCTTAAGTGCATACATCTGATTTTTCCCCACGCCAAGTCGTCTCTTCACTGCTTTCAGGCTACCTCCGTTCTTTACAGCGTATTCGATCCTCTCCATATTATACTTCCGTATGTCAGCTGTCTTGCGCTTATTGATTAACTTCGAGAGCTCGGCTAGTTCTATTCTGTCGGCTGTGGTATAGATTGTCATGGTTTGCCGTTTCCTGATTAGATCTTTCGTCTCAGTAAGATATGTGCAGCTTTTTATAAGCATGTGTCTTCGGTATGCCCCAGGGCAAATATTTTGGAAGAATGCGTGGTTGACATCACGGCCGCTCTTTTACTACCACTAGTGCCCCCTTATTTTAACAACGAAATGATTAAGGCAAGTTTGGACGCATTGACCAATTCTCACCTGTTCACGTGTGAGATTCCATGTGGCGCTCAGAATAGGCTGTTCACCCAACAAGTGAAGGGTTTCAAAGTTGGGGTGAAACGCACAGCTCAGTGTGCCTCAATTGGCCTTTTCCTAGAGATTAACAAAGGGGTCCGAAAATGCTTCGCGACGCGGACATTTTGGCGTTTTTTACACTGCGAATTTGGAGTCCTAGGAATCAGGCTACATATAAATGGAAGAAACTGTCCCAGAGGCCCCTTTGCATGCCTGTTCATAGTGGTGGCTGATTTTGCATTGGGGCGAAAGTGCTGCGAAGCATTCGCGAGGGGCCCGCGTCGTCGGGCTTGTTTCCTATTCTAAGGCGCTTGCGACGGGAAGTTCTGCCTTGCCTGTCGGAGGAGCTATCTTCCTTGGAGAGGAGGAGTTCCTCAGACAGTAATCATGCGGTTTTGTTAGTGTACAGGCAGGGCGAGTAGCCCTAACTATCAAACCAGTGTGGCATAAATAATTATGCTTTGTAACATATATTCCAATTCTTTTTGTATATAGCTACAGATGTGGTTGTATAGTTGTACAATGATATTCCCCCTACTGCGCATTGTTAGCTTGTTAACGTAACCATTGTCAGTGTCTGTATATAACTGTAGGCATTGTACATAAATATTCTGTGTTCTATATTTGTGGTGTCACGTTTTGTGGGTAGCATCAAAACATGTTTTTCGAAGACACGAAGATATCCTGGGGGATTTTTATCGATGGACAACAAAAGTACATAGAACCGCAACCCTATACGTTTTGTTTAAAATTTTTGTCTTCGGCTTCTAGTGCTAATTTATTCCTTTTAGCTTAAAATCAGACTATCTGTCGCTGGATTCCCGGAGTGCAGCCAAAGCCACGCTGGCAGGTGAAGGGCGGTGTGGAGGCGTTTCACACCCATGCACACATCGGCGAGAGAGAGTGCAGAATACGTGCTAGCGATCAGACAGTTAAGCAGTTCCTGCGTGCTGAGTAATGCTTAATCACCGTAATCATCATCATAATAATAATCCTGCTCAAGTCCACGGCAGGACGAAGCCCTCTCCTATTAACCTCCAACCTATCCTGTCATGCGCTATTAGAATCGACAGTTTACCCCCGAAGTTCTGTATTTCATCCCTCCATCGTGTTATTGGCCTTCCCCTTCTTCTAGACCCATCTCTTGGTATCCACTCTGCTACTCTAATTGTCCACCGGTTGTCGGTTCGTGTCATAACATGGCCAGCCCAAGTCCATTTCTTTCTCTTTATTTGAACTATGGCGTCGTCTACTCTACTTTGTTCTCTGATCCACATAACTCGTCTCTTGTCCTCAAGTGTTACTCCTAACATAACATTATTCTTTAGGAATAAGGTCAGGGTGAGTGAGACTGCAGACCATATGCAAACAATACTTGAGGAACTGCAATCAGAGAGCATGTCCATGGCACTAAAATAAATATGAATACATCTGAAGTAATGAGAGGCATGCCAAGAACGTCTTCTTCAGCTTAGGAAACAAAAAGCTAGAGGAAGTAACCGAATATAACTACCTCGGACAGATGATTAGTGCTGACTCCAAGCAAGAGAGAGAAATCCGGTGCAGTAAAGGTATGGGATGGGGAGCACTCGGGAAGCATTCCCAAACAATGAAAAGTAAGCTACCTCTGTCACTCAAAAGGAAAATCTACAGCCAGTGAATACTACGAGTGATGACATACGGAGCTGAAACGTGACGCTTTGCTTAACAACTCGAAAGCAAACTTAGTTCGGCTGAACGGGCCATGCAAAGAATACTTATTTGTAAAAAAATATAGGGTGTACACCAGGCAGTCGGTGAATGCGAACAAATCGTTCCAGGAGACCATCCAATCGCATTGATAAGCAGTATTTGTGCGGTTTCTATAAACATTTTTTCTTCCACTGTGGAACCTGGGGTCATTTATTTAAAAATGATATATGGCTTGTATTTAACCATGTCGTTTTCCAGTGTGCGAGGGTGGAGAGGTTGTGCGTTCCTGAAGAAAATGGACAGACGAGCTAGTTGGTGAACATCCATGAGTGAAACTTAAGCGCAAACAGACACAGGGACGAGAAAGGGAAATGGCACCAGCGCTTACTATCAACTGAAAGATTTATTAAAATTGAAAACATATATATACCCTGCCAGAACCCAAAAATCCCTTTCTCGTCCCCGTGTCTGTTTGCGCTTACGTTTCACTCATGGATGTGCGTTCCTATTAGCTGCACCAGTTTTGAAGCCCTGGGTTATGCATGGGTTTGTAGAGAGGGTGGCTATTTCAACAGAAAAGAAAGTAGGAATGCTGAAAATGGCGTGGCTTTCCTTGAAAGCTGGTTTGTGAGAATACTGGCTCCTCGTATAAAATCTACTTGAAATGACGAAAAAACAGCTTCCAAATTACTTTGTGAGCACGAAAATGGGAAATTCAGAATGCTTTGTGGCCTGTGCAATTTAACAAGCTGTTTGACAGGCTTGGTGCGCATTTTTAAACAAGAAACAAGAAATCCGCTTTGTAAACTTTACGAGTCCCCATGCAAGGAAACAGATGTTTCACGGAAGATAACGACGCCCATATCGGGTTTGCACTTGCAGATGCTCTGACCATTACGTGGCCAGCAATGAAGCCGGCATTCTATACACTTGGTGCCTGATTTATTTGCGTACAGCAATTTTTTCGCGTACAGCAGTTTTTTAGACCATTTTTACGAGGTTTTATACGCTTTCGTAGACCACGAAAGACCACACAACAAATCAGAAGCGCAACCTTTTCTCCTTCCCAGTGCAGGTTTAGTCTACTTCAAGGCAACAAACCAGATCTATTGTGCATCAATCGCATATTGTGTACCGACTTTCTCACGTAATCATCTACTTATGACGTCCCCTGTCTCGTCTAGGTTCCCGTGATTTCATCTATAGCTTGGCGGCCAGATTTAGTGGGGACATGGTCTATAGTGTCCGCATTTGCAGGGGAAAGCAATGGGAATCATTGTTGAATCGCTGTTATTCGAGTAGGTTCTCACCGGGGAAGCCGCCGGTAGCTTGTGAAAGGCGCGCCCTATTGTGTGGGTGCGTGTATTAGTGAAAAAAAAAACATTAGTTAACGCGGTTGGTCGAAAATTCGGCGTTAGGTTTGAGACATAGCACACAAACTGGCCAATTGAACATGAAGACCCTTCTCAAAGATCCTGTAGGCATATGGGGTTATGAGGTATAGGTGTTTCATAGGATAGAAACTATACACGATAAAATTTACACAGTGTGTAGGTAATACGGAATGGGGTTATACATAAGAGGGATGTAAGACACACAGGAGGTATATTGGATACGCAGTATACCCTACTTGTATAGGACAGCAATACAGGAATCCGCTGTACAGGAATCCGCTGTAGAGCGGCAGTATCCTGTAAAGCTAGCTTATTAGTGGTACATAGATGACTTCCGTGGTAGCTGCTTTGCGCATGCTTTGTGCCGGGACGCAGCCGACGCATGGTTCGTCTTGGTCGACAGCCCAGCCCAAGTACACATACAATCGTAAACAGAAATAGACAAGACAATTGTTATCTATATAAAACTGGATGAGCTTACTTATTGTTAAATTTGAGGGCTCTAAGGGATGGCTTGACCTTCATTAGGCGTACAGTTGAATTGACTTCTGCTCTGCGGGTAACCGTATATGAATAAAGTGCAGCGCATGTGACACAAAATGTTGGAATTGAGCACAGCGGTGTTTGCGTACTAATAATCGAGTGATTATCAGGTTTAAGGCGACGCCACCTAGGCGATGAGGTGCGCCGCAGTGGAGGGTTCCGGATTAATTTTGACCACCTGGGGATCTTTAGCGTGCACCTAAATCTTTGCGTACGAATAATGCAACGCACAAAGCACTTACAATTTGAGCAATCCGAGTTTGCAAAAAAACATTATAAAATGCTAACGATGTAAAAAAAGGACACAGAAAATGAAACATGTTTTGAAGGGCATCTCATTACCAGCTTTTGATATGGATAGCGCGAATACCATACGGGATCTCTTTAATATACTCGCTCAAGTGTTAAAAATCTAGATGTCCTCTCATGCAGCCCAGGCGTAGTCAGTTGGTCCAACCAACCAAGCATGCGCCATAAAAGTTTGCTTACACTTTTCTTCCTTTTATTTCTGGCACATACCGGCTCTAGCCAAATGCTCAATAGACCCCTTGTCCTAATGATGAACACATGAAGTCGATGTTAAAAACATTCGGAAAAAAACCACTGTCAATTATTGAGAAGAAGCTAGGTGCCTCAGCTGGGCTTCAAAGAAAGGTAAATGACTGTCGGGACCAGCTGTCGTCTTTGGAAAAAACAGTAAGGGTTCTGGAAGCTGAAGTTTATCATTCGGAAAACAATTGTCGGCTCTCCAGTTTAATTGTTTATGGTCTTCCTGAGGCGGTAAATGAAAACAGTGAAACATTTGAAAGTGCCGTCAACAAATACATTCTAGAAGACATCATGAAGCTTGAGCCTGTAAGTATTGAGGGTATTCATCGCATAGGTAGACCGGAAACTGACAAAGTTAGGCCAGTAATTTTCAAATTGCTTGATTGGCGAGAGAAAGCTAGAATATAAAAAACTGGTCCAAACTTAAAAACACGGCAGTGCCATCAGGGAAGACTTTTCTCCGAAGAAAGAGACATTAGAAAAAAAGCTTTGGGCAAGCAAGAAAGCAAACTGAGAGAATATTGAGAAAGTAAACTTGGCCTTTGAGAAGCTGTATAGAGATCACCAAGCATATGTCCGAGACAGTGAAAGGTAAAAGAATCCCGGTAAAAAGAAAACGGCCCAACCAAAACTCGTCCGATGACCAGATGATATGCCCAATCACTGAACTAGGCACAAGGAAACAACCCACAATTTCTTCAAGGAATAATTCAACGAAAAGTAAACGTTTGCATATCGGCGAGCAGCTCTCAAAACAAAAATGCTTCGGCTTGGTTAATATAAATGCCCGAAGCGTAAGTAACAAAACTGAACTTACGGAAATTGCCTTAGTTCAATACGATCCTCGTGTTACAGTTGTCTCTGACAAATGGTTGGGTCCCCAAAATAGATGATGGTGAGGAATTTCCCCCATTGTATAATGTGTTTAGGAAAGACAGAACTGCCAGTTGAGGGGGAATAGTCGTCCTTGTGAAACAAGCACTGCAGGCATCAATAATTAGTTACATTAACGATCTACAATGTGTATGCATTAGGCTATCCATTAGAGCCACACCTTCATTTTATACACACTTTGTAGATCCGCGGAGGCTACCGTTGAATGTACCCGCCGCGGTGGCTCAGTGGCTAAGGCGTTGCGCTGCTGAGCACGAGGTCGCGGGTTCGATTCCCGGCCGCGGCGGTCGCTTTTCTGATGGAGGCGAAAAGCAAAAATGCCCGTGTGTACGAGATTTCGGCGCACGTTAAAGATCCCCAGGTGGTCAAAATTAATCCGTAGCCCTCCACTACGGCGCGCCTCATCGCCTGCGTTGCGTCGGCGCGTCAAACCCGACAATCAATCAATCAATGAGTGAAAAAATTAGCTGAACATATCTCTCAATTTGGCAACAACAAAATTATGTTAGCAGGTGATTTTAAACTACCTTCTGTTGACTTGGAGCGTTTTACGACAGGGTCATTGTACAAAGAAAAGACGGAGATAGTGTATAACATCACTCTCACTTGACGCAATTCGTAAGTGAGGCAACTCGTGTGCATGGGTGCTCTAGTTCGATTTTAGATTTAGTGTTTATAAGCCGTGAACTCGAGCATTGCACTGTTTCAGTTGAACTGGGCCTATCCGATCATAACTCGGTTAGTGTTTGAGATTCCGAAGTGGTAAAAAATCTTTCGCGAACAGATGACATACCTGTGATAGAATACATGGAACCGTGTTTTGCTGTGTTTGAGTCAAGCTGGCGATGTCGGGATGATGTGGAATCAATTTATAGAAATGTGTCATCATTGCATAGATCGGTTTGTACCAAATAAAAGGAAAAAAGTGCGCAAAAAAACACTTTGGATAACACCAGATATAATTCAGAGACAGCGAAAGATAAAACGATTCAGAAGCAAGCATGCGCAGTCTGGTACTCTTTCAGTTATCAAAGACAGCTTTGCACAGGCTGTATGCTCCTCCAAAGATTGTTATTTTAAGACGCTGCTGCCCAACTTTATAAAGCCTGACCAAACTAAATTCTTTAACTACATTTGTGACTGACGAAACAGCGATTGCTGTCCATTTTTGTGCGAATTTCAAAATTTGTTTTCCGGCTCTATTACATATGAGGCGTTTTTTTTTCGAAAGGAGCCAAATCCACCTAACGCGAGTTTGAAAAAAAGCGAAAGTTTGTTACCGGACATAAATGCAAAGCAAAAGTTATTAAATGACATGTTTTACATGTCAGCTAGGGGAATCATATGGCCACAAGTAAATAAAAAATATGCGATGATTTCCAGCAATATTAGGGTGATAGATTCGGATTGGCTCGTACTGAATTGAAACATTCAAGTTGGGACGGTACCCTAATGAAAAGTTTATTGCAATTGACTTTCAAAAATGGTACGACAAGTTTTCGCGATAAAGTCATGAAACATATGCAACGGCGCTACAAGAACACTAGAACTATGCATGAAGAGCCGGTGAGTCCTCTTGGCAGCGTAAGCAGGTTTTTTCGAATTCTTCCGTAGGGTCATTTTCCTGGGCACGCCTGAAGACACTCACGAAGTAAACAAGCATGCTTTGCCATAAATTTCCCAAACCTTCACAAGAAGGCTGCTCATATCTTCTTCACCTTAATGAAGGGGCTCGTACCGACAGAGAGTGGGAATTGGCCATGGCTTGTAGGCGGCGAATAGTTTCTTAAGTACTAAATGGTCAATACGAGAGTAAACATAATAATAATAACAACCAGATTTACAACGTAGGCACGGTGGAGACGAGATGAAATGATTCTTTCACATCTCTCAGTTTCATTTCGTTGACTTCTTCTGTTCACTTTGTCGCCGACGTGTGGGACAGATCTTTCGCTGATCTCTTAATTGTCGTCTGAATTCATAATAAGCCAGCTTCCACCCCCCCCCCCGCCAAAAAAAAAAAAACTTTTGGAAACACCCCCGAAACAGTCCAAACAGTCACGCCAAAAGCGAAATCTCTTTGGGCAAATGGGTTTGACTCTTTTTTATCCGTGCCACATCAACATCTGGCTCATTTTCGATGCAAACTACGATCTGCGTACATGTGTGCAGGGCGTCATCTCACCTATTTTCGTGCCAACTTTTTTCTAGGGGAAAGTTGCTGGGTTTTTTTTGGTCAGTGCAGTTTTATCTGACGTTGTTTCGGTTCGTGAATTTGGCTAATTTTGAAAAAAAAAAAAAAACGCCTCAAATGTTCCAGACGGTAAAGTGTCCGAACCATGCGAAGGGTCTTTCGTGTACTATTCTGGTGTACTTTCAATGCTTTTAAATCTTAATTCTAAAACTTCATGTGGACCTGATAACCTGCCAAGTGTGTTTCAAACGATAAATTTCTGTATGAAATAATTTGTGTTTCATTGTTGTCATCAAAGCTACCAGGTGACTTGAAGGCCACACGCGTAAGTACAGTATTGAAGAAAGGTGCTATTCACCCATTGCTATTAACCAATGGATGTTTCCTGGACGGTATCATGGCTGATCCTCATTCTTGCTTGACGAATTTCTTTCACGGATCTCAAGTGATCCTTACAATGTTTCCCCAATAACACAAAGGCCACAAAGGTTCGGAAACGGTTCAGCGGTGCACTGGATTCAATTTTAAGTTTTCAATTCATATGCATTTCGCCCAGAACATTGCTGGCGAACAGCAACTGTTTGTATTCTAGTTCGATAAACCGGCGTAGTCAAGTGTTCTTAAAATGCCATGTGCTCCATATCGCTTAAAATGAGCACAACCCTGTGCTCACGCTGTCGAGCCGAGCCTGGTGGTGTGCTTCCAGGCTGTTTGCAGCGATCGAAAAATGAATGCAGGGGTCACGAGCGGTTACCAAATAGTCTTGGAGGCAGGGAGGGGACCAAGCACCGACGGCATTCCTTGCGAAATATACAAGAACCCAATAAGGTTTCTACTGCGAAAAATAGGCCAGATTTTATGTAATCCAATGCGGCTTAAAGGTTTGGGTATTCTCAGCAAATAAATGTAAATTACAGGATTTCAGTGGCAGTGTTTCGCAGAATTTGGAATTTAGGGGATTTGTGCAAAATGAACATAAAAGCACGTTGACACGTGTCGCGTGTGCAGCTTGTACCCGCGCCCTATGCATACTGCGCTTGCGCGGTATGCACAGTCCTAACTGTATTTGAAGGTTAACGTCCACCGCCCCCAGCCGGCTTATTTCTAAGCGCCGCTCAGTTTCACGTTGTTCCTTCTATCTCTTTCACTTGTTCCCCGTCACTTTAGAGAGGTGTCTACGTCTCCACCAAAGCCGCCCCTTCATTCTTTTATCGATCGCGCAGCAGCCTTACCCCTGTGCAAGAGCGCGATCCCCAACTTGATTTGAGCGTTTAGACGGCGAGTAGAAAAGACGGCGCTTTATTTAGAGCAGTGTGCCTGTACTTGATGGCGCACAGAGCGTCGGCGAACCGACTGCCGCGGTGTTTGCTCTGCACGTTTTATCTAGGAATGCTTTTCTGACCACAGCATTGAAATCATAGAACGCGGTCGAACAGTCTAGGTTTGGACAACAAGGTGGTATCCTGTCTTTATCAAAGCAAAATTGCCTGGTGCGGCATACGACAAGAAAAGGGAATGGGACCTACGCTAAACCACAGGAAAATATAACTGCAGGCGTCCACGCGCTGGCGACCAGAAACAGATAGCGAATTCCAAGCCATAGTTTGTTAAATACACAATTCATTCCTGTCGATTTTGCTGCGCGATATCGGAAAATAGGTAAAGCAATGCAGTTATGGTATCTAGATTGATTGATTGATTGATTGATTGTGCGGTTTAACGCGCCGACGCAACGCAGGCGATGAGGCGCGCCGTAGTGGAGGGCTCCGGATTAATTTTGACCACCTGGGGATCTTTATCGTCGCCGAAATCTCGTACACACGGGCGTTTTTGCTTTTCGCCTCCATCAGAAAAGCGGCCGCCGCAGCCGGGAATCGAACCCGTGACCTCGTGCTCAGCAGCGCAACGCCTTAGCCACTGAGCCACCGCGGCGGGTGATTGATTGATTGATTGATTGATTGATTGATTGATTGATTGATTGATTGATTGTGGGGTTTAACGCGCCCACGCAACGCAGGCAATGAGGCGCGCCGTAGTGGAGGGCTCCGGATTAATTTTGACCTCCTGGGGATCTTTAACGCGCGCCGAAATCTCGTACACACGTGCGTTTTTGCTTTCCGCCTCCATCAGAAATGCGGCCGCCGTTGGCGGGAATCACATCCGCGACCTCGTGCTCAGCAGCACAAAGTTACGGTTTCTCCAGGGTTTCCCTCCTTAAGTGGTGAAACAGGCGTCATGATAAGAGGCCAATTATAGCGTCTCATTCGTGTACACATGTCGACGTAGAGCAGGCTTGAAACGGGTCAGATACAGCTACGACATCGCCATGATGAAATTTACTGGCAAGGGACCGACCATGTGTGACTTGCAGGTGGTGCAACTGATCGAAATGACCGGACTCTTACGTACACGGGCAATTCCGTGCAGGCAGAAGTAACTGACTACGTGGGTAGTTGTGAAATCGTTTCGCTGTTTTCTCCCAATTAAAAGTGTCGCTCTGCTAGTCGATATTCTTGCTCATGATTGTCGGCATCTACGTCACATAGCCACTCGTGTGAGTAAGCCGAACTTTCCGACCGTACGAAATAAACGACCGAGAGCTTAAATTTGTATACTACTGCGTGAGCACATTTATCGAAGGAAATTTTAAGTAGTGGGAAATTAGAGTCGACATGTATTTTACTAGCCAAGCGATAAAGTAGCGCGCGAGGAGCAGTGAGGCTGTGCGTCGGGGAGTCTCACCTCCACCAAGTACGTCTGCTTTCCTGCCACAAATAGTGTTGTTAGCATCGTTTCTATATGCTCGGGTATGTGTCACTGCAGAAGTGTTGAACAGTGATTTGGTGGCTAATGCTCTGCGTGTATTCAAAACTATAACAACAAGACCGCAGCAGTACGCATACGAATGGGATTTTATGCTGCAGTTTTTAGACCCGCACTTCTTTTTCTGTCTGAGTTCAAGTGCCTTAGATAGCCGACTTCCATCCATGCCGGCCCAACGGCCGAAAGATCGCATTTTAGGCGGGGTAACGTTTTTTTCCATGAGCGGCTTAGTGCCGCCTGATACGGTAAAGGTAACACTCGGAAGAGAATTTACGACAAGAACTAACTCCAGCACAAAAACTGGGCGTAAAAAACAACTAGGCCCTAGCTCTGTTACCATGGTTGGCAGACAGCTTAAGCCATCTCGGCACTGGATACAGGCATAAAAAACTTTACGCGGCCATAAATAAAGCAGAATTATCTCAAAAATATGTGGTTTACAGATTCACTACATAATAAACGCAAAATGAACTCAATTCCCGAATAGTCTTACCAGGACATCACTGCTAGTTGGCCTACCGATCGGCTTTATTGGAAGGTCGCTTGATGTGTGCTTATAAAGCGGTCATTTCAAAGACGTCTCCTAAATTACAGAAGGAACAAATTGCGCAAATATTTATGATTTCTGTACCCAAAAGGTTGTAGATGACCTAAATTTTAGCTAAGGAACATATATTTTCTCTTCACAACCCCTTAAAGCAGCGGCCTGCGCAGATGAGCGGGAAGCGCAAGCTATAGTTTCCAGGCGCTTGGAACGAAGACGCGCGGGACAGTTGTAAACTTGGGCGCTTGATAATGGCGTCGCACGCTTTAATTTCCGCTAGACTGTAGGTGGAGCCATAATTGTAGACTGAGCTATCTTTCGGCCGCACGATATTGTCATTAAACGTTATTCAGCCTCTGAAAAAGGTCTGGGATGACAGAAACGTTTCTAGGCCCTTGTGACACGAGACATGAATCCTGAGGGACGCTGTGTTGATTTGTTTCAAAAGTTGATCTCGTATGAAAGAAATTTGCGTGAGATTTTCTCTGTTGGAAACATTTTTCAGTCGCAGGTTCCACTAGACTTGTATGCAATGCTGTTCGCCAATCTCAAGTGACTTTAGGAGTACAAGTGACTTTAGGAGTATCCACATCACCAGAACATGATGACCCGCGAGAGCAGGCACTCACGTCTCGTTACAGCGTAACTAAGGGCAGACTTGCTGGTGCGATACACTTGCGTTTACGACGTCAGGCCTGTTCAAACGATTTGAGTTTGTCTTGTCGCTCATAAGGGATATTTAGTGACCCGCTGAAAACGGTCTACACGTTCATGCGGGCTCGTCCACGCGGCTGTGACGCCATAGTACTTTGCCGGGTGCCTGATCACTATCTTAGGGAAAAACATGCGGTGAGTGTTTGGTATATAATTTATTATTTTCTTTAGCCTAAGAGGTTTTGTACAGGCAATTTAACGCAAACCATATCACATGCTTGATTTAGCAGAAGACGTCACAATTTGTGTGCTTGCTGGCATGGTAGGGTGATTCTGTAGCAGGTACCAAAAACGCTCCCATTTAAACATAAGTTTGACTTTGATTACATAGAACACTTTTCAGAGAAATGGACACTATTTACTACGGCATTGCTTTCAATAAACTTGAACGCTACTGTTTGGCAGGTCTTGCCTTAACTTTGCTACACAGCTTTCAACTACACATTAAATCCACTCCTGCCTATCGAGGGGGTTCAGGCAACAACCCTGCCAGAACGTTGCGGCACAGAATCGTTGCAAGAGGAAACAGGGGCTTTAGTTAAGCACTGGAAGGGTACATAAATGGCACAGGCGATACATTCGCCAACACACTTCAATGTCCGGTGGCTTACGGCATGGCGGGACGCACGGTTTTCCGCTTGCTGTCGTGCGTGTTCCCGGAGCCGGCTGGTCTCTCCTAGCTTGTGGCACTCTCGGCTGGCGACTCCCCCCGCTGACAACCGCCGCTGCGCTTATCTAGTGTCCATCGAAGTGCCACGCCCCCCTTTTCCACACGGACGGTTCGTTCGTAGATGGCAGTGGAGGTAGCGCGGCTTCTTCAACCTTGCGTGGTGGCACAACAGCTCAGTGAAAACAAAACCCTATATTAGGTACCAAGTAGTTTCAATAAACACAAAACATCATCCTCTGCATCATTAATATAGGCGTTCCGCAAGGTTCGATATTGAGTTCAATGCTCCTTTTAGGTTAGATAAAGATTTTCTTCTCGGCTTAAAACGCCACAGTACTACTCACTGTATGCAAAAAATATAAGCAATTTTGCATCCCATCATGGTATGTCTTAATTCAAATGCTTTAAGTCGAGCAGTTCTTCCTCGAACGATTGTGTTTACTTGACAAGTTTTGTGTTAACACTCTGGAAACATGCGTTTGGTTTATTCCATTTAAATGAAAATTCCCGTCAACACCGCCCTTTATATTTCAGGAGAAAAAAATAGCATTTTATCGTAGTACCAATTTTTTACGGTTCTTGAAGCATAACCTCCGTGACAAAGTTTCATTCGGTGTGAGAGATTTCATTAGAGCCAAAGCATAGTTGAGCTTCCAAAGTCTCTCAACCTGATGTTTTGTTCTTGCTAACTGTCACCTAAATTACTGCATCTCATCCTAAGACGGTGCGTATGATACCCACATTTCCCTGTTAGCAACGTCGCAGGAACAAGCAGTTCGTGTTATTACGTCTCCAAGATCTTTTTCATCGTTCATTAGACTCCGTGTATGGCCGCTACCCCAACCCTTTCACTACAGCATCATTATCATCATTTTTAAGATTTAACATTTTGACGGTCACTTTGCCTAGATATTATCCTCCAACATGGAATCTCGAATCTAAATTTACACACTTTTCGTCACGCTAGAGTTTGCTTCTGCCATGTAACTATACAAAATGCTTGCACAAATGCTTGAATATTGTGCTGTCTCGCTTTCAAATTTTTGAAGACCTGGCATGGAATTTTATAATGCAGGGACATTCCTAAACCTAAAATAGAAAGGTTTCTGTCAAATATTTCATGCATAAGTAACTTGTGGTCTCGGTTTAGTTGGGTCAGTAATATTGTATTTACGTCCAATCTTCTTTCGGGTGAGGTTTTCACCTTGTTTTTATTGTTATTTGTGAGTGTAATAGCGCAACATTGTTTTCTCTGAATGTGTAGCATTGATGTCTGTTCTTTCTCTGTTCTTTGCTTCGCTTTTTGTGCTGAGTGGTTGTTTTCTTGTCTAATTTTAAGCAAGTAATCATGTGCTGCCTGCTCTATATTTTTAAACTATCACCATTTTCAGTTACACTTGCAGTTCTAACCTTGGCACCTCCTAGTGTAATTTGACCTACTCATACATTGATTGAAAATCTGAGCAGAAATAAAAAAATTACTCCGACCTCCCCTCGCGGGAACCCCTGTGTAGATGCGACGCATAGGGGGTTCCGCTGTTAGGTTGATTTTCCCATCGCGTGAAACGTGCCGTGAACCCCCTGCCGCGGCTATGACGCAACGTGGCGCGGCTATGACGCAACACAATCCAACACAATCCACTTTAATCCAATCCAATCCAAATCCAATCCAATCCAATCCAATATAATCCAAGTCAAGCCAAGCCAAGCCAAGCCAATCCAATCGAATCCAATCCAATGCCCCTCGCGAGAGAGTGTTCGCTATCAGAGAGGAGAGGGGGTGAGCGGCGGAGAGCGCAGCTCGCGCGGCGAGGAGACTGGTGGAGGGGTGTGGACGGACAACGACGCCGTATGGAGGGACAAGGCGAGTGAATGAGATGCAGTCGCATCTAAAACAGCACGACGAAAGAACGACAAGTACACATGACAGCGCTACTCATATATTATGTGCACACTGTGGAAACAAAATTAAATTAACTTTAATGCATTCTGGGAACACAGGAAAAACGACAATAAGCGGAAAAGGGGATTTTCGAACAGCAGTTACTTCGCAGGTGCATATGGATGTGACGCTATGGTGCACTTGATCTTTGCATGAAACATGTGCACCTCCCTTGGAATTCGTGCCTGCTAAAGACAGGTGATCGTTGGCTGCCAGGTGAAATGCCGATGTGTGCATTATGATGTTGCCGCTGCATGAACAGCTTTCACCTCTTTGGAGAGGCCACCGAATTGTTGATGGTCAGATTTTTAAAAAGCTGCAGGAATTCACAGAATTGTTTGCTAATGAGGCCGCTTGTATAGTGTGAGTTCTCAACAGCCAGATATGGCTATGAGCAGCGCAAGATGTTGGATTATTTTGTTCTTTTCAATTTTACTTTTGTTTCGTTTCGCCAGAGATGTAAATTTATACCATTATACCGATGACGTGATTTATTTCAGTAATTATGTTTTTTTCCCGGAAGTGCAAGGCGTACTACAGAGTTGGTCCACCTGAGGTATTTTTTATTGGTATTTTGAACGTTCTTTTGGAAACTGATTTGTTCATTCTTAGGTTTTGGGGGGAGATGTATAAGGTGCATATTTTTATTTTGTCACATCATTCTTGTGAAATTTTTATTTTTGTTTATTTAATCTTTATCTTAATTTTTGGTTTTGGTTTGGTTCTGCAAGTTTGTCCCATCAATTATTTCCAATACACGAGCTATATATGGGTGCGCCGTTTCGGCACGGCCGAGCACGAGTGAATCTCTTGCGGTAGTTGCACGCGGGACCCCTTCTAGGTTTTTCATCCCTTGACTTAATCTTCGTGCTTCCCACGCGCGATTGCTTCCATAGGCTTAGCCCCGAGCGGATCTAATTTTTGGATGACACTGTCCTCGCTTTGGCGCTATGCCACGGCGCCAGCTCCTTCATCGAACTTGGGCTTTCCGCTACTTCCCACGGCCTGGTTCCCTGACTACATCGCAATGGTAGGGGCACTGTGATGTTCCGTCCTCTTTCGCAGTGAAGACGACGAACTCGCAGCTTTAAAGACGACCATTGTTGAGCAAGGGAGTGCTGCGTTGGCCGCGTCTTTTCTCCGGGAGGAGGAACCCGGGAGGCGGAACCCTGGGAGGACACTGCATCTGTTGGGGTGGCGACGGTCTTCGTCACTGAGCCCGAATTCCTCAAAGTTGCCTCAGGGATTGGTTCCTTTAGAAAACCTCAGTACGATTGATCGTGCAGAATTCTATTCGGCTTTTACAAAGCTTTGCAAAGCTCTCAAAGTTGGAAAGGCTCTGAATCTATCCGTTCAGCATTCGACGTTTGGTGTGTCTTTGTTCTACCATGGCGCACAAATCAATAAGAATAATTACATTCCATGATGACGATTCCAAGACGCGAACAGTTGTGTTTGCTAATTTGGTTAGGTCCGCCCGTAGGATGACTCGTGATCTTCTAAGCTGGTCCGCGATCTTCCTGTCATCAGAAGCAGGGAGCACAGTGAAGCAAGGGTGGGGAGATACCTGATGGCTGTGGTTCATCTCCGGGTTCTACGCTAGGGAACTGCTTACAGCACGCAGCCATGGCAGGTACCGTTCAAGAGTGAGGTTTCCGAGCTCTGAAGGAGATGCGACTTACCACATGCCACGCACTAACTTGAAGGCACTGCGCCGTGAAGTCGGCTGTTCCATTCTGCCCGGGTTGCGGCCCCATATTATTATAGAATGGGAGGTAGACGCGAGTCCATGGCTGTGTCCAATCGTGTGTATTCTAAGAACGTGAGGTGCAGGAGCTAGTTGGTTCTCCATTATAACACTGTTGTCTTCTTTGTTGCACTTAACGGTGTTATAACGTGTTTATTCGCTCGCCTCCTCTCCCCTTTCCCCAGATTGTAATACTAGCAGGCGGTTAGCCGCGACTGCCCTCTTCCTCTTCTTTAATCAATACGATCCGATATAGCGTGGTTGCAGCTGCTACTTTTTCAGCTGCAACCACGCAACTACTTTTGCAACTGCTTTTGCAGCTGCAGCCGTACTTATTACGTTCTAGCACTACCTCATTCTTCAAGTATACCCAACAGCTATTCCCTGTGTACGTTGTTATCACCTCTTTTTATGTCGAGAAACGATATTCATATTTCTCTATCTGGGACTGCCGAAATCTCGATAGACTGGGTACAAAATATTTTCTTCTAAGCGGTGACCCAGCCGGAGTCGATTCAGTAGTTTCCTCAATTCGTTCTTCGTATCCCATTCCGACAGCTCTAAAGCGCCCCCATCGCGTCCACGGGCGGACGAGATCAGTATGGAGGGGCTTTAAGGAGCTTGGATTCAATAGCTTTCATAGAAGTCGACATAATACTGATGTCGCTGTACCGGCCTGTAAAAACGTGCCCTGTCTTACTACACTGTAGTCTCACCTCCTCTGCGTGTGTAGATTAGACTCACACTGCTTCCGCACCATGTCGTTGGAATTTCCTTGAATTTAATGGCGCGTTCGATGGAGGCCAACGATATGACTGCGATCGTGCGTCCAAAGTTTAAGACAGCGTGCCAGTTTGGAATGTATAGAACACTTTAACACATGGGAATGCACATTACACACTCTATTGACGACGTCTTGGTATCGCTAGTAAAGGTATAGGAGGAGGATGACGAAATGCAGGGACAAGTTTGCCCGAATGAACTCATCCGAAGCACTAAACGCATGCTCAAGGCTCAAACCACAAGACGCTGGGGAGCAAAATGTGTCGGCCACTTCTTGAAAAAAAAACAAAAAAAAACCTCTTGAGGGCACACTTGATCAGACGACAATGACGCAGTAATGTTAAGAAAAAAATGGGTACGACTAATTTGGACTAGGGCTGGTTTCAGGAGTGAATGCTGAGCACCCCCAAAGGAGAATAAACGAGAAACAAACTTCCGAACAAAAAAATCTTAACAAGGGCCAGTCTTTCTCCCAAACCGGAGGAAAAGGTTATTATACCGCTTAGACTCATCACGCCAGCATTAAAAGAACGTGACGGAAGCCCAGTTCCGAATCTTAAAGGCGAGTATAACACCTGCCATACGTACAGAATGCGGGCAATGACGAAATTTTTGCGCGGACGGGCATTAGAGAAAACAGACAGCTGCCTGGCACGACATTCATTTGTTCGGCGTCGTACCTGTAGGCCTGCGCCGGCTAAAGCAGATCCATATTGCGCAACTGCGGGAGGGAAACACCAAAATAAATCAGGTTGCTATTCCAGTTGATTTCTGCAAAACAATTTGATTTCGTTCCTGTTGATAAAGCAAAACTCCGCGACTATTTTCCAAATTTAGGGCAGCCCGTCAAACCCCGCATAAGTCCGAAAGGGTGAGGTCAATGAAGTTAAAACTACCGGTTTTGCATTAAAGTGTCGTGGCTTGTTTGAAGACCTAGGAGGAAGCAGTGAAGTTCATTATGACTTGAAGATTTGGACGCAAGTGGCAATACTAACGCTAAAATAGATGGCGTTGCTTCTGCGGACCCATTCCCGTGCACACATACTAGCTGACATATTATACGGATCATCGAACAAAATTACGCCCACCTCCCCTCGCGGGAACCCTGGTGTGATGCGACGCTGAGGGGGGTTCAAGCGCAAGCGGAGAGCAACCGTCCACCGAAAGGCCGCCGGAGAGCGGCACACCGGTTATATGCGCCGCGCGCCCGAAGGAGAGGAGACCGCGGAAGAGAGAGTACTGCACATGCGCCGGCGCCAGTGCGTCTGCCGCGGCTGTGACGCAACACAATCAACTTTAATCTAATCCAATCCAAATCCAATCCAAATCCAATCCAAATCCAATCCAAGCCAAGCCAAGCCAATCCAATCCAATCCAATCCAATCCAATCCAAGCCAAGCCAATCCAATCCAATCCAATCCAAGCCAAGTCAAGCCAAGCCAATTCAATTGAATCCAATCCAATGCCCCTCGCGAGAGAGTGTTCGCTATCGGAGAGGAGAGGGGGTGAGCGGCGGAGAGCGCAGCTGGCGCGGCTAGGAGAATGAAGGAGGGGTGGACGCCGACAACGCCGGACGGATGCAGGGACAAAGCGAGTGAATGAGATGCGTTCGCATTTAGAAATGGCCACCCAAGAAGTGCCTTACTATACTACCTCTGGAGGGGCATGTTCACAGGCGAATACCAAGGTTAGGACTCATGACACCTGCCGGGTCTTGTGGTTATTTTGCTCGTTTCAAGGCTGAAAGCGCAGATATTTCCCCAATAAATGTTGTCCTTGGAGAATAATCGAAGTCGCATGGCTGCAAGTCAACAGCCATCGCTGTATGTCGTATTACCTTGAGATGATTGTCTGTGAATGTTTTTTTTTTGTTTTGAGCAAAAGTAGCGTGTCGGTGTTTCGCACGACTGCACGTCGCGAAGGGCTGCACGCCTGAGTGGTAGCTGGATCGAATTATCGAACTGTTTTGCTGGATTTAATCCTCAGTATTCTAGTTTGTGCTTGCCACATTTTAACTTTTGCTCTCCGGTCGGAGCGATTTACCTGCAGTACACGTGCGTTTATGCGTACGTTTCATGTGCCTAGACTGACAGCAAGGAAAGTTTTCTTCTTTGGTACCAGAGTGGCAGGACTTAAAATGACTTTCGCCACTAGCGGATACGATGGAAACGTGTCTGTACCGGTGGTATGACCAGTGGCTCTGCGTTAATGATTGTCTGGGAAACTAAACACACCCTGCATTTTTCAATGGGTAGCATATAGGCACCACTCCTGTGTTAACGTTGCAGTAGCTTTGCACCACCCGTGGTTGGGGGACGTGTCATAAGCTCACCCCTGCTTATTCGACTAGTGCAGCTGAATTGCGCTGCCTCACGTCGAACAGCATAGAACATTCTGCGATCGATCCTGACGCCGAATAAGGGGAGAACAAAAAAAATACGTTCTCTCGTGTCTCACATTACTTCCCAGGATGTCCTCACCCGCGCGCAGCGGCCGAGCAATCACAACAAAAACCAGTCCCTTTCAGTGCTTAGAGAATAGTTTCAATAGGATCCATACCACACGTAGCATCGACATCACCAGAGGCGTAAGATGGTCGACGAAATTCAGAGGAGAAAAACAGGGGGCGGTACTACGGGGGTAGACTATTTCTTTTTGTTACTCCGCCTGTTTCATCGTTTATCTTTATACCACATAAGGTATACCAAAGCGTATAAAAGAACGTGCCCTAAGGACAAAGCTTAGTTGGTTTGAACGTCATGATCTACAGTGATCACTGATTAGGTTGTTTACGCGCCAGTGCATTAGCCATGACGGAACGCTTCTGAGAACAGTTCGCCCTCTGGGACTTTCGTCGTGCACCACCACCAGCGTCGTCGGAATCGAAGAGCTACCCCGGAAGACATCCTTTTAGAGTGGCCACTGTACACATGTCCTATACAGCGGTGAGTCGGCGGCCGCGGTATGTGATCATTAGGAGGCTCTAGTTGTGTTCCGCATTCATAAGGTTGCATATCTTCTTGTTTTACCTTACTAGCTTACACTATTTTTGCACTTGTTTGTTCATTCGTGGCGTGAATTTCACCTATTACAGTGTTAGATAAATATTCTTGTGTTAGTTATTTCATAGCTTCTACTCGCTCTGTTTGCTCGCCACGCGCCCACCCTTCCTTACTGGTGATCGGGCAAAATAATTTGTTTTTTTCCCCCCCAGGTACTCTTAGCGGTATCAGAATGTGTACACAGAGCGTATTTATACGGCACCTGTTTTCTTTTAATTGATTGCATGGTTTAACGCGCCGACGCAAAGCAGGTGATGATGCGCGTCGTAGTGGAGGGCTCCGGATTAATTTTGACCATCTGGGGATCTTTAACGTGCGCCGAAATCTCGTACACACGGGCGTTTTTGCTTTTCGCCTCCATCAGAAAAGCAGCCGAAGCTGCCGGAAATCGAGCCCGCGACCTCGTGCTCAGCAGAACAACGCCTCAGCCACTGAGCCACCGCGGCGGGTATCCGTTATTTTTTACAGCAATGACACATGCTATTGAGAAGCCGCTAACTGCCTACTCGACGCGCCCACAACGTACGTGTATAACTTACGAAGCTTCCACTCAGACGGGAAAGGGTAATGATCAAGCGATTGACAAGAGCGTAGGAGACGCCGGAACCCGAGTGCTGCTTAAGATGCTTTGAAAACAAGACATCTGGGCAAGACCATGTTAGCCCTATGAATCGGTCGCAGCACATATTTATTTATTTATTTATTTATTTTAATACCTCAAGGGCCTCCGCAGTGGAGGCATTACATGAGGGGTGGTACAAAAAATACACTTGGTACGAGCATGGAAGGGTGACATGAGCTCCATGATAACAACAAAATATATGCACAACGTCGGTTCGAAAAAATGTACAAGAATGTAAAATTCAGCGGTCACGGAAAAAGTATCAATACGCAATGCATTAGCGGTAAGGCTGAAACACTAATACGATGAAAAACAACGAATAAAAAAGAATAAGCGGGAAATAGCAATCATAAAGCGAAGGGCATCAAACAAAGAAACGGCACCAATATATCACACAATCCCGGGCGCTGTAAGCGACGACTTGAACTGGTCAAGGTTTCTTAATTGGACCACGTGATCTGGAAGATTGTTCCATTCCTTTGTAGTGCGAATAAAAAATGACTGCGCAAACGTGTTAGTACGGGGGCGAGGGTATGTTACTTGTAGTTCATTATTGCTTCGGCTAGATGGATGGGGTTTCGGCACGATGTAATTGTTGGGTGATAAAGAATGATAAAACCGGTGAAATAATGCCAGCCTCGCAAGCTTCCGACGGTGGCTGAGGGGAGGAAGAGCTACGCGTGATTTAAGGTCTGTGACACTAGTAAATGATGAGTAGTCCGAGAGAGTGATTCTAACGGCGCGGTTTTGAATTGCTTCTATGTTAGCGGTTAGGTACTTCTGATGCGGATCCCATATGGCGGCTGCATACTCTAATTTAGGGCGGATTAGGGCTTTATAGGCTAGCAGTTTTAAGTGAAAAGGAGCAAGTTTCATTGTACGCTGCAGATACCCAAGAGATCTACTAGCGCTGGCGATTAACTTGTTTATGTGGATGGTCCAGGAGAGATCATTCTTGATGTGAACACCTAAGTACTTATAAGACTTTGTGGATTGTAAAGAGGAGCCTGACAGAGTGTAATTAAAAGTTAACGGACTCGCGCGTCGTGAAAAATACATGAATTTGCACTTGGAAGCGTTTAGCTTACGAGAAGCTGGAAATTTAGCCCAAATACTGATAGCGCACAAAGCGACGGTGGCGTTGGGCAAAATTGACGTACGGGCCGCTCTTGCAAGTCAAACTGGGGCCGCGCCATTAGCACTATAAATAATAAACTGTTATTAAGCCTTGAAGTAGGAGCGCTTCCCTATTCGGGGAATCCAAGTGATGATATACGACTGATGCTCTGGGTGCCACTATTTGCTAGACGTCCAGGGGGTTGCTGGTGATGACGTTGTCCCTCATCTCAGGGAGAGGGTCATGGGAAAGAAGGAGTGTTAGGTCTGGACTATGTGCACACAAATCAAATGTGGGCTATTGCACTTGCCATAAAGCAGAAATTGCGGTGGGCGGAAAACATGGGGTGTAAGGGAATTTAATGAACGAAGCCGTTCGTTTGGATGTGCCAGAGAACCGTTTCCTCGTAGCGAGTTTAGGGTGAGATTGAGGTAAGTATCGGCTGTCAAGTCGACACTAATGTGTAATGTGCTAGAACGTGACCAATGGTTTGAACTCCACCTGTTTTTATGAAACCTTGGCGAAGAGTGCACATGTTTGCTCATGGGAAAATACTGCGGGCCATTGAGGCGTAGGGGGGGATCTCGGTAAATTTGATGTTCCTTGGTGCTGATATCCCGTGACGAAGTGTAAAGTTTGTGGGGCCACCTTCCCCGCCAAAAACATTCTACAGAAAGTTTTGGAGTTTCTTAGAATAATCGAACTCTTGTTATGAATGAGCGCGAGTGTAATCACTAGTTATTTGGCAATTAGGGCGGACGTTGTGTTGATTGAAGCACAGGTTACGACGGTTGCAACGTTGTACAGCCAGCCTGTATATGATCTAGCGTCTTTGGGGTAACCTCCGGATGGTTCCGTAGAGTGTTCTGGTGGGATTCACTCCACGCCTGTTTTCTCCCCAGGTGAAGGTTAGGGTGCATGCTATCAGGTATTGCGCCAACTCTTATAGAAGATCAATCCTCGATCGGTGAGGAAAAAGTGCAGACAGAGGTACTGTGAACGTGAGTCGCAGGTGTTTGAGTAACGGGACTACCGCATGGTTTGTGTGAGCTGGATGCATTGGTGTTTAAGGTGGCGGAGTTGTGAAACTGGGTTGTCAAGTCTTGGTTGAAAGAGCCGCTCCATATTCATAGGTAGGCCCAGTGCACGTCTAACTGCTTTGCGTTTGAGTTTCTTGATGGTGTCCATGTCTTTTTAGTGAAGGAGAGGTATAAAGTAAAGAGGGTAATTCCTGAGATGAAAAGTGCGCAAATACGTCTAATGATATCTTCTTCTTTTATGTTCCGCAGATGCGTCGGATCATGTCTGTGACTTGAATTCATATCTTGGCAAGTTTGAATAAGGTCCGATAATTCCGTAGGTTTGTTGGTATGGTCCAATGGCTGAAGAGCTTCGCCGGATATTTTCGCTATCCAACTGTACGCAGGCTAGCTGAATATCTCGAGCCGGTGGGTGCTTGCGCACTACTAGCTTAATTAAATTTCCGAAGTGGGCATGAAGGCACTACTGACGAAGCGCGAGATTGAGCAATGTCAATGACTTGTTGCAGAGCATCTTGCAAATTTTTTATGCAGTCTGTATCTGTCAATATGGAGATGTCTGCACTGGAGCATGATGTATGGGGGGAAGGCATCCAGTTGTTTCCGTAAGTCTAGTAAGGCCACAAGGCCACACCGAAAAGATAAAAAACCTTGAAGCGTGCCCTGTATAAACAAGCGGTATAGAATTCTAGGTTAGATAACCTAGTGTGAGGATGGCCTAAAATTTGTAAGAGATTCGCGGCAATGTAGGAGTAAACGCGATAACCACAGCCAGTTTTATTGAATTGGGAAAACAATAGCTTAGTGTAAACGTTGCCAAAAATGCCTCTTAGAGGCATTTTTGGCAACGTTTAACCGCTAGGGTGGCCGTCGGAGATTAAGGACTAGCCTGGTAAGGATTGCACAGAAGTATGTAGGGGGTACTGAGGTTTTTCAACACACACTCTGTGGTATTAGGGAATACGCTTTTGTCCTCGAGGAATGGTTTGGGGCGTCTGAGGCTATGTCGTTCGACAAATTTCCCACCAAGGACGTGAGGGATATAGGGCGAAAGTTACCGTGATAAAGGGACTTGTGTGGGTTGGGTATGTTTTGGCATTCTTCCATCAGGAAAGGAGACAACCAGAAGCCCAGCGGGTGTTATTGAGAGAGTTGCCGTCACGGTTAGCGTCAATCATGCTAGAGGCTTGGTCGGGTCCAGGATATCATTCTTCTTGAATTGTGACAGTAGGATTGTAGGGGATTGTAGTTCAGCCATCTGATAATCTGTATCGAGGTGATCATTGGGGGCGCCTGTGTATGGGATTGGGGTAAAGTTCTTCTTGGTTTTGAGATATCAATCTGATGAGGTTGGTGTGAGGGCTTGTGAGACATTTTGAAATGAGTCAGTAGTCTGAAATATGCATGGCTGAGTGTCTATATTGTTGGGAGGGTGTTGATGAGATGTCCAAGTGCCAGGTTTTGTCTGTGGTTAGGGTTCCTTGGAGACTATCGCATCCATCATTGAAGAGCATTCTCTTCGAGAGTTGTTTGGCGTATCAAGAACCACTAGAGAACAGAAACATTACAGGACAACAAAGGTGTCCTTGATTCCAGCCGTCTCCCTTCGCCCACAATCACACGAGATATGACATGGCGGCAGGGTGATGCCGAGGGGATCCTTGCGAAGTTCAATTACGACGCTTTCCGTGGAGTTGGATGTTTTATTGTGGTTACGCCGCAAGTCATTGAACACTAAATTGGAGCGCTGGGCCTGTTTGAAGGTCATCGAAGCATGCAGGAGATACGCGAGATGTAAACATTTACCGGTAACACCTCAGACGAACTTCAAGTTGCGACTTCACAGCCGCAATAGAAGCACATTCGGACTCAATCTTCGACAGCCTAGTTTTTAAATCGTCAAACGTGCTTTCATGATTGGGAAAAGTCGATTGTAATCAAGGAACGCTGGTCACGTATTTCTGCGTACCCGGATTTAATTTTGTTAAGAGCACTGAGTACGTTATTCGAGTCCTGGGTAGGAGCGAGTTTAGGATGACCAGGATTCAATTGCACGTCCCCGGTCAAAATAAGCAGTAGGTTAAAGGGACACTGAAGTGAATTTGTCAAGCTCCCGTTTTTGCTTGCACTGCGTAGACTGGCTCAAATTAGCACACTTTTCATCGTTTATCCGGTTGACAAATCGGTAATTATTTTACAAAGCGCGAAAGAAGAAAAACTACCATGCGCGGTTTGCGGCGGCCGCACCAACTAAGGCTGTGACGTTGAGAGGAGGGGCGCCGTGATTGGACGATGCCCAAGGTTAGCAATCAAACAAGTTTCGGTTTCGGTTTCGGTTCTGTAAAACATAACCAATGGCGTTGTTGGATGAGCATTCTCAATATCTCAGTAATCATCGTACCGCGCTTCTGCCATGTTGGCGGCTGTAAAATGCACAAGATAAGCCTCTCAGGACGGCTTGTAGTCGTAGCATTCACTAGCCGAGACCTACGCAGTGCATGAACGCCCTCCGCGTACCCGCAGACGCCCAAATGTCATGCGCTTTTCCCCCATATTTGGAGCTTGCCTCCCTCATGCCTGTATCGTAAAAAGCGTGTTCGCACCAGGCCAAGGGTCTGTTCATTCTGGCCTGTGCCCACTGCCTGCAAGCAGTCGGTGCTTATGGCAACAGCACGCCAACGAGAAGTCGCTAGCGCGCCAGTGCCAGCCTGCGCGTGTTTTGTGAACTAGTTCGTGTAGACATGAACGTTGCGGCCCAAAAAAAGGTGAACTCAATATAGAAAACATCGGCGGAAAACATAAAAGTTAACTTACAAAAAAAAAAAGCCCGTACCCGCGGGGATTCGAACTCGTGACTTGCAAAACATTTGAGGTGAATTACATAACGCCTCAGGCCACTCGGCCACGAAGCCGGATCGGCAGGTCTCCCTAATATAAGGTATATATTGCACAACCGGTTTACACTTTTATTTAGTTTTGGCATTTCAAGCAGCTTAGGTAACTATTTGTTGTACTGCGCTCGTGCAGTAAGCGTCGCCCGAGTTTCCACAGTAGCTCAGGTCTAGCAATTGCATTTCGTAGACGGAAAAGCGTTCGCAGATGCGTAGTCGTGCTGCTGACCGCTGTTCTTGTTCGCCCAGCGCAAAAAAGTGCTTCCCGCGCCCTAGTTTTACGCTGTACGGTAAAAATATCAGTTGATTTTATTTATTTAGTACCTATATTAACTTCGCTGACTCTTCTCCAGCCTTCAAGAGGCCTTATATTTTCCTACTGGCGTACCAGTCAGCGAAGCGTCGCATGTGCGCTTGTGCAGCGCCTGTGTGAAGCGACCTTGACTTGGAGCTAGATACAGTGTACAAACAAACCAAGTAAAGAAAGGCACATTCTTCCATTCACAAACGTGTCCTGGCTTCGTTTCAACTAAGCGAACGAATTGCGACCAAGCAATTTTTTTTAACCTCCTTGATTGCGACGACCCGCCGGCGGCCGGCGGACGAAACGCTGGGCCGACTGACTCTGTCTGAAGGCCGGGGATCCGTGCAGCAGCGCAGCCAGCCAATTGCCACCTCATCCCCTCCTGACGTCACACGAAAACGCCACAGAAAATGGGCGAGCGTAAAGAGAGGAGGACAGCATTTTCGAATTAGTTTTTCGACTAAATAAAATCGCGTAAACGCGCCTAGAGTGGTCGAAACATGGCCTGGGGACTCCGGACTACAATTTGCGCTAGTAATCCCGCAATGTTTACATATCACTTCAGTGTCCCTTTAAATATCGCACCAGGTCATTCGCACACAATACCACATGTCATTTGTGGGCCCGCAGCACAAGAAAATCGCGCTTACTTGTCCGCTTAGCATAAAAGCAATACCTGTTTTTTACTTTCATGAGAAACAGGGAACAACTGCAAGCATGCCGCGCCGCTTCCGGGCTGCCGAGCCCTCTAAAGAGTGCGCACCCTCGCTCCACCTTTCTGTCGGCGGCAGCGCAGAAGTGGCTACTGATGTCCGGTCAGCGCATTGCAGTGGGGAGGGCAGCAGGAAGGCGACAGTCACTGGCAGTGGCTCGCAGATTCCGGTGCGCATTGCGGAGATCCTTCGGTGGCGCTTGGGAACAACAGGGAAGTCTCTTGGCAGCTGAGGTGCGACCCAGCTCTTGCTCCAGAATTAGCAGATGACCAAGAGTTCAACGAGAAGCAGAGGCGCCTGTAAGCGTGCCACATCGCTACTGTGCTAGCATGCTTCCACGTTCGCGCATCATAAGAATAACCTCAGGGATGCCCTTAAACTTTTACTTTTGTACCGCTTGTGTTCCCATGCGTACACGTCTTCGCTCATCGGGAAACCGAAGGCCGTGCAATGGTGAACGCAAGAGGTGTGAAGTGGGTACTCGCGCCCGGATATGCCGCAGGACAGCCTCGCCAACGAAGTTGTGGGGTTTTTTGTTCTTTTTCGCCACTTGCTTTTCCTCGCTTATACCCGTTCTATTTTGAGAAATGAAACATATGTGCCAATGAATAATGAAATAGAATATTAATTTCTTGCGCGGAAAGGCCACATTTCACCAGAATCGACTCGCGGGAGATAGAACCTTGTGCACATGCGCGGGCAACTCAAGACTCGCTGCGCCTCGTGTTGTGTGGAGCAATGACCACAAAATACACAAGTCGACTTTGGGAGCCCGTGTTACCGCTACACGGGGAAGAAGCGGTGCGTGCTTGGCGAGCCACATTCGCTATGACAGTGGCTTCAAAGGGGAAGAAGGAGAAGCGTCACGTACGGCTTTAGATATTTCGTTTTCTTGCGCACTGCTAGAATTGTGACTGTCAGCAAAGCTTCGATATAGTATATTTTTCCCAGTATTAATTCCGCTGAGGCCGATTTACTCGGCACCGCTCCGGGGCTCCTCCTCGCCACCACCGACCGCTCTATCACAAGTTCACAACTGCTATTACCCTCATCATCACCGAAGCCTCTTTCATAAGTTGCGCTATCGGCTGACAACGGTGGTACAGCCGTTATCATGTGACTGCGCAGAACACAGAGAAGTTCGAATGGGCGTAAAAACGCCCGAAAGCCTCCGCTGCCGTGGCTGCTTCAATTTACACCTCACCGGGTTGGTGTGAATTAAAGAGCCATACAAGTCTTGCTGGTACCATGGCTCTTCCTACATGGAAGCCTATCCATGTAATTATGCTTCACTTGAACATAGCGGACTAGCAGGAAAAAAGGCCGGTCGCGGCGAGACGAGAATCCTTTTAGCTTGCACGCTGTAGAATTCCCGCGCGGGGTTGAGTGACAACTTGTGAACATTTATTCCGAACATGGTAAGCACCCTCCTCCCCCAGAACCGCACTGTCATGAAGCGAACGTATCTATACGGCTCACTGCTTTGGCCCGGCTGCAGAGGTATCGTTACAGCTATGTCACCGCAAATGTCACGGCCGTATGCAAGACGCTCCACTCGACCTATGTAAAAAAGGGAAGGAAGATTACACTAAGGCGTAACACTTGTAGGCAGCGAAGCTGTACGCAACCTTCACGACTATCACGATGGTTTAAGTCCATGATTGCAGCCGAATTGCTTCTTCGCTGCTGCCGCAACGACCTTCACTTCATCATTGTTGCTATAAGTGTGAGCTTCCTTCATTTTTCGGAAATGGTAGTCATTAAACATCACCTTGGAGGGGCGTACGCTATGACCTGTCTTTCTTGTTCCGAGGAAGTGTTGATACAATAGCGCATACTGGTGTAGTTTTTTTTTTTTTTGGGGGGGGGGTCAATTATGGCCAATCTGCCAAGTGGGTATGCTTGGCTCGCAAACGTGCCCCGATGACGCTGGGCGAGCGCCGCGAGGCACGCCCGCTGGCCATTCTCTTGGTTTTTTATCTGCCGGGTGGTCGCCGAAATCTTGGCTAATCTCCTTAAGTGGACATGCTTGGCTTGACAAACGTGCGCAGGGGCCTATGGGCGGTCACCGCGAGGCCCGTGCTCACGTGCGCACCCTCGGCAATTTCTTGGTAATTTTAACTGCGGGCACGAAAAATTACGATTTGCTAAAGAGCTTCGCTCTTAAAAAAATGCTCCCCAATGCACCCTGTGGAGTTGGTTGTGAAGCGAAGCTTCATACACCACCTACGACGGGTGACTACGGCCCGCTTGCGCTAGTCACACGTTGCACTGTACCTGTAACGCGTTCTTTATTATTTCACATCAGCAGGACGTTCAGAAGAGCCTTAAGATCGGTGTGATACACACTCGGACGTTGCGTTTTCACCGCACTTATAGTCTTCATGAACGTTATGTCAATGCACGATCCACGGATGGTAGTCGGTTGTTTCGTATCGGTGTTGCACATGAGTCCAAACTCTTCGAAGACCAAATGGACGAAACAATGGTTTTGCGGTTTCGAAATGTCGCCGTTAAAGTCCCCGACGACAATCATGAGCGTAGCGTGGTCATCGGTAGGGAAGGCACAGTGGGTTTCATGAAACGTTCGATGTCGGTTTTGGGTGTGTTTGGTGCGATGTAGACAGTGTTAATGACGATGCCATCCCTCGTAGTCACGGCTCACACGTCGCCGCAGTTGACGTCACGTCTTTGTCCGATGTTTAGAGCATGCGCGTATGGACTTTGTTGCTAACGTCATCCCTAACGTATATTGAAACGCCCGACGCCCGACTGGCCTCCTGACTCACAGCCGCTTTTTACTACCTCCTACCGCATGCGCAAGGAGCGCACACGCTCGCTACACGGGCCGTGGGAGGGGCGCACAGTGGCGCCAGAGGTCGCATGGCGCTATCACGTAGAATTCAGCGAGAACGCAGGGCGTAAACCCGCAGCTGTACTCGGTGAGTACACCGAGTATCGCCCCGCTTCCGCGTGCGCTCGTAGCTCAATTAGTAAGACAACGGGCTCTTGCTCTGTTTCTCTATTCGCTCCAGGTTAGATTCTTCCTGGCGGTGCCATTAATTTCTTTTATTTGTTCGCGGGAGTTTTCTGTTAACGCCAGCGGTCGCGACAGAACCCTTTTCTGGTAAGGTACAAAGCTTTGTTTTAAAAGATAGGAGCAAAAAACATGAAATACAAAGTGCTATCCACGGAAGAGCAAAAGCTTCGAGAGAGAGGGAGAGAGAGAGAGAGAAACGTTTATTAGGAAAAAGGGACTCCTTGCTGCTTTCCGCTGCGCTGTAAGCAGAAAGGTATTCAAGCACTCAAGCCTAGACATGCCACTTTGCAGAAATAGCGTGCGCCGGTCACACGCTCGCTATGCTCTAAATCAGCGTTGCGTAATCGAAATGCTGAGCGCAAGAGACCGAAAGGAATAGCTTAAGCTAGCTCGTTATACACTTAATTTGCTCGTGAGCGGGGCAGGCATTCTTTCCAAATACATCACACCCTTCTACTCGCTACACCACTTCCGGAGAATTCTCTATTTTGAAGGCTACGCTGCATCGAGCTTACTACGTCGCAATGCAATGTCCCCCTATGCGGGGAAGAGAGTAAAGATCTGATTTTGGTGATTATGTTATTGCAGCAGTACCACCATAGTCGGCCACACGCAGGGGCGGCTGGTGGTACTGCTGCTGCTTGAGCAGCACGGGCTTCACGGGTGGCGCAACGCCCGGTTGCAGATCCCTGGCATGGACGATTTTTGAGTTGAAATTTAAACCGCTCGCGTACAGCATTACGCCCGAGTGAGAATCGTGAAAAACGACATGCTTTTATCGCAGTTCCGCATCCAGATCCGAAATCGTGCGAATTATTCGGTTGAATTTCGTTTTCTGCGTCAAATTTTTATTCGAAGCGTCCCTGCTCAAAGTTAGAGTTTCAGGCCTTAGAGTTTCAGCAGGTTATCTTGCTGGTCGGAAAGCGCCCACGTGAAAGATAATTCTTGCACCGTGACCGCGTGCATGCCGGCGCGAGGTGGGTATGTGCCGTGAGACAAGGAAGAAAAACAAAGCAACGGGTTCTAAACTACTATGGTAGTGACAACTGCTCGCGAGCGCTATATAGCAGATGATGGCGTGCGGTTTCCGGTGAATTCTGTAGGCACACGCAGATGCGCTCGGCGGATGCACATACCGGTTAATCAATTATTACTGCGAAGCAGTATATGACTACCATCCTCCCCTCTGAGTTTTCTTTCCGGTAAAGCCTCTTTACTCGGCGCCACTCCAGGGCTCCTCCTCACCACCGCTGAGTCTTCTTTCACAACTGTTATACCCCTCGCCACCACCTATGCACCGATGCCGCTTTCACAAGTTGCGCTATCGGCTGACAGCGGTGGTAGCGACGTAATAAGGTGATTCTGGAGAACACACATAAGCGCGAATGGGCGTAAAAATGATCGAAAGCCGCCGCCGCTGTGGCCGCCCCAAATTCCACCTCACCGAATATATAGGTGTGAATTGAAGATCCACTTGTCCGGTTGGAACCTAAACAAGGTCAATTGCACTAGCCTTAACTCAACGGCCAGCCCCCGCAATCGTAATCTCTGATTCAAAGACAGCCGTTGAAAATTTCGCCCGGGGACTAATAGCCCGCACGCCCGCCAAATTCTCCCCAAAAATCCACCCACCACCCCATAGAACTGATCTGGACCCCAGCCCCCGCCGGGGGGGCAACGAGGCGTTACTGCTCCAGAATTCACTATCCCAGCGGACCCCAGCCTTGTTCCCCCACACGGTGCCAGATCGGCTCGAGATACCCTCCTCAGCAATCTCGACTTGGTCATACACTACCGTCTCTCCCGCCGCGCGTTCCCCCCCGCTCCTGTTAACCCCCAAGAACGCACGTGGCGGATTTTGCACACCGCACTCTTCCATGTCGTGCAGTGCTGCACCATATATTCACCCCACACTGTTTCCCTCCCCCAACTGCTCTTCGTGCGGTGCTCTAGCCACCGTGTCACACTCCATGTGGGAATGTCCTAATGATCCCTTCCCCTGCATATCGTGTGACGACCAATGGGAGGGGTCGCTGGGTAAGCTCGGATCCGAGGATCCACATCTCCCTGGTGAACCGAGCCACCGCTGTCGCCGCCAGGCTCATGCCTCCGGCCACCCCGCCCTCTTCACAGCATTGTACAATACAGTTTATCTCTCTCTCTCTCTATCTCCGGTTGGAACGCCGGCGTGAGCCCATAATTCTTCGTCAACTTGAAAGGCTTTCCGAGCGACATTTTCGCCCGTGTATTTCACGCTTAAGCATGCTCCCATCAGCGGTTGCCGGTTTATGCGTGCAGGGGGGTAGCGCGGGAAGGGGGGAGAGAATTGGGGCGTGCTCTCACAGCTGGGCTCCATGCCGCTACCGATTAGGCCCGTTGTGCTGTTTAGAGATTTAAACGGGAAAGTCTCATGGCTCAATGCGTCGTGTCAGCTGTCCTCAGTAATCGAGCGGTTTCACTCTGGGTTGGTGTGTAACACGGAGAGTCAGATGCCTACGACGGGGGAGGGAAACGGACAGCCACATGTTTGTCCGCTAAAATAAAGCAGGAGACCTTCCAGCTTTACTCGCTATGGGACGGATGCATCTCGTTCGCTTGGAGGAAGAGCGGGAATTGAAGAAGCGTCAGCCCTAACAGAAGCGCGAATAGGTGCAAAAACAATAGACAGCCGTTGCCGCAGCCTTTGCGTTCAGTAGTACTAGCTCGTCGAGTAGGTTCGAATGCCTCCCGGATGAACGGCAACTTGCCCGCTTGGAACGCTGATGTGTGGCAATAATACTCGTTCATCTTAAAGGGCTTTTACAGGGACATTTTCGACGGTTTTTCTCACTTCTAAGCCCGCGCACGTAACTGGTGGTTGGCTTGCACCTGTTGTGGGGGACGGGTGGCGTGCACGCGAAGATCTAGGTTTCATGCCCGTACTGATGACACGTCCGTTGTACGAGGCGGAGGGGCGGGGGGGGGAGGGTTAAACGTGAACGTCAAACGGCTCGATGCGGCTTGTCCGGTGTCCTCTCAGTGGTCGTGTGGATTGGGTTGGTGTGTTACACGAACAGTAAGATGCCTACGACGCTGGAGTGAGACAGCTCCGTGCTTGTCCATGAGGCTGAAGCTCGAGGCCTTCCAAGTTTCAGTCAGCTAATTGGCTAGGAAGTATGCTCAAGCGCCAATTACGAACAAACGTGGTTTCGTTGGTGTACCCTGTGGACTGCGTTGAGGTTCGCAAGTCATCCGTCTTCACAGTGTGGTAGGGAACTAATTTTGTGTACGGGCATTTCTTTGTAGGGCAGGATGGCTCCCACAAAAAAAAGAGCAGTCTTTTGCGGACGTGGTTGTGGTGCGTTGCAGTTACGAGAGAGAGAGAGAGAGAGAGAGAGAGAGAGAGAAACATTTCTTGTACTAATGAGCAGGAGGATGTTCTTAGGGCCTCCACCCAGTGAGAGGCATCCTTATTCCAAGATGCCTTGGAGCTGGCTGGCCGTCCGGGCCCGTTCCACCAGTCGGCGCTGGTTCGAGAGCTCGGAGCTGGGTAGCAGTTCCAGCCATTGCTCATAGGTAGGGTTGGGATTTTCGGTTAGAGTGGGGGTCCGTTGGCACTCCCATACCATGTGGTATAGGGTGCAGCAACAGGGCAGAAGTTACAGGTGCAGGTTATTGGGCGGGGTACATAGCGTTTAGTAGGGTGTTATGGGGATACGAATTGGTTTGTAGGCGTCGGAAAGTGGTTTCTTCGTCGCGTGTTAATTGTGAATGAGGTGGCGGGAAGCGACGGCGGTCGTTTTTGTAGTGGGATAAGATTTCGGTGTATGTGTGGAGTGGCGCTGGATTTGAGTCAGTTCGGTCGTTGTTTTCTCTTTCTGAGGTAACGGCCCGGTGTGTATGAGCACGGGCAGCGGCATGTGCCGCTTCGTTTCCTTGGAGGAACTGGTGGCCGGGTGACCAGATGATATTAATTTCTGGTAGTCTTACTTGACCAAGAAGGTACAGTGCGGGTTGAGGGATGCGGCCAATTAGAACGAATCTGCAGGTGGTCTGTGAGTCGGTTATAACAGTAAGAAATTCCTCGCCTGTTGTTGCAGCAAGGGCGATGGCACACTCCTCAGCTATCTCGATGGAAGTAGTGAGAACGGTCGCTGCTGCCAGTTCTGTGCCTTGCGTGTTAACGACACAGGCTGCATGTGCTTTCTGATGAGGGTATACGGCGATGCATCTGTGTATCGAGTGCATGGTAAATGGTGATTGTCCTTATGAATTTAGCGAACTCGTGCCGTGTGCCGTTGCTTGTTGAAAACCGGGTGCATATTTCGGGGTAGGGGTGCTGCGCGGATGTGTTGCCGAATTTCTGATGGGATTCGAATCTTCTCATCTTGTCCTGGTGGGACGTTGTAGTGTAGACGGAGAAGTGTGGCTCTTCCCGTGGGCGTGATCTGTAGTCGGCGTATCTGAGATGCGTGGTGGGCCTCTTGTATATCTTCCCAGGTGTTGTGGACCCCTAACTGCAAAAGGTTCTTGGTTGCCGTGCTGATTGGGAGCCCAATAGAGGTCTAGTAGGCCTGGCGTATGGTGGCGTCGAGTTTCCGTACTTCTTGTGGTCGGAGGGCCAAGTATGGCGTGCCTTGAGCTATCCTGCTGATGAGAATAGCTTGGACCATGTGTAGGGTGTCGTGTTCCCGAAGTCCGAAGCGGAGACGCGGCGGATGATGTGCATGAGCTGGTTGAGTGTGCGCGGTAAGTGTGGTATGGCTTGTAATCCAGATCCGCCTCGAGGTATTATGAGGCCCAATATCCGAAGGTGGGGAATATTAGGGACAGGGTGATTGTTTATATATAATTCTGGTTCTGGTATTCTGTGAGCGGTCTTGCGGGTAGTTCTCTTGCTGAGCGTAAGTAAACCTGACTTTTCGGGGGAGCACTCCAGTCCTCTGGATTCGAGATATCGTTGGGCGGTGTCAATTGCCATTTGAAGTGCCTCTTCCTGATCTCCGGTTGATCCAGTGGGTGTCCATAGCGTGAGGTCGTCCGCATAGAAAGCGTGTCGGAGATGCGGAATATCTTGGAGCAGGGATTCTAGGTCGTTCATGGCAAGGTTAAAGAGTAGGGGTGAAATAACCGAGCCTTGAGGTGTTCCTTTGGGAATTTCTGAAAAAAGTGTCAGATCGCAGATGGCCGATGCCCACAGTGGCTGTTCGGTTGGGAAAAAATGCCGCGACGTAGCTGTAAAGTCTGGGCCCATAGTTGGTAGTAGCTAGACCTTGTAGGATTGCTTGGTGTGTGACATTGTCCAATGACCCTTTTATATCATGTGCGACAATAGAATATTTGTGTTTGTTTGAGAGTTTCATTAGTATGTCCTCTTTAAGCTGTAGCAGGATGTCTTGGGTAGAGAGATGGGGCCGAAATACATACATGGTGGTTAGAAAGTAGGTATTGTCCTCTATGTAAAGGGCGAGATGATTGTAAACCATATGCTCGAGAAGTTTGCCCACGCACGATGTGAGAGAAATGAGACGGAGGTTTTTAAGTGTGAGGGGTTTTGCGGGCTTGGGGATTAGCGTGATGTCTGCATGTTTCCACTGTAGTGGGAGAGTTCCTTTCATCCAGTGTTCCTTCATATATGTGAGCAGATTTTCGAGGGCGATGGGGTCCAGATTGCGCAGAAGTTTGTTGGGGATCTTATCCTGTCCAGGAGTGGTGTTCCTGGTTAGGCCGTGTGTAAGGTCCACTTATGCGGTCAGTGGCCAGGCGCGCAGGCTGCGTGTGAGAACCCGCCACTCTGTCTGGCGACGTAGCACTGCCAACGCCGCGCTGCAGCCGTCGCCAATTCGTCACGGCGCGCACGGGAGACGGATTGTCTGGCCCACCGCATACCACAGGGATAATCCCCCATTGAGAAAGCAGACAGCGCCGCCGGATTCCGGGAACCGTCTGCTTGACGCACGGAGGTGGTGGGATTGCCGGCGTCGGGACGAGCGCCGCGCGAGCCACCATTGTTAACGCGCCCTGGTCAGCATGGCGCACTGTCGCCGTCTTTCGCTTTCACCCCGCGGGGTCGCACGCACCTGCTCGTCTGCGAGCGTGCCTGCGAGCGTGCCGTTGACCCGAAGATGGCGGCGCCTCATTGAATATTCCGTGGCGTGCTGAGTGACAGCTGTCTACGTGAATTTGGGCACTCCCTCACGCGTGTACGAAAGCTACAGGGGCGTTCCCGAGAGAGGGTGATCTCGAGGTTTTATAAGGCCGAACTTGGCCGTTGGAAATCGTTCTTGTCTGAGCGCCGAGCTGGGCAGTTCCCGGAGGGACAAGGAGTCTCGACCGTGGAAGCTAGGTTGGGATTTGTGAGCCCCCTAGGATAAAGGTTAGGATCGCGTCGGAGGTTTCGGGTGCAGCGCCGTACCGGGCAACTAGACGGATCTTGCGGCGAGACAGAGTCTCGGCCGTGGTTTCTCGAGCGGTTTGTGTACGCTACGAGAATAGGAGAGTTAGACGAAGTTGAGGAGCTCGAGCGATTTGTGCGCACTCGGAGCTAGCGTCTAGCTGAAGTTTTTCCTTTATTACTCATGTACCCAGTTTTCCTACTGTAAATAGCTGTATATAAACTCTTTGTTTCATTTAATCAACCCCAACGCCTTGAGTTCGTCAATTCGACCGCCGTCTCCAAGAACTTCAACACCATCGCCCTGCCAGCCTCCTGCCAAATCAACCGGAGCCCGGGCGATTGGGTTCCTCATCGACACCGGACTTCGGGGAAACGAACTACAGGACCATCTTTACTCCGTGCATCGCGGCTTTGATTTCCTGAATGGTGAAAGCCATGTCCAGTTCTGGGTTCGGTTGACCAGTGTACTGCAGCGGCGGCTAGACCTGTGGCGTGGACTGAGCTTCGAATGATTTCTTCCGCTCTTGCAGGAGGTCTTCATCTGTTCCGGGCTGGTTATGAATTAATCTTTTAAGCTTGTGCGCAGTCCTGGTTCTGGATTCTTTGGAGCCCATAAGGCAACGCAGAAGGTGCCAAGTTCTCCGGGTACCGAGGGTTCCGTGGAGTGTATTGCAGAATTAGTTCCAATTTTGCTGGCTTAGTTGTCGAACATTCTTCTGCTTCTTGTGTGAGCAAGGCCATGCGAGTGACTAGTTTCCGGTTGGTCTTGCGCCTTTTCCACCTCTTCAGAAGGCCGTTTCTAGTGTCCCATAAGCGTTTGAGGTGATTGTCTATGGCCGGATTGGCTTCGGTAAGAGGAAGGTCTTTTGCGTGCTTGGCGAATGTCATGATAATTTTAGCTGCCCAATCCTCGATATTTTGGATTGGCTCAGTAGGCGAGTCTTCTCTGAAGGCTTTCCAATCAGTAAGTCTGGCTGTCCCAATTCTTTGCCTGGCGTTTTCGTGATGAGTGATTCGGAGTTTTATAATGTGATTGTCGCTTCCTTGTGTTTCGTCTAGGCAGGTCCATTCGTTATTCTTGACGTAATAAATTAGGGTTAGGTCGGGTGAAGTATCGCGGGAGATGCTGTTTCCAATGCGCGTGGGTGTGTCGGGGTTGTTGCATAGATATTATATAGGTCAGTGGAGAGTGGGCGACCGAACAACAGAGAACGGCAGACGCGCGTGCGTAGGGAACTGCCGCCAAGCCGAGCTGGGAGCGATGGTACAGCTCCCGGCCTTGTTCAAGAAGCAGCAGCTCGAAGCCGCCTAACATTCCCGTCGCTCGGCGTCCAAGCGTAACATGGCGCGGGCCGTGAGTGCAGGGCTGAGTAGGTGGCTAAAGAGGATGGAAAGGGTTTACGGAAACTTAAGGCCGATGCTGGTAGACAATAAAAATAGCAACAGGCAGCCATTGCTGCTGGTCAAGCCAGCAAATGGGACCACTAGTGATAAGGTTAGAACGCAAAGTACGGTTCGCACGGTGTGTGGAGGGCCTACTAGAGGTATTTGTCGCGGAATTCTGAAGCCGTAGGAAAGCGTGGGCATCAAGCCGAGCCTCAACTTTGTCAGGGAGAGGGTGCGTACGCATCCGAAAGATCTTAGGAATGTTACTTTACTTTTATTGCGTACGCGATCTTTGCCAAGTACTCTCTAACGCCAAACTCGTGACAGCCACAGTTATGCCCTGTCCTTAAGATTTTTTATACATTCGCGTGGAGGATTACGTCCTACCTGCGGAGCCGGACAAACTATATACACGCATGACTTTTCGACGTGCCCGCCGACGGCAGAAATGAGACAGGCTGGACGTACTCTCCAATAGGGGAGAGCAAACGGAAACTAAACACGCAAACACTCGAAGCGACGACAGAGAGAGAGAGAGAGAGAGAGAGAGAGAGAGAGAGAGAGAGAGAGAGAGAGAGAGAGAGAGAGAGAGAGAGAGAGAGAGAGAGAGAGAGAGAGAGAGAGCAGTGTGAGCCTAGGCATGGCCGACACCGGCCGCAGAGAGGGACACTTTTGAGAATTATTTCGAGCTAAGGCGTGTGTACGCGGACCTAATAAAAGTATAGAAACAAACGAACGAATGAACGAACTAATGAACGAACGAACGAACGAACGAACAAACAGATAAACAAGCAAGCACAAACGCTTCGCACTATGTAACGCCTCGCTCTTCAAGGAGGCGGGGAGCATAGGGCGTTTTTTCTCCTCTACATAAAACATAAACTGATCCCGAGGCGCACACAGCTTCGCTGTAAATATTAAGCATACACTTCAGGCTGCTAATACGCGTGGGAAAGCGAAACAATTTTGTGGGTTCCGCTGGAACGTACGCTGCAGGAGCTATTAGAGTTTTAGCCAACCGTTTTTGATGGTCCGCTCCACTTTCGGCAGCCCGCTAAGCACGAGCGGACCGGGAGCGCCAGACACACATTTATACACGCGCTATGGGCATCACTGGAACGGCGGATGACATTTGGCTCTCCTTTAATTTGAGAACTGCTCCTCCGGAATCAACGTCCTCTGTGGTTAGGGTGCACGTGTTGTCTTGACGTGCCGCCACTTGCACCTGGCACTCAGCACGACGTTAGGGGCGAAAGCACTAAGGTCTGTTTTCAGCAGCAGTAAAAGTGCTAATTTACCTCCCTGGTAACGCACGGGGTTCCCACTCCGGAGACCCGGATTCGATTACCATACAAATTCCAATGTATGCAATTTTTTTCTCAGACTAGTCCAGTTACTTTAATCCACACACGCGTAATGGCAGAAATTTTAACATTTTGTATGGGTTTTTACTTCTACATTTGCGACAATTTCTTGTACCATGCAGCAACAACGGTGGTTTTTTGCACGGCTTGCACATAAATCGTTTGATTAAAAATAAAAAGTACTCAAAATAAACCAATTTAACCAAAAATACCTGTTTGATACATCGCCCTCGCGCGGGAAGAAAAATAAACAACCCTATACAAAACCAAGCAGAACACAAAAAGACGTCGTGAAAAAACCTACCGCGCAGTGCACGGTATCTGCACAAGCAGAATAATTGCAGGGGTAAACACATGTCGTCGTTATGGTTATGTAAGTGTAGAGAATTTTTGGAAGAGAATTATGGCGAACCGAAAAAGAAAAAGAAAACAAAATTTCCGAAAACTAGCAAAAGGAAGATACCTATCTTGTGCACGGCCCTCAAACGAGGAAAACAACAAAATATCTAAATGAAAACACGACAAAAACCTTAAAAACATTGATCATGTAGCACCCTGTATTTGTAAAAGAATGCATAACTGACAATGTTAATATGTTTATTCATTATAATTCTGGAAATGTGCGCGATTGGTCGAAGAAAACAAAAACAAAAAACAATAATACAGATGAACTAACATAATAAAGATATTTGTTGTATACAGGCCCTCACGCGAGTGAGACAACTATAAAAAACTCGCAAAATATAAACAAAATCAGGAAAAAATTGTGAAAAAGAACAGACCGCGTTACTTACTGTATCCGCACAAAAATGCATAATTGTCGAGTATAACACACCGATTGGTTAAATGGTGCAAATGTGGATCATTGGAAGGAAAAAAATTGAAATAGAGAAAGGCTACGTGGGATTGATTGCGTGTTAGATGACGTTTCTCAAAATTTCTGTGGTATAACTGTTGTATAACTGTGACTGAGTGATTATTAGGCACGATTGTGCTCTAAGCAGTCTGACTTCACACCATTGATGTAGAGATAATGTTGGTAAATCACAAGTTACAGCGGTATTCTGTGAGCATGCTCTCCCGTAGAAACCCATGCAGTGGCGGCGAACGAAGGTTCTGGTAAGGTTACGACTCCACGGGGAACTACGACACATTAATCAAACGACGCAATAATGGAGTCCTCATTGCAGCTATTGCAGTATTACCGTAATTACCCGATTCTAACGCGCACCCGATTTTCCTGGCAAAAAAACCGAAAAAATTTGCACCTCCGATTGTAACGCGCACGGAACTTTGTGAGCAAGAAAAACGAATGCGAGAGAAACGGGCGATTTATTTCTCGAAATAATCTCACTCATCTCACTCCTCGTCGCTCTCCGCTGACCACAACATCTCGTTCTTGGTGCCGTCAAGCGCGTTCGCGATGCCACACTTCATAACGAACGTTCAACTATGATCGATGGGATCGTGGCCCATGCCTCGCACGCCCAACCTGCGAGCTTCTCCAGAGGCGCACGCTTCAGCCGACCGCTCGTTTTGAACGCGTGAGAGCCGCTGCCGCCATTGCTGTTATCAAGCGCGCAAGTGGAACGATTTGACGATTTGTGTGAACGCCGATAGAAAAGCCTAGGCGCCTATGCTATAGTGCCTAGAATATTCTAGGCACTATACCTATGCTTCCTGCGGCTGAAAAATCGTTGCTAAAAGCTTTGGCGCCTGCTTGAGATGGCGATGGTGATGGGCGGGACGACATTTCCGTTGTTTCGGCAGTTTCGGTTTCGTATCCGATTCTAACGCGCATGCGATTTTTCGCCCTATTTTTCCGGAAAAAAAGTGCGCGTTAGAATCGGGTAATTACGGTACATCTTCCATGGTGCCTACGTTACATTGACATCTACGCACCGTTCGGTACAAAGCTGGCTGAAAACATTTGCTGTATAAAAGTGAGCATTAAACAAAAAATGCTCAGGTTTAACACTTCTAAACCTAGTTTTAGCGAACGAAAGCACACTATGCACAGAGTGTTTTATGAATCTTGGCCCTTGGTTAAAGATTCGTCTCTTGCCGTATAGCTATATCTGCTAGATGACAGAATTGATCGTTCCCCTTGGAGTGAAGGGCAGGCGCCAGCCCAGCCAGCGCGCAATCAATGGTGATACTGAGTAACCAAGCGCCGGCTAAGCAGCTTTCTTTGTCCCTGTATCGTGTGTTCTTGTAGTCTTCGTTCATGTGAACTCATCCAGAGGAGTGTTTTCATATGTCAGTCGTTAAAACGACACTGAACTGAATTTTTCAAACTTCTGTTTGTCTTTGCATTGCATAGACTGGCTTAAATAAACACACTTTCCATGATTGATCTGATCAAACCCGAAGTATTTGTTGATACAGCCTCAAAGAAAAATACCATGCCACATTTGCGGCGGCCGCCACTACGCTGGTTTCAACAGCTCCAATATTGGAGTGGTGGAAACCAGTTTCGGCCCTGTGCAACAACGTGCTTGGCATCCGACGTTATCGTTGTTTGGGCATTCTCGGTATCTCGCGAATCAGCATGCCACGATTCTGCATTTTTGTTGGCTGTAGAATGGCTCGAATAAGCCTGCCAGCCCCGCTTAGAATCATAACGTTCCCTAGACGAGGCGCACGCGGTGGCTGAACGCCCTACATCGTAGACTATCAAGTGCAAGGCGCTTGTGGCGTGAACGCAGCAGGCCGACAGTCGGCTGATTCGGCACCGTGTCCGCCAGTGTCAGTGCTTATATTAATACCACACCAACGCGAACTCGCCAGCGCGCCAGCGTCAGTCTGCACGCAGTCTCACAACTCGTTTGTGAAGCAATGAAGGGGTCAGCGCAAAATGGTGAATGCAGTATACAAAACATTACCCTATTAGAGATAACTGTACAGAAAAAAAAGAGTGTGAGTGAGTGAGTGAGAAACATTTTATTGAGCCGGTGAAGTGCACGGTTCCTTATTCCAGGAAGCCATGCGATGAGCCGGCAGCCTTCGCTCTGGAGGCCAAAAGTGTCTGGACGTCCAGATCGCTGCTGGTCACCAGGTTCTCCCACAGCTCAGGGGGGGGGGGGGGAGGCGAGGATTGGAGAGGTGGGAGGTTGGGGTTGTGCTTGCACTCTAATATGATGTGGGGAAGAGTACCGTGTTGTAAGCAGAACTTGCATGCGGCCGGGAATTGCGTTGGAAACATGCGATGGAGGCGGACTGGGTGAGGGAAGGTATTGCTCTGCAGTCGGCGAAGTAGGGATTCTTCATCTTTTGAGAGTTTAGGATGCGGAGGAGGGAAGTGCTGTCGTTCGAACCGGTAATATTGAGTGATGTCTTGAAAAGTCAGTAGAGGGACGGATGGTTCGGTATCCTCAGTAGCCTGGAGGGACAGGGCGCAGGCTTGCTGGTGAGCAAAGTTGTTGCCCGTCAGTGAGGAATGGCCAGGAGTCCAAATGAGGGTGACTTTCCGGCAAGGGTGATGCAGAGAGAGTAGTTTTAAAGTTGAGTGGGCCACCCTTCCGGCTAGAAAGCTTCTGCAGGCTGCTTGAGAATCTGTGATGATTACGGGGTTCTTCGTATGAATGAGGGCTAATGCAATGGCGAACTCTTCGGCAATCGATGTTGACGACGTCTACGAGGGCGGTCGTGGTGGTGACTACGGCTACTTGAGGCTGTCGGTTGGGGTAGGTTCTCGCGTCCGTGTAAGAGACATCTGCACGCTTTCCATAGATGGTCTCGTGCACTTGACTTCGCGCTTTTCGGCGGCCGGGTTGTAGATCCGGGTGCATATTTTTTGGCAAGGGGCGAACCCGGATAACACTTCTCCAGTTATGAAGGAGGGGCTGAGAAGCAGTGGATTGGCATGGGACGTGAAGACTTTTCAGGAGGGCTAAGCCCTCAGGTGTTTGGGTGAGACGTAGACGTTGACTAGATAAATGGCCTTCAATCAGTTCTGACACCGTGTTGTGGAGGCCCAATTGTAAAAGATGGGCCGTGGAGGTGTTCATAGGAAGATTTAGCACTTGTTTGAATGCTTTCCGTATAAGCCGGTCAATGGTGTCCGTGTCACTTTTGGTGAGGATAAGGTACGGTGCGACATACGTGACACGTGAAATAACGAGAGACTGGACCAATCGGACCATGTATTTTTCATTCATGCCACGGCGGCGGTTAGAAACACGTCGAAGCATGTGGGAGACTTGGTTAAAAGCCTTGGAGAGCTTAGATAAAGTTTCATTGTTGCGTGTATTGGCCTGGATGGTGAGGCCTAAAATCTTAAGGGAGGAGCCGGGCCGTACAGTATGGTCGTCGAAGTGGATGCAGACTGGTTCTTTCTGTAGAGCAGGTGGATGTTTACGGATTATGACAAGCTCAGATTTTTGGGGGGAGCGTTGAAGTCCCACGGAAGAGGCATAGTTGTGAACGACGTCGGTAGCCTGTTGAAGGTAGTCTTGGATGTTTCCCATGGAGTCTGTGTCTGTCCATATGGTGATGTCGTCTGCGTCAGGCGGGTAAAGCTGGCTCAAAAATGTGTCTAAACACAGATGCCGCCATGATGCCAGGCTGTAGTTGCCAGATCAGTAGTTGAAGATATGGCTAACAATTTTTCTTGAAAATGAGGCACAAATTTAGGGCCCTAAGCTAAAATTAGGCAACTTTTATGGCAATAACTGAGTTTCTTTACGAGTTTGTATGCTTTTTATTAGTTTTGTTGAAGTATTCATGCTTGACGAACAAAAAAAAAGAAATTATTAGCAAAAAGAGGACGTCGGGATGAGGCGCCAAATTCAGTTTCGGTATATTGTGAGGAGCGTCAGTCGTGTGGGGCTAATTTACAAAGGTTCACTCTAACACGCCTTACCCCTGAATTCATAGACCTATCTTAAACTTAAGCAGCGAGCGTACTTCATGAAGTCCGCTCCAAGACAGCAGGCGGCTTGAACGGGTCTAAGACGACCTTCGCGTTTCATAGACGTTGGAGCGAGCTTGCTTCGTCAAGTCAGGGGGCGACTTGAGCGGGGCGGCGACGGACGCGGCTGGGATCGAGAGTAACCGGGAATTATTTCGTTTAAGATGCAAATCAAGGTCATAAAACAGTCCCTTTAACTAGAAACCAGCCATAGTAATTGTTAACAATGGTCTGTTTAAGCAAATAGCAATCCCCAATCATCTACAGTCAAAGCATGACGCGTGTTTCAGACATTAGTGAATCTGATCTGCAACCTGGGCGCTCGCAACCGAGCCGCATCGGCGTTCTCGACAGCGTTTCGTTGGTTTCATGTTCGTTTCTTGGTATTTTTGTGCGTGCGCAGCAAAAGGATCCAAGAAATGCGCAGAAAAGTTGCACCAAGGTTCACAGAAGGTGAAAAGACTCTTCTTGTGTTGGTTTTAAAGACGCGGCGAAGCAAATTATAGCGCAAGGACGACGTATCTTCCGTTGCAGCGAAAGCTTCCCAGTGGAGAGATGTTGCTACGGAATTTTAACTCCGTCTTTGGTGTCACAAAACGCGACGCGGCAGGACTGAACAATGCTGGAACAACATGAAGCAGAAGTGGAACGAGGAATGGTTCCGCGGAAAGCGAGAGGAATTGAAGGCCGGTAAGTAACACGTTCGCAATTTCGTTGAAAGACCCTAGCATTGCGCTACCGATAGATGTTACTGCCGTCGCGCCTTACGTTCGAAAGCTGCTTCTTTCACGCGTCCTGCTGTGATTTTTTTCCTGTGTTAAAAGAACTTTGCCGGTTCTTAAGGGCCGCGGATGTTATGTCATCCCTGTTTCGTTCTTGGATATAATAATAATCCGTTTCAACGTAGCCGAATTTTGAATCTCAAGCCTTTCAAAATAAAAAACCTCCCCTCAACAAGGATATACAAAATTTAGTAACCGAACCTGCAGTGTACCGCGCATCATGTGCACAAAGGAAATGTGTGCCAGCCAGATTCAGCTTCTGAACCCTGACAAATAATCAGTCCACATCAAGGTACTGAGAGCTTATCGGCAGTACTGTGAAACCCCAGCATACTGCAGTACGTGGAGGCCTGCCCTAGCTATAGCACAGCAGCCTTAAAGTGAAGCTTTCATTTTCACATTTCAACTACTGTCTACTATAGTTTGAAAGAGAAGTCAAAATGTGACCACAGAAGAACAGGTATATGTGTGTGTGCGTGTGACTATTTTCACTGGAATGCTGCTGTTAGAGCCATTGCAGTGCTCACATTCACTCCAGCCTTTTTTTTTTTTTTTTACTGACGGTGTGTTACGCATTGCTTTCTAGGGGGAGGACCACTACCTCGACCCATGTCGCCGACCATGGAGATGGTTGGCATACGGCCTGACAACAAGAATTACTTGGTCGGAACACGCCACCTGCTGCCTGTGCAGAGTCGACTGGTCCTATAGTTGGTGCAGGCAATGGTGGACAGCACCAGGGACACTGTGTTTATGCCTCAGGTGGGTACAAATTTTCCATCTTTAGGGAAAAAAACTGTCCAACATCTCTGAGCTGCAGTGCAGTGAGGGCTCGTGGTTGAATTAATTAGCTTTGGTTTCTAAACAGGGGCCTAATCACATGTGAATTCATTTTGCCGCAGAAGAAAAAAAAAGCAGTGGCCATCCGCATTTTTTAGCATGCAGGTTTAATGCAGGCTGTTGCAGCCTGTTTTCTGGTTGAGGCTGAAAAATGAAAGGTCAGCTCATGTTAAAGTGGCCGTGAAGACAAAATTAAAGTTTGGTTGACTGGAAAGATTGCCTCGTTTAAATAGAATAACACTGCACAAATTTTAACACAGACTTGACTCAAATAAATGAAATAATGAGGAAAACAGATAATGGGTTTGCAATACCCTAGCTACTTTTCCGCACTGAACTGACGACGTATTATTGGCAGCTCGCTGCAATTCACTGAGACCGACAAAATCTGATGCAAAGTACAAAGCTTGCAGAACAAGATCTCTGCATTTACATTTAGTGCACATGCTTTTTATAGCAGTAGCAAGTGTTGGGTAAACAGTAGAAGTTACAAGTGAATACATAAACATAGAAGAAAGGTATATTTTGTCTTAATGGCCCCTTTGAGGACCCCCAGGTGGTCTAAATTCTTAGCTATCCACTACCGTGCGTCTCGTAATCACCTGAGTTGCACTTCGGTGTAACGATGGAGTGACGTGTCCTGCACACCAGCCTCACGTGTGGCATACTGCTCTCTAATAGACGTTGCACACACACAAGGACGCAGTGTTGAAAACCCAAACACTGCTTTACTTTCATTTGTTTGTCTTTTGGTGCGAATTACTTGGACAAGCAGGCTGGCGACACGTCACGCCGCGGCTACCCCACAAACATAGTTCTCCGCAGCTACAGTGCGCACCTTTTTTACTTGCATGCCATCACATTTACCTGTCACATGGCACGCTCTAAGCTAACTCTAAGTTTTGCCCCAGGCCATGTGCTGAAAAAACGGAGTGGTAACTCACATGGCCCCTTTAATTCCCCGTACATACTCAAATGGCTGTGTAAAGAGTAAGGCAGCCAATTTGTGTATCGTGGAATAGGCAGTGGCGTCACCTTTGCCTTGAAAGGAAGATCACCTCCACCTACCCTTCCGTGCACTCACATATCGCATAAGATTTCACATTCAACAGATAAAGTTTGCTTGTTCATTTCAGATGACTCATCCAAGCCAGACTCATCTCCAGGGGAAACATGGGCTGTGACAGCGCAAGACGACAGTCTACCACGAGAGTCTCTTTGGGAGCCAAGTCTGGTGGCGGCAGCTACAGCTTCAGCAGCCGGCAGTTGCAGCGGCAGTGATGCAGCAGCGCCCGCTACGGAGGCCACAGGGCATCCAAACGGTCATATGGCTCTCCTCGAGTGAAAGCTCTGGGCTGACGATAACACGAGGGTGGAGCTCCTGCAGGAGGAGCACAACCTGCACCTTCTGCTGATAAGGAGGTGCACCTGAGAAAATACAGCTAGAGGACCAGCTGATAAACCAGCAAAAAGAGCTTGAGTTAGAGCTCCTGAGTATAAAATTAATCGTGAGAAAACTTTGCTCGCCCAGGCTTTGGAGTGAGAATTCGACAGGAGCCCGTGTAGTCGGGATGAAGGGAGAGAGAATTTTATCGTATGGCGAGCAGGAGGATGTTGTCAGGGCCTTGTCCTTTCTGGAGTGGTGTTTCTTGTTGGACTGTGTTGGACACCAGCCGAAGAACTTTTAAAAACAAAAACAAACGACATTTTGGATTTTCTAGAGTTTTGTTGTCCATAGGCAAACCAAAACGTGTTTGTGTTTGAAAGGTTTGGATCTCTTGTTTTGCCAGTGTTTTTTTTAATTTTTATGGCCACGGCTTTGCAACAGAAATAATAAAAGTATTTGTAAGCTCTGTGATTTCAGTCTGCTGCCTTTATTTGACAAATGTGGCTATTAGAGCTTTTAGGAGTACTTGAACAAAACCAAATGCCTTCGTACAGGCATTTTGTTACTGGTCTGGTATTTTTCTTTGCACACTCTAGTGGCAGCTTTTTTGCACTAAGGGCAACAAGAATGGCGAGCAATTTTAAATACAGAAATACTTAGCGGACAGGGAACTACTTGCTTGATTCGAATTGAAACGTGGATGTTCATGTAGGTGCGTTGCAGTGATGTTTGCTGCTTGAGCAACATCAGCGTTTTGTGAATATGTGCCTCCCCAGCTCACAGTATTGAATCTACGTAGGAGTCGCTGCCCAAGTTCAGTCATCAATATCCACTTTTATCATGCATCAAGCTAACAAACCCCACAAGAAGGCTATAGCAGGATAATGCAATTCACAAGAAAATAACGGTTTGAGGAACATGTGAAAATCACACGATATCAGTGATGGAGTTTGCGGCAAGCCAACCCGGTTGTTGCAAAAACATTTATTTAAGCCGATTAAAATCAAGTAAATGTGGGTGGCCTCTTTAGTTCAGCAAGCCAATAACAATCACTGCTGTTCTAGCCCGAAGATGAAGCGTTCCCCAGTCTTTACGTGACAGCTATTCAGGCGGCAAAAGAAAAAAAAAGAGTGACACCGAAGCATTCCCCACAATTTCTTTTCGGCTTGCTTAAAAAGTAGCACTTCAGTGCGGTCTCCACATAACTGTGTGTAACATCAGGCTATTCGTTATAATTGTTCAAGAAATTACCACCCGTTTATCTCAGCGAGCACGTCGTAACTGGTAAGTGTGGGTTGGCGTCCCCAGATGACGGAGTGGAGACTATAGCCAGCAACTCGCACTGCCCGTGTCGTCCCTGGGACTGGACTAGTGCTGTAGTACACGGTCGACAAAAGCCATTTCAATAAACATGACTGTGTAATTGTATTGGGCCCTAGGTTCCATTGGATTGTGCTGCCTGAATGCTAGCATGCAGTTAACACGCCAACTACGCTGTTTGGTTACCTCACAAATGACCTTACTGATTACACTGTAGAGTAAAAAAAATTGGAGCTGCAATAATTCTTTGTGCATGTGAGACCACTTTTGGGGCCAGAAGAACTGGGTGTAACTGAAGGCCAGTCCTTTAATGCAAAACAAAGATGTATGCTGCATACGTGGTCCCTCTCAAGGAGAAACTTGCGCACTATAACCTGCACAACATTCCCTTTTCGCTGGATTTACTGTGTAGACCAAAAACACTGTTAACAATCACACAATGTTGCAACAAAGAGAAAAAACAACACCAGGAAATGTTCAAACTAACCACGTGAAGCCACTTTCGGGAGGGATGCGACAAGGTATACTCGGTGACAAGTTCAAGGGATACCGAAGCGCAAAAGCAAGTTGGCCGATATCAGTCATCAGAGGGCCGTGAATGGCAATAATACTATTTGCAGCACTACCTCGACGCGACCGGGAAGTGCACCAGCCGCTCAAACAGTGGCTTTTTTCCGATCAGCTCCGTCACCCTCTTTACGGTGTGGCACACAGTAGGTTTCACCAGTCTCCCGTAGCTGCTTGAAAGGAGCCGGCGCCGTAAAAACTGGCGAAAACGGAGGGTCAGCATCAGCTGCTGCAGTGTAGGCAGTGGCAGTCCCCGGCGATCATCGTACACCGGCTTTGGTGGCCGCTCAACGATTGCAGCGGTATTTTCGGCTTTTCGTCGTATACGCGTCACCAAACACAACATCAGTGGCACGACACACTGCCCCGAAGCCGGCGATCCATCGCGCAACGTCGCGCCGCTGCCGCTGCCGCTACCGGTGCCGAGCCGCCATGTTGGAATAACGAAGCGACGAAGTTGCCTTCAAGTTCGGCTTTTCGTCGTATACGCGTCACCAACCACAACATCAGTGGCACGACATACTGCCTCGAAGCCGGCGATCCATCGCGTAACGTCGCGCCGCTACCGCTGCCGAGGCGCCATGTTGGAATAACGAAGCGACGAAGTTGACTTCAAGCCTTCAAGGTAGCTACGAAGCAGACTTGAATTTCAGCCGACCAAGATCAGTCGAAGTACGGTTGAAGTGCGATCGAAGAGCGGGTTGGGTCTATGAATTGAGGGAAGTCTGCTGTGTCACTTCGTTGCTTGCGAAGACAAGCTTGCGAAGACTGCCGACGATACGGAATAAAGCCGCCGCCGCCTATCTTCAAGGACACCTTCTCTACATGTCCGTAGTGGCTGCTGCCGATTTGAACTCGCCGTCAGCCGGTCATATCATGTTACGCGAAACATGTCTGGGCATATCGGCTCCTTTTAATCGTATATGATTCGCAAATTAAAAACAAACAAATGTACGAACCATTTTACCATGCCTAGCGTATAACTAGGCTCTTGTTCACGGGTGCTGTTATACTTTCACTGAACGGTGTTTTACTTGAGTCAGAGATAAAACAACCGCCAACTAATAATATTAATGGTAACTTTATTTGCACAATAAGGTGGTTTTCTAGAGGAGGACAAGGCGAAGCCGAAAGGTAATCCCGAATGTAGGTGCAGAAATCTCCTGTATGGGTCTGTGCGATTGGTGCATGCTCCTTCGATCGCTGAAACACGCAATCTGAAATTTTCGAGAATATATTTGATGCTTTGCATGACACATTTCTTAAATTCGGTGAATCAGCGACGTTGTTTAATTACGTATACTTGCACCTCTGCTATCATATGGCCCATGTTATACCTGCACAGAGGAGGTGGAAGAGGAGTAAACTTCGTTCATGTGAGATAGGCGCCCGTGTGGTGGGGCGTTAAGAAAAATTATTCTGTCCTTCCCTGGGTGCCTTCGCCAATGAACGGAAACGGCCACTTCTGTTCACGCCCAATTATCAGGACCACCCCGCCTGCAGGCGGTTTTGCCTGAAATGCCTGCGGGTTCGGCCGGAAATCTGTCTGTCAACAGAAACCGCCTAGGAAGCATGTTGAGTTAACACATATATGCGCTTTCTTGGGTCGCGATGGGACCGTCATGTATTTTGTGCAAGGCGAAGTCGACGAAGGATATATATACGTCTCCCTTGAAAAGTGAATTTGAGTGCACCTATAAATTGTTATTGCCGCTCATTAGTTCAATCATAGTGGTTAATTTTGAAACAGCTGCCAAACATAACTATTGCAGGTGAATCAGACTGCCCAGCATAAGACTATCAATCGCTAATATAGAGTATTCAGACACTTAATGTGCATTGCATATGGCAGTCATTAAGAAAGCCGACAATAAATTGAACTCTCAATTTTATTATTTGCGACAGTTACATCAGCACCTATCGGTTCAGCCAGGGCCATCTGGAGACGTTCTTCAGCTGTATACACTAGATAAAAGGGAGGAATGCGATATGCGAATGCGATACGCGATAGAACGAAGGAATTCAATATGTGTAGCACAGCCTCCTCATTTATGCCAACATCAAACCGGTGGCCACAAAGGTGTCACACCAGACCTTGTAGAATTTCCACGCTTCCATTCCAGCGTGCTCACAGCAACAAGGATGATGACGAAGTTGCATTACCGAAGTTGGGTTCCAGTAATGCTGTAGCTGATTATGAAAGTTCTGGCTAATGCTCATTCAGATTGTGGTCATTAGCATTCTTATTTTCATAAAAAATAATGGGCCATCGCCATGCCATCAGCCCGTGCATCATAAGCAATAATAAACACAGAAAAAGCAAGAGGGTCATACGTACAAGCATTTCTCATCCAACAAATTTTATTTCACCACCAGTAATACCACCAGACCGCTAGGGAAGTTTGTGATGGTAAGAGCAAGGCTAAGATGACCTAATGTGCGACTTCAAAGAAAGGAAGAAACTGTAGAAGAAAGCTAGGGAGGTTAACCAAGGAAAGAAGAAGAAGAACTGTCCAGCTGGCTGTGCTACATGTGGAAATGGGAACAGGAAACTTGAAAGGAAAGGAAATGACTGGCATAAAATAAAGGATAAAAAATTCGGGAGAAAAAAAAACATGGCGTGGAAATGGCCAGTGCAAATACAGCACCATGGGCGAAAAAAAGATAGGCGTAAAGCAAGCAGGCAAAATGCCAAAATGGGCAAAGAAAGGATGCTCCATGCTGGTAACACCCCTACAGCACCTGTGACTGTTTTTCTCTCTTGATCACTGCAATCTGCTCCTTCAAGGCAAGAACTGATTTGGCTACTTCAGCTCCATCTTGTCTAAAATCACTGAAATATGTCTGATTTTCTGTGTACATTATGTAAATAGGGTACATAATTTCTAATTTTAAAAAAAATTATCCTGAAGTGTCTGCTCTTTCGTGGAAGCTTTCGTGACTAACTGCCTCGTAGAATTGCATTTGCTTTGTTCATGTTCCGCTCTTTTATGCTGCTTCTGCTTGTATTTGTTTATTTCGTTCTTCTCCTCTTCTCCAGTGCTTAGGTTTTTTATCATGAAATTGTTTTTTCTTCAAAAAGGTTTTTTGGCTTTTAACCCTGTCTCTTTATTGGCTTTAAACCCGCCATAGCTTTGGTGGAAATAGTTAGTTCCTCACACAATTTTCCTTTTTCTTTATTCTGGGAAAGGGGGCATGAAATTTTAAAAGGTAAAGAGCCCTGCGGCGACTAATGAACACTTGCACTACTTTCTTTGTAGTTGGAAGTACTGAAAGCTATAGTTCCACAAACCCAGAATGGAAATGCGCGTTCTACATGATATCTTCTAGTCTCTGGTTTGCTTTTGTTGAGATTTTGTTTAAGCTGATATTAAATAGAATTATTGCGACCTAATGTAACCTGATAACATTAATCATGTACCTTGTGTGACGTCCCCAAGCATACATACAATCAATGAAAAATCTTCTAAGCGTACCTAGAAACATGGAAAATCTCTTGAGTGAGTTTCTTGATGCACATAACTTAGTAATATTAGGCTTGGGTATTTCACGGTTATCGAATCTAAGCTAATGCAAGGGCGACTACCTAAAAGCATTTCAACTGGAGAAAAAAGTTGACACACGTGCTGCAGGGGCCTCGTAGACAGGCACAGGAGCAGGCACAGAAAGCGTGTTTGTTTAGCATAAAGTGCAGTCACAAATACGATTTCCATTTACATGCATTTCTTGGAAGCGTTGTCCAGTTCGAACTTCCATTCGCTAGAAAAGCAAGTAGTTGTAAAGAGCACCTCAACAGATTGCGAAAACAATCAGCTGATGCATGCAGGGGGGGAGGCGTGTGAAACATGTTAAAATAGCGCTGTACAGACGGGACAACAAAGAAAAGACTACACAGGACTAGCGCTGCATATCAACTGAACTCTTTTAGCACACACAAAATGATATATACAGAAACAGCGCATGCGCGAATACAGGAGAAGCCACCAGGAAAAAAATCAGGGGAAAAAAGCAATCAGGGGGAAGTGATTTCTTTTTAAATGAAGAAGGAAAATAAATGGACTGGGGATATTATTAAGCTCTCATGGGAGCTCACCTGCATTTAACACAGTCCGGAAGCGGGAATAGTAGGGGAAATAGGATAGGAGAGAGAAAAGTAAAGATTTGAAAGGTGAGGAAAGAGTAGAGGAGAGTAGTTCCACTGTGGTCGATTCCGTCGCACACAACACACCACGAACACTGTTGGCTGGCGCAATGCTGCGTCCGGGAGACGAGAAACCTCGAAGGGAACGGTGAAGCGTGGAGGCGAGCATGGTGCGACGAAGAGCGAAGTCTGCGGTGGTCCCGACCGCTTTGGAGACGGGTACTGGGGAGGCGGGAGCTGGCACTCGACCGCCCACACCAGCAGAGCGAATGCCGGGCGACGTCCAACGGTCCGTGCTAGCAACGGGCCGCCGAAATGAAGGCCCTCCGAAGCACAGGAGCACGAAAAACCACGTCCGCTCAACTCCGAAGCGACGACCGAACTTCCCTGATGCACCCGCAAAAGCTACCTCTCCGAGCGTACGAAGTACCCGCTAATCTACGCGCTACCCTTCTCATTTACGGAAAATGCAAAACTGCATCTAACGCAGCAGCATGGCACAAAAGTTCGCTACCTACCACAAGAAAAACTTCACACAACGTTTCTGCACAGCAAAGTTTTCACGGCGCACTCACAGCAACGGTGGCTGCCATGATGGAATGCGTTGGTTACTAGGTGAATACCCACTACTGCCGGCAACTCTAGTAGGCAAAAAGACAGCGGGCAACGCTGTGAGGGTGGCATCATGTCTGCGCCCGGGTGTAGCACGGTTTCAATGAACGGGCTGGCCGGGCAGCTTTTCCTCTACAGTCAGTAGTATTAACTCTATGGTCTGCGTAAAGTGCGTGATGTATGTGGGGGATGGCGTCAAGTTTCTGGGGCAAATCCAGGAGGGCGAGATTGAAAAGGAGTGGAGAAAGAACTGAACCTTGAGGTGTGCCCTGGTCCCCCAAAGCAATAGGCCGGGATTTAATGTCACCTACACGAATAATAGCTTGCCGATGAGTAAGAAAATCTGCAATGTATGAGTACGTACGGTGGCCGCAGCCTGTTTGATTGAGGCGGGATAAAATGGAGGAATGCCAAACATGATCAAATGCCCCTTTTAAGTCCAAGGCAAGAATGGCCCGAGGGGAGCAACGAGTCGCTGGAGCAAGGACTTCTTCTTTAATTAGAAGGAGAATATCTTGTGTGCTGAGATAATTCCTGAAGCCAAACATGGTGTCGGGTATAAGGCCTTTTTCTTCAAGGAAGGGTTGGAGACGCTTCAGTATCATTCTTTCCACTAACTTGCCCATGCAGGAGGTCAGAGAGATCGGTCTTAGGTTATCAAGATGAGGGGACTTATTTGTCTTGGGGATGAATCGTATTTCAGCCGTCTTCCACTGGGGAGGGAGGTGACTTGAGCTCCAGTGCGAATTGATGTGGTATAGAAGGTGATCCAGCGAGCCGCCGTCCAGGTTGGCAAGAAGCCGGTAAGTGGCTTGGTCTGGTCCCGGGACGCTATTTTTATTGCATTCGAACAAAGCTGCTTCCATTTCGTAAAGTTGAAAGTCTTTATCTAAGTCACTGTTTGTCGATCCCGTGTAAGGAGGTGGGTTGAAGTGGCGAGAGGTGTTCAAATATTTAGCCCTGAGTTTTTGAATGAGATCTTGGGGATATCCGTTGAAGGAGCTTAGGGTCCGGGTCATATTGCGTTGGGTCTCAGTCTTGCTTGAGAGCGGGTCAATGAGGTGCCTAAGTAAATACCATGTTTTTCTAGTGGTAAGGGTACCCTGGTGGCTTTCACATAATTGAAGCCAATTCTCTTTGCATAGGTTAATGGCGTATTCAGTGTCTTCTTTATTAAGCGCTGCAATTAGCCCGAGCTTCCGGTTCCGTCTTTGCCGTTTCCATCGCTTTGTGAAGCTCCTACGGGCTTCCCAGAGGTGCAGAAGTTTAGCATCCACACTGGGGGACTAGAAGGAAGTGATCATGGATTTTGTGTTTACCCTGGCTGTTTCAATAATTTCATCGATCCAGTCGGATAAAGGTTGGTTAGGGTCTATAGGGCGAGAGGAATTGGCCTTGCGCAACGCATTCCAGTTAGTGAGACGGGCGACTCCTGTCTTCACGTTGTAATCGAGATTACGAATTGTTAGTTCGATAATATCATGGTCGGATCCAAGGTTCTCGTTAGTGGATGACCATAACACATCTAGGGTGCCCAGTAATAAAGACAGGTCTGGGGAAGTGTCCCTGGCTGTGCTGGTTCCCGTTCGTGTTGTTGAGCCGGGATGGTTTAGAAGCAGGAGGTGAAAATCATCAATCGCTTGCGCCAGAAGAGTGCCTCGTTTCGTTTTGTAAGGATAACCCCATTGAGGATGAGCAGCGTTAAAATCCCCAAGAATAAGGAGTGGTTTCGTTCCAGCTATATTAATAGCGTCACGAATTGTTGATAAAATGTCGGGAACCTTCTGGGTTGGGCGGCAATAGATATTGAGGATGTAAAGGCTTAGCTTGTTCTTATGAGATGGAGATAAGAGCTCGGTGAGGACGTGATTGCACCCCCTCTGTGGGGTGACGTGATTAACAGCAGATATAGTGCTACGAATAAGCGTGAGCGTTGAGTAGTTGTCTGAGGAACCGTAGGCGATGTATCCAGGGAGTTTCATATGACTGTTCGTTTCCTGGAGGGCAATGACCGCTGGTTTGGAATCAAGGGTGGTGAGGAATTGAGTAAGGGATGCAGCTTTTTGCTTGAAGCCTCTACAATTCCATTGGAGGAGCGTCGTAGAAGTGGGATTAGGTCGCTTCCGGTTCATCTGGTAACGAGGCAGAGATGGTGTTGTCTGTGTTTCGGGCGTATGGGACGGCACGGGTGTGGTTCCTTAAGGAGCCTTTTGAAGTTCTGTCTTGTCGGATGGGGCCGAGGTCATTGCTGTGGTCGAGGGAAGTGGGTGAAGTGTTCACAGAGATTGCTTCCTGCCTGAATGTGTGATACTCCGTGCGGAGGGACTGAATATCTTGTTGTAGTTTCTGGTTTTCTTGCCGAATATTCTGGAGGTCTTGGTTTATGGAAGCAAGCTGATTAGCTAGGTTACTAAACATTTCTTCGATCTGCGGTGGGGGTGACGGCGGCTGGGTCTGTTTCTGCGGCGTCCAATTAGGCAGTTCGGGTGTCTGAGTGGGGGGGTTAGGTTTTTTGCGTTTTTCGCCGGCTGTATATTGGTTGTGGTCTAGTGCATCGAGATGAGCATTGAGTGATGCTATTAAAGCATTTGGTTGTTCCAGAATTCGGGTAAGATGCTTACATTCCATGCAGGGAGTTGTATTCTGGGACTGTTGTGGAGGCGGGGGAGGAAGGGAATTAGTTTGAGCTGCCGGAGAGACCCTTTGGGCCCAGCTTACTTGTTTTGGCTGGGTAAACTGGATGTCGGGTGACAGCTGCGGATCCTGCGGATCCTGAGACTGCGTTGGTGGTTTGCTTCGAGAATGGCTGCTTTTTCTTGACGAAGGAGTCGTTGAACGGTCCCGCCCACGCCCACGAACCGGTATGGAGACTCGGGCTGTTTCAGGAGCGCTTGCCCGGGCTTGTCTGAGCCGCCTTTGCCGGAGAATAAACGGTTCGACATAACGCTTTGAGAAACCTGGTGCTCCCGAAAGGTGGGAACCACCGCAGAGGTCGCAGTTGGGTGAGCACGTATGGTTTAGTTGAGGCTGCTTGACCCCACATTCATGGCAGACCGGAGTGGTAGGGTTCGGGCAAGCCGTGGACCTGTGGCCTACGGTATGACATGTAGCACACACGGTTATGGTTTTCTTGTAGATGGAGCATGGATATTCTGCGCCGTAAAGTCGTACTGTGTAAGGTACCTTGGGTCCCGCGAAAGTCAGAACCACTGTAGATGACGTGCCAAGTCTTCTAGCTGTGTACACTTCATCCGTAGTCTGATCAATGTTGTTGAGAATGTCTGCTTCAGACAGTCTAGCTGGGACACTACTGATGACGCCTTTAACAGAGTCGTCGGGTGGCAGGCAGGCCGTAAAGTTGGACGGGGTACTGCTTGTTATGAAGTGTTACGTATTGGACTTGACCCAGAGCTCGTGCGGCCTCGGAGGATGGAGTACTGACAGTTGCCGTGTTTTGTGTTACATCAACTCTGAGGCGCAGATTTGCTTGACGCCACGTGACCTTGATGGCGTTCAGTAGGTCCAGGGACAGCTCAGCGTACTCAATGTTGCCGAGCGCCAGCCCGCCCTGGGGACGCAATACTAGTTTGAAGTCATCCTTCGGCAGGGGCTTAGGCCTTTGGAAGGGTTTACTTGCGGGCAGCAAAGCGTGCTTGGCTTGTTGTGGAGTCGTGGTTGTGGCAGTGTTGGCCGCGGCGGCACTGCGCTGTCGGCGGCGTTGGGCTCGCGAGACTACCTCAACGAAGTCTTGATGGTGATCTTGATTTATGGCACAGTGATCTTCTGTGATAATCGAGTCCATTTCGGTGTCTGCTGAGGGCTTGGATGATGGCTGCTGGTCTTGATTTGCAGTCGAGTGACCTTCTTGTATGACATCAGCATCCATATCTGCATTCGAGGAGGTGTTGTTTGAAGGCCCAGTGGCGGCACTCGAGGTGCTCGAGGTGTCTTGCATGACGGGTTCCTTGGCTGCGCCTAGCGCTCGGCGACAGGCATGGTGCGGGAGTCGTGAACAAAAGTAAATCACAAAATATTTCACCCACGGGGTCGAGTCGGGTGCTCCAGTGATCGGTAGGGCTTGTAGAATTCAGTATCACGGTATAAAGGGTGGAACAAAACGAAATTTAACACATTGCTGCGTGAAATTCTGCGGAGCCGATGAAGGACACGTCTGATCAGCGCAGCACTTCTTCTTCTTCCGCCGAGAAAAAAAACAAGTTTAATTCAGGATTCGAACCTGCTCATTTCGAGGCACAACATCCAGTACTTCAGACCACTTGGCCATATAAATTATATATCGTATAGGCTGTTTGTTTTTTTAGTTTCAGCATTCCCCAGAGCTTCGATGACTATTTCTTGAATATCACTTATGCAGTCAGCATCCCCAAAATCCCCAAGAGTAAATTATCACATGTGATTGCGTTTTTTAGGCTGAAAAGGCGATCGCAAATGTGTGGTGGTGCTGCTGACCGCTGTGCCAGTTCAACCTGCGCAAAACGTGCTTCCCGTACCTTGGTTTTACGCTTTAGAATAAAAGGTACGGTTGATTTTAATTCCTATTACCTTTATTAACTTCGCTGACTCTTCTCCCGCTCTTAATCGGCCTTAGATTTTCTACTAGCGTGCTAGTCGAATTCGCTACACTGGAGCTTACAGCTCCAGTAAAGCGAAGTCACCGAAGAATCAGATGTGCGCTTGTGTGAAGGCACTTGGACTTCATGGAATTTTCTAAGCTTGATACTGTCTGCAGACTAACGAAGTAAAGCCACATTCTTCCGGGCACAAATCCTGCCGTGGCTGAGATGTAGCTGAGTGAACGAAATGCGACGATTCGCCGGGGTGCCCGCCCGACTGACTCTGTTGGAGGGTCGGTGAGCAGCGCAGTAGCGCAGTCAAGCCAAGATTGCAAGAGTAAGCGTCAAACGTAACATCATAAGGAATCGGCAAGAAAGATGCAGAAAGGAGGGCAGCACTTTCGAATTGATCTTTCTAATAAAGTAGCGTAAGCGCACCTAGAGTCGTGGAAACATGGCCTGGGGTCTCCAGATTTCAATTTGTTCAAGTAATCCCAAATTGTTTACAAATCACTTCAGTGTCCCTTGAAATCTCCGCGTAGTCACGTGGTTGCCCAGCGCTGAACCGCACCCACAGATGACCCATTGCCGCTTGGCGATAAGGCGCCGGCGAAGCAGTGTTTCCCCCTCGCCTAGTCACGTTGTGCCGCAGCGGGGATGCTGCGACCAAGGGAAGCGATCAGAGAGGCGCAGTTTGCACCCCGCCGGTTGACCGTTATTGCGGCGCGATGAATTGCATTGAACGATGTAGCGTTGAAGAACTGCCTCTGTAAAATAGGCGCGGAAACCTACCTGTGCATCGCATTTGCATGCACGGCCCTGCACTGAGGTACAGTGCAATGATGCCTCAATCTGGCTCCGCACGAAGAAATGGCACCACTCCGATGTTGCCGTTGGAACCAGGTGTCATTAAAAACAAATCAAATCCACATGAACGACCAACATTTGAATAGATTTTTTCATGTTCTCACATAAAAACTCCAGAGGGTGCAATTGTCGTCAGAGCTCTAGGCGTTCCATAGCTCGAGGCATTCCAGGGAACACTCTTGAACGCGGCAGTAGCGAAAGGGAACGAGCAGCAGCGCAACGCGTCTGAGAATAACCCAAGCCAGTCGAAAGTACAAGGTGTAACCGAAACGGGAAGCAAATCGTGTCAAGCGCCAAGAGGGCGAAAACCGTCCATAAGGCGTGGCGGAAGCAATTCGTCGCAAGGTGCTCTATTGAAAAAAAAAAAAAAAGGTTCCGCGTTCAGAGCACGTAAGAAGCTCTTCGGTTTCCTCTGACCATGGGTTGGCTGCGATAACAATACCTATTTAGTTGGTATGCGTGTAATAAATACGGTTGTGTCGGAACGAAAAAAAGTAATGGTTTACGGGTTCAATGTTAGAGGCACTGGGCTTGCGATGCCACAAGGCACAACCACCCGGCCAAACCGACCACCGAGTAACGTGTGTGCTTCATTCTGACATCATCCAAGAATGTGTCTCCTATTACGGGTATGCCGATCAGTATATGTCACAGCGAGAACAAAGCCGTTGTGACCGTCTTTACTAAGTGACGACTTTACGCTCCGATGGTCATGCACCTTCACAAGGCTGAATGGCCTTGTCTTTTTCTTATTTTCAGCCGACCCATTTTTCTCACATAAATGACACCTAGCATGCAATTTTGTTTCTTATTGTTTCTGAAAGCTCGATGGTTATCCCAAGCCATTGGGCTCATTCCGCTAGCCACATCCGCAATATCCATCCCCTACTACTGTAGCAGCGTGTTCCAACACTACTTCCCTCTATTTTTTCAGGCGCTTCTGAAAAAAGGTTCGCGAACCTCCTAGCCGGGCTAATGAGTGTAAAAATAATTTCAGGTGTAAACATGAAGTCACGCCTTTAAACCGTTGTATATTTTGCCCTTTTTGCCCATGATGTCATTTTTGCCTGCCCAGAAAAAAAAAACAACGAGCCATTTACGGGAAATGTTCACCATGTAAAGCTATACAAGGTCTCTTAAAGCATGACGTGTAGCTTCGAAATTTCAATATTAGCCACAATATGCCCAATAATGAAATTAGAGGAATCAACTAGTGAGCTTATTAGACATCAATAAGGAGTACTGATGCCCAAGCAATACCACTCCGAGCCAACTACTTGTTGGATTCATGCTTCTATCATGCACAAGGAAGCGTACTCTTGCCTTACCACCATTTTACTATACATATGCCTATTAGCAGCGGTATAGAGAAGATATATGTGGCCCCCTACATCGCGATACTTCCAATTTAGGGAGCCGAACTGGGTGCGGTGGCAATTATAGAGAAAAACTGGAAGACTGGAGGTGGGCGGTTTTGTTCTACTTTCAACATGAATGCGGGCAATTCGAGCTGCCTTTGAATTCTACGAAACCTCATTAAATACCCGTGACATTGCCCACACGATGTTTGCGTATGTCGTGGAGGTCTATGTGATCGCTTTTGAAACCTCACGCGATGCGTGAATATGGACATTACAATAGGAAATATCACCTAAAATTCCTGCAATTTATAAGTCATTCATTTCAAAGGCATCACAGATTTCTCATGTACAACCGGTAAAAGGCTTGTCTATAACACAGCGTTCGTACTCTCAGCCCTATCCTAACCCGCCGGAGCGGGATTTGAATAAAACTACTACGGAATTCTGAAGTCTTAGCCCTTCGCGTTTGCCTCCGACATGTTTGGAACGAGTATCTTTCGGCAGTTTTCGGATGTAGGTGGTTGAAGTTGAAATCGCTGTTACAGACAAGCGTTTTACCGGCTGTACCTTTATCTCACAAGTATATTTACAATTGTGAAAAACTATGCAGACGTTTCCTAGAAAGACTGGTACACCTAATAATTTTTTGCATTTTTTCAGGTGCTAACCTGAGCCAAATGCCAAATATTTGCCGTACCGTTTTGGGGCAATTAATAACCGCTATTGTTGCGCCACTCCGGAAAAAGAAGGCAGCAAATCAATTTTGAAAAAAAAGCAAGAAAAAGAATACGCGGTAGCAATTTCGACTTCATATTGCCGCGAACCATACATTGGGTTTGTTTATTTGTGTTTTGCTTTTACCGCCCGGCTGCGCCGGTCAGTGTTATCTCTGCGCCAAGGGAAGCGCGTGTTCCATTCTTTCTTTCTGTGCCGCATGTGTTATCTGCTGTCAGGGAGAGCATTCCGATCTAACGTGAACAGCCCAGAATAATCTTCTTGGATCTACTATGTTCTCGATGCGAATCGACGTTTCGAGAACCACGCGCGCCAAAAGATAAAAAGCCTGCAGTGCGGACGCCGGGGCATTCGATTCGACGACACTCGCCTGTGCAAGTCACTTTGTTGACCGCTGCTTCGCCGCCTCTGTATTCTTTTGAGTTGTTAGGGGAGCACAAGTTCGCTCCAATAAACGTGTTTCTCATTCAACACAACTGCATCGTCCTTGTCTTCGTGACATCTGGTGGAGGTGCTGGGTACGCACCCTTCATGCCCACTACAACCTCGAAAAGCCGCCAAGCCAGTCCAACAAGAGCCAGCCCCCGCCTGCAAGATTTACCGCCCGAGTTCGGTTTGATGCCAGAAGGGCCCAAGAAAAGGAACGCTGCAACCAACACCATGGTGCAAGAAACAACGTCACCAATCGTCCTGCAGCAGCCCCGGGAACCGCCATCGTTCCGAGGAGCCCCCGCAGAAGATCCAGAGGAATGGTTGGAGAAGCTGGAGCGCGTGCGGATCTTCAACAGGTGGGACGATGAAGAAACCTTCCGGCATGTTTTCTTTTACTTGGAGGATGCAGCTCGAACTTGGTTTGAAAACCACGAGAGCGCCTTGACCGACTGGACGCAATTCAAAAGCGAGTTCCTTAAGACCTTCACGACCGTGGTGAGAAAAGAACGAGCTGCGATTTTACTGGAAACTCGAACGCAACACCCGAACGAAGGAGTCGTAATCTTCGTCGAGGAAATGAAGCGACTTTTCCGCCGTGCGGACCCAGGAATGACGGAGGAAAAGAAACTACGGTTTCTGATGCGAGGTGTGAAGCAAGAGCTCTTCGCGTGCCTTGTTCGCAACCCCCCTAAGACCGTGTCCGAATTCGCGTCTGAGGCCGCCGCAATGGAGAAGACGCTCGAAATCCGAACGAGGCAGTACGACCGCCCAATCAATGCGCTGGTTTCGGAGACGATTGGTGCCAGCGCTATTAACTCCGACTCACTACGCGACACTATCCGCGCAGTGGTAAGGGAGGAGCTGCGCAAACTTTTCCCGATGACGACACCACAACCTCAAGTCACTTCACTGACCGACGTGATCCGGGAAGAAGTACAGCAGGCTTTGGGAACTTCTGTGCCGTCCGAAGCACCCCGCGAGCCCGAGGCTATGACCTACTCTGCGGCTGTTCGTCGACCCCGCCTTGCTCCAACACGCCGTCAAGAGGCCCCGCCGTACCGCCGCCCACTGTCACCCGCCCGACCCCCGGTAGCCCGAAACCAGACGCCGAGGAAGACGGACGTATGGCGAACTCCCGATAACCGTCCTCTGTGCTACCACTGCGGAGAGGCCGACCACATTTACCGTCGCTGCCCATACAAGAGACTCGGACTGCGTGGTTTCTCCGTCGACGCACCTCGCCCTCTCCCTGGCCAACGACCACGTGAGATCGACGAGTACCTATCTGAAACCAGCCGTGGCCCAGCGCGTTTCAACCGTTCGCCGTCGCCCTGCCCCTACCAATCGCCGAACCGCCGTAGCAACGCTGACTTCGCCCGTGGAAGGTCCCCCAGCCCACGCGTGGGAAACTAAAGGCGGCAACTTCTGGAGGTGAAGTTGCTCTACGGCGAAAAACTAGAAACCCTCCAACGACGCAAGGACGCGCTGAAGACAGTGATTCACGACATGCCCTCATCCCGACGACCCGACCTAACCCTGACGAGACTCCCGAACACGACGACAGCTACACGGCGCGACGCGTACCCGACCTGACCGAGACGTCCGTTGAGAAGACGACGACAACGACGATGCACAGTGCCCGACCATCAACACGTACAAGCAGAGATACGACGCCCCGACGAACCCGGAACTCGAGGACGACTGCATCTGACGTCAAGGTGTCCATCGACGGCTTTGACGTAGTCGCCCTCGTAGACACGGGAGCTGACTATTCGGTAATGAGCGGACCATTTGCGTCTAAACTGAAGAAAGTTATGACCAGATGGGACGGTCCGCACATTCGCACAGCAGGAGGCCACCTCGTGACGCCAAGTGGAACGTGCACATCGCGCGTCACCATAGACGGCACAACGTACCCTGCGGCGTTCGTCGTTCTGCCTAACTGCTCCCGCGACGTGATTCTCGGAATGGACTTTTTGACGGACAACGGCGCAATAATTGACCTGCAGACCAAGTCGATAACATTTTCCTCCAATCACTCCACGACGCCGCAGCCGAACCCCGATCACCGTGCTGCTGTCAGGATCGCCGACGATCACATCACCCTGCCACCCCGCGCAAGCTTGATGATCGCCGTCTACTGTGAGGATGCTGCTTCTGACATCGACGCTATCGTAGAGAGTGATCGAAGGTTGCTTCTAGACCGCGGTGTCTCCGTCGCAAGAGGCATTGCGCACTTTAAGCAACGCCAATCTCACGTTTTGGTCACTAATTTCACCGAAGAGTACCAGCATTTAAACAAGGGAGCTGCAATTGCGTTTCTCGAAGAAACGCAAGAAGCAAGTGATGTGATCGCAGTCGTCGACTTTGAACGCACACCCGTAGAAACATTCAAGCTCCCGCAGCCATTCGACGTGAATCCGGCGCTACCGCAAGAACAACGGAAAAAATTATTGGCTTTGCTGCGTCGCTATAGCGAATGTTTTTCGTCGAGCGCAAAACTACGTCAGACCCCTCTAGCGAAGCACCGAATAATAACCGAAGATGGAGCCCGACCTACCCGACAGTCACCGTACCGCGTCTCTTCACACGAACGGGAAGCCATCGGGACTCAAGTCGACGACATGCTGAGCGATGACATTATACAGCCATCGAAAAGCCCCTGGGCTGCGCCCGTCGTACTCGTAAAGAAAAAAGACGGCACATTAAGGTTTTGCGATGACTACCGGCGACTGAACAAAATCACGAAAAAGGACGTGTACCCCCTCCCCCGAATCGACGACGCCCTCGACCACCTCTGCCACGCGAAGTACTTCTCATCGATGGACCTGAAGACCGGCTACTGGCAAATTGAAGTGGACGAGAGAGACCGAGAGAAGACTGCATTTATAACCCCAGACGGCCTATACGAGTTCAAGGTGATGCCGTTTGGGCTCTGCACAGCACCAGCGACGTTTCAAAGAGTCATGGACACTGTGCTAGCTGGCCTTAAGTGGCAAACCTGCCTCGTATACCTCGACGACGTAGTGGTATTCGCCCGGACTTTCGACGAACACCTTGCAAGGTTGGAGTCTGTACTCGAGGCCATTCGTACGTCGCGGTTGACGCTGAAGCCTGAAAAGTGCCGTTTCGCATACGGGGAACTCAAGTTCTTGGGCCACGTCGTCAACGCCGCGGGAGTCCTACCTGATCCGGCAAAAACTTCAGCCATTGCGAACTTCCCAAGGCCGAAAGACAAGAAGGGCGTGCGGAGATTTCTCGGGCTGTGCGCATACTACCGGCGCTTCGTCGCAAACTTCGCACGCATTGCAGAGCCACTCACGCGCTTGACGAAAGATAGCACCCCTTTCAGCTGGGAAAACGACCAAGAAAAAGCATTCGGCGAGCTGCAAAAACGCCTGCAAAGCCCGCCCGTGCTCGCTCATTTCGACGGAAATGCCGAAACGGAAATGCATACGGACGCCAGTGATATAGGCTTGGGTGCCGTCCTTGTCCAAAAGCAAAGCGGCTGCGAAAGGGTAATCGCCTATGCTAGCCGTGGTCTGTCGAAGGAGGAGAAAAACTATTCTGCCTCTGAGAAAGAGTGCCTGGCTATTATATGGGCGATTTCAAAATTTCGCCCATACGTGTATGGAAGGCCATTCAAGGTTGTAACAGACCACCATGCGCTGTGTTGGCTCGCCAATTTGAAGGACCCCTCTGGCCGTCTTGGGCGGTGGAGCTTGCGCCTGCAGGAGTTCGACGTTAAAGTCGTTTATAAATCCGGCAGGAAACACTCCGACGCCGACTGCCTGTCCCGCGCCCCCGTCGACCCACCACCACAAGACTCTGATGAAGACAGCGCGTTCTTCGGGATCGTGACGGAGAGCGACCTAGCCGCCCAGCAGCATGCCGACCCCGACTTACGCGTTATAATCGAGTACCTCGAGGGATGCAACGTTGCCGTTCCTAGGACCTTCAAACGCAGCTTACCAGCATTCAGCCTGAGAAACTCCGTCCTTGTGAAGAAGAATTTCAGCCCCGGAACAAGAGCGAATTACCTTCTCCTCATCCCCGCGGACCTTCGTGACGAAATTTTGGAAGCGTGCCACGACGACCCGTCTTCCGGACATCTGGGCACAGCCCGCACTATTGGAAAAATCAAGGCGAGGTACTACTGGCCCGGCCTTACCTCTGACGTCACCCACTACGTCCGGAGCTGCCGTGACTGCCAGCGACGAAAAACGCCGCCGACACGACCCGCCGGACTTCTGCAACCGATCGCCGTCCCATCGAGACCATTTCAACAGATTGGAATGGACCTTTTAGGCCCGTTCCCTACGTCACGATCACAGAACAAGTGGATTGTCGTAGCGACAGACTACATGACGCGCTACGCAGAGACCGCCGCTCTTCCGAGGGGGACTGCACAAGAAGTGGCGAAGTTCTTTATAAGCCAAGTTGTGCTGCGACATGGAGCCCCAGAAGTCCTAATCACAGACCGCGGAACGGCATTTACTGCGGAGCTGATGCAAGGAGTATTACGCTACAGCAACACGGATCACCGAAGAACGACGGCGTACCACCCCCAAACGAACGGACTAACAGAACGTCTGAACAAGACAATCGCAGATATGCTGTCAATGTACGTTGACGTTGAACATAAGACTTGGGACGAAGTGCTCCCGTATGTCACGTTTGCGTACAACACGGCTATCCAGGAGACGACGCAGCTGACGCCGTTCGAGCTTGTCTACGGTAGAAGGCCGACTACGATGCTCGACGCCATGCTTCCGCACGTAGAAGACGACGACCTCAACGCCGACGTCCACGGATATCTTCAACGTGCGGAGGAGGCCCGCCAGCTCGCTCGAGTTCGTATAACGGACCAGCAGCTGGTGGATGCGGGCCGCTACAACCTCCGACGCCGAGACGCCGAGTACCAACCAGGGGATCGTGTGTGGGTTTGGACTCCCATCCGACGACGCGGACTCAGTGAGAAGCTCCTGCGACGGTATTTCGGACCCTACCAGATTCTACGACGTGTTGGCCAACTTACCTACGAAGTGATCCCCGATGGTGACTCCGGCACATCACGACGACGCACGCGGCCTGAAGTCGTCCACGTGGTTCGCTTAAAACCTTTCTACGGACGATGACGAACTTTTATTTTCATTTGTTCGGACTGTCGCTTATGTTAGCATCGGGTCGATGCACTCTTAGAGGGGGGGTAATGCCGCGAACCATACATTGGGTTTGTTTATTTGTGTTTTGCTTTTACCGCCCGGCTGCGCCGGTCTGTGTTATCTCTGCGCCAAGGGAAGCGCGTGTTCCATTCTTTCTTTCTGTGCCGCATGTGTTATCTGTTGTCAGGGAGAGCATTCCGATCTAACGTGAACAGCCCAGAATAATCTTCTTGGATCTACTATGTTCTCGATGCGAATCGACGTTTCGAGAACCACGCGCGCCAAAAGATAAAAAGCCTGCAGTGCGGACGCCGGGGCATTCGATTCGACGACACTCGCCTGTGCAAGTCACTTTGTTGACCGCTGCTTCGCCGCCTCTGTATTCTTTTGAGTTGTTAGGGGAGCACAAGTTCGCTCCAATAAACGTGTTTCTCATTCAACACAACTGCATCGTCCTTGTCTTCGTGACAATATTTACCCAAGTAGAGAGGTAAAACATCAGGGTTATTTCTCTGGTGGTGTAATAAAAGTACACAGCATATGTGTCCTTAAGATTACACAAAGAAACAGTTAAAGGGAGTTTCACATAGTAAACATGGATTCAACACGAAGTAAATACGAAAAAAAAATATATATTTTTTCATGGGGTGTTTCTCAGGATTCCGGCCCGGCGGTGCCGAAAGCGATAACTTTCGGCTTGGTGTTTACGTCACCAACTGATGCGGTTTCATCTAACATTCGCTCGCAAACCACGTATGCGTATGTACTGCACTTTTGACGTCTTGGTCTGCAGCGAACACAAAACAGTCGAACTCACGTATTTAGAGGGCCTTCTCACGCACCACGTTCTGCTACATCCGGCCCACTCCCTTGCCGACTAACCGTCTTTGGCTACCTAAACGCTGTTTCAGTTACCTGCGTAATGCTGGGTATTTAATATTCGCAGGGTATTTCATATCGCAAATATTCGCCACCTGCCTCGCAATTATGACAGCTTTACAAGCGCTTTGTTGACACCTGTAAGGCCGTCTTGTTTCTTGCGTTAACAAGAATTCTGTACGGAGAAGCCTTGATCCCCAACAAAAACAGGTATAAATCACCGGTCGTCTGCATTCCAAATCAGTTCCATTTGTTTTTCGCTTAACTTGTTCTAAAGAGGCTTTGTTGTAGCATATTGGGTTTCTACACCATTATTCTTAAGCGATCACTCATGAGTACGCTCAATAAAACAACTGACGTGGAATGAGCTTAAAACACTGTTATTTGGCGCACAAGGCTAGCCACCCCTTGCAACAACAAAAAACAAACAAGCCAACTTGCTTAGCGCACTGTTAACTCGCCGTGATGATTTCAGAAGACCAGAAATTTCAGCTATAAGGTAAATTTGCGGGTATTGAAGAGCAAAATGGCTTATTTATTTGCAGCACGAAAATAAGGTGAATCAGTCAATTAACGAGTGCCTTCGTGTTCGAAATAGGGATTACCAGCGGCTGATACGTCTCGTGCCAAAATCCGAGCACTGCGTACGTGCGATGCGGAAACACACACGCCTCTAACGTTTTAATGTAATCAGACGTCCAAAAATTAACGCACCCCCGTACAGTCTGACCTCTTGATATCTGAAAAAGTGGCGTGGACTGCGCTGGCGGTATTTTTGCAACGTGGGCTTTTTACTATGAACCCAGCCTCGTCAACATCGCCCAAAATACCTACATATGGGGGGGGAGGGGGCGGGCCGCTGTCCGCGCGCACATAACAGCACCGAACGGTTCGAGAGGATGACGCTGAGTGGAGGGAAGCCGCCGCAGCCTTCATTCTTCGAGCAGGCCCCTCCAGCGCAATAAATCTTTCGGAGAGGCAAGCTCTTTGACGCCCGAGCCGCTGCCGCTGTCATGCCATAAATTGTCGATGGCGAAAGCGCTAACAAGGTATCTTTATTGGCGCCACTCGCTAACCCTGCGTGCCACCTGTCTCCTGCAGTGTTCGATAACAATTTTGCTGCGCTGGTTTGTTGTCCCGGACCACCGAGCTTCATTGAACACTTGAGTTGGGTAATGATTTTTTAATATGATAAATTCTGGCGTCCAATCAAGTTCATTTAAGATTTCACGTGCCGATACAAGTACACGCTCATACTCAGAACGACCAAATACGGCGGAATCGTTCGTACAAAAAGGAGATGTTGTACCGAGAAGATTGGTATTAATATCACTCATGATTATGGTATTTTCAGTTTTAGATGTATCAAATTTAAAATGGGCTGATAGTCGTTACAAATGTATGAACTGGAGAATATGGAGAGCGACAAATACAGCCAAATATTCTGTTCATATTACGTTGGTATAGAAATACCTGAGCAGTTAAACACAAACAGGTCCTCACGTAATAGTTTTCAAGCACATATGAAACTTTTCTTTAAGCGGGAAGTTACTAGACACACACTCACGGGACGATCATTTTAGTCGTCTGTCTGTTCAGTAGTTTTCAGGAAGGCCTCAGTAAGGTCAATTATTTGATAATGATTTGTAAAAGATAAAAAGTTCAAAGTAACGCCATAATCTTTACTTATGCATGGCAACGATCATGAAGCGTGATATCGCGATGCCTCGAATTAATTTTTGCCTCTTTGGATGCTCAAGCACTTACGAGAAGGGCAATGCACGGACGACTTCTACCGTTTCTAAACAAAGCCGTACTTGGCCAGTGAGAGCGTTGAGCGTCATTGCCTCCGTACTTTTCTCTCCAAGTGAGTCCGTGTGCTGATAGAACAATGAATCGGCCCTGTGCTATTTTACTGCAGCGCAGAGACGGAATATTATGCACACAGCCCACTACTCTCTGATATATTCTTAAGTGCGATAAAAGAGCCACTTTTTAACTGGACAGCTGCAGGGTTGAAACATTAGATTGCCGCACCCCTGGCATCATAAGGACGGGTACGAAATGTACTTTGTCTCTCGTTATATGTATGTAAATTTTATATATATATATATATATATATATATATATATATATATATATATATATATATATATATATATATATATATATATATATATATATATATATATATATATATAGTATAAGTAAAGAGTCGGATACACAGCAAGAACAATAACAAACAATGTTTACTTACGTAGCGGCAACGGGACTTGCCTTCATCAGAGTAAAGTTACATGATTTTGCTGTCGCAAACATTTTGAACACATTTCTTATATAGGTTTGCATAAAACTAAGAAGGAGCGGAAAATGTTTCGGAAATGGAGAGTGGGCATACAGTCAGGCTACGCCTATGTCACAACATCAACAAACAAACAAAAAAATAAAAATATAAAAAGGGGGGGGGGGAGCGAGAGAGAGAGAAAAAGGGGTCGTGTTAACAATTGCAGCGTTCAAGGTTGCACCATGACGGGTCAACGTATGCCGCGCGGGCTGCAAGTTCAGACAATGGGGGAAACTGGACAACCGCGGTTTGAAAAGAAAGGGAAGAGTATACAGTAAGGTATTCAGTGGCTGGGGAGACTGGTTCGGGGGGAAGCGAAGAAGGGTGTGCCCCCCGCGGATGAAGAGAATAGATAGGGGGCACAAGAGAGCATTTCACAGAAGCTAGCAATTGAACAGGAAATAGGTAGGGTCACAAAAGGTTAAACATGAATAGATCACAAAGAGTTAAACATTCTTAGGTGGTGGTGGGAACGAGGCCTCCTTCCCCAGGACAAATGGCATTGTTGAGCCGCATTAGGCTAATAAAGCTGCTGTATTAGGAGAGTTTCTGCGAATTCTGGTGGCGAACTCGAGGGTAGGAATAATGAACATAGTTATAAAAATTATGAAGCCGCTAATTTTAATCGAGGGATAAGCACGTTAGTTTTCCGTAACTTTCATTAATTCCAAGTGTGGCTGACCCAAACTTATAAATGAGATAAGATTCCCGAACCTCGCGGTCGTGGTGCGTTTTGAAGTCGGATTCTAAAATCGTTGCTTTAAGATGTTCAAATGCATGCCCGGGACTGTTCACATGTCTTGACAGGGGCAAATAAGGGCAGCTTTTTGCATGAGAGCGGTGATTATTGAACCGTATTCGGAAGGGCGTTTCAGTTTGGCCGATATATTGTTGCCTACAAACAGTGCACTCTAGAAGATATACGACATTAGCGGAGTCACAGTTAAAGTTACCTTTTATATTTACGTAGTAGTCTGCAGCCGTGCTGGTGGCGCGCTGTGTAGTGGTCATGTGTGGGCATACTTTACATCGGGGTTTATTGCAGGGCATGCAGCCAGTAGTTGCTGGTCGGTTGATACGAGAGTTAGTAAGAACGTCACCTAAATTCTTATTACGCCGGTAGACAACGCGTGGTGGTTCGGGGAATATGCTTTTTAAGCGGTCACTTTGCATTAGGATATTGTGATGTTTTTTTAGCACGGTTGACACTCTTGGATCGGAGGATGAGTGGGTTAAAACTAAGTTAGTTTGCGAGTTCCCGTTCGGGGCTTTTTTCTTACAGATTTCGTTACGGTCTAATTGGTTGGCTCGCACAATAGCGTCGTCGATAACTTTTTCCGGGTATTTTTTATTCAGGAGGGCGGTCTTGAGTTCTCGACAGTTTGAGTCAAAGTCGGCTTGGTTTGAGCAAATTCTCCTAAATCGGTGGGCTTGGCTGTAAGGTACTGCTGTCTTGCAGTGACTGACATGGCTACTTCGGAAGTGCAAATACTGCCGCGTGTCTGTCGGTTTTCTATACAGTTTAGTTTGAAGCCGACCTTGGAAGGTAGTAACGGTGACGTCCAGAAAGTTTACACTGTGTTCCGAATAGGAATGAGCAAGGGAAATACTAGGATGGGCTAGGTTAAATGCCTCAATGAAGGTGAGGAGCTCCGCCTCACCGTGTTGCCAGATCATGAATATGTCATCAATATACCTTTTATAGTACATTGGCTTTAAATTTTGGGTGTCAAGAAAGTTTGATTCGAGGTGAGCCATAAAGATATTAGCGTAGTTAGGTCCAATTCGAGTTCCCATTGACGTTCCGCTGACTTGCACGTAATGAACTCCGTCGAACTCAAAATTGTTAAGTTCAAGAATAAGCCTAAGGAATGTTTGGAGAGCAGAAGAATCGATAGGTTTGTCGCACGATGACTGCTCATCCGCAAGGGATACAGCGGCGATGCCATCTTCATGGGGGATGTTAGTATACAGTGACGCAACATCAAGGGTGACTAGAAGGCAGTTATCAGGAATTTCAATTTTTGAGATGTCTGAGAGAAAGTCATTGGTATCCTTAATGAAGGAGGGAAAGCTGGGCGGAATGTCGCAAATGAGATTATCCACATAGCGCGAGAGGTTTTCGGTAACAGTGCCAATGCCAGAAACAATGGGGCGCCCTGGGTTGTTCACCTTGTGAATCGTTGGGAGAAGATAGAATTTACCGGCTACTGGGCTTAAGGGGATCAGGGAACGAGCCGTGGTTTCATTAATTGTTTTATTTTTAACAAGCTCAGCAAGGTTATCTTTGACAATTTGCTTATAATCTTGAGTGGGATCATTGGGTAGTGCTTTATAGAACGTCGATACTGATAGTTGCTTATTGGCCTCGTTAACATAGTCGGTTTTGTCAAGGATTACGATTGCGCCTCCCTTGTCGGCAGGTTTAATAATTATGTCGGGACAGCTTGCGAGTTCCTCTAGGGCTTTCTTTTCGTTGGTAGTCATGTTGTGGTGGAAAGAAATTTGTGTTTGGTATGCTTTTCGCACATCGCGTTGGACAGCTTTGACGTACATGTCAAGGCAACTATCACGCTGTGTGGGAGGGGTCCAGTGCTTATAGCTAGGTAGGGTTCTGCGGGCTTCTTCCGTCGCGGGGTGATCGTAGAAGTATTCTCGTAGCCTCATGTTTCTGGCGAAGTTATCTAAGTCCTTAAAAAGTTGAAATTCATCAAAACCACCAGTAGCCGGGCAAAAGTTTAGGCCCTTTGACAAGACGTTCATCTGAGCTGGGGAGAGGGTTATACTTGAAAGGTTCATTACATTCCCGGTAAGGTTTTCTTTTGTGACGGCAGGCGAGGGAAAAATATTAGAACAGGGGTTTAACTGAACTGTTTGGGGTGCAGTAGTCGAAGCATTTATTACAGTCGTAGTGACATTATCGGCCGTATTCTCAGAGTTGGGGCAGTTACTAGTGCCGGAGCTTGTTAGGTTCTTAGGCATGTGGCCAGTGTTAGAAATCTTATCTCGGTTAAACTTTCGGTCTTTTGTTCGGGATATGGCGGAGGCCGTCTTAGATTCGTAGTTGCTTAAAAGGTTCAACTCTCTTTTGCTTAGTTCCTGACTAAGTAGTTCCTCTTTCTTTCGGAGAGAATGGGCCGTAGTTCCGTAGTGATTGAGGATTATTTCAGTTAATTGTAAAGATGCTTTATCGAGTACCTGTTTCCACTTATTCATGTTGGACGGGGAGAGTTCGGTAGTAGCAGGTTTTATTCTAATCCTAAGACCCCTGGGAGCGACCGCGGCAGTCAAGTACTGTGCAAGAGCGGAAACGTGCAATTCGGAACGTATGCGCTTTTCCGTGATTTTTCTTAGCTTTAAAAACTGTCTTGAAACGGGGAAGGAGGCCGCGTTACCTGTTTTTTTGTGTTGTAGTCAGTTGCTGCTATGCCGATTCTATCGAATGTTTTAAGGGCATGTGGCACGGAGGGCTGGATTTTGGACCCCGGAAGGTCCGGCGGACGCGCTGCTGTTGGTTTTCGTGGGCTCGGCGGTCGCTGAAGATGCGGAGGTTGGGCGTGGCATGCTGTTGGTGCGGCGCCGATCAGGGAGCTTCTTAGTGTCGCTGCGAGCGTTCCCTCGGGGGGCGTGGCGGAGGACCAGAGGTCCGCCGCGACCGCCAGAGCTCGGCAGGTGACCAGCACTTGGCTGGACTCCTCGGAGCTGCCCAGGGCCTGCTCCCAGTGGAATGAGGAGGGGAGTGGGGAATATGGGTCAGCAGGACATTCGCAAAGAGAGTGATACAGAGTATCCAGCTGACCGCACTTGGGGCAGTGGGGTGTGTGGAATTGATGTGTATGTGTATGTATTAGTTGAGTACGATGAGGAAACGTGTGCGTTTGGAGTATCCGCCACATGTGGGCAGCCTCGGGGGATAGGTGTGGATGGGGGGGTGGGAGAGTACGGCGGAGGAGGCGGTAATGAAGGGTAATTTCCCTGAAACTGAGGAGAGACTCGGAGGTCTCGGTCTCGGGAGGCCCGTGTATAGGTGTACGAGAAACAGCGGCCCGGGAAGTAAGAGCTCGAGCGTGTGCATTCGCTGCCTCGTTAGCACCTATGCCGGTGTGGGCCGGGGTCCACACCAGTTGCACGGGGTCGGTCGGGGGGCTTTGGAGAAGAATTTTGAGGGCTACGGGGGATATAAAGCCTTTGGAGAAGTGCCGGATGGCCTGCTGCGAGTCTGATAGGACGGTGATTGGGGTGGGGCTCTGGGAGAGCGCAAGGGCAATGGCCGCTTCCTCCGCCGTAGTTGCACATGAGGTGGAGATGGTGGCAGTGTGTGTCGGGACATTGATGTCAGGTCCGGTAACCACGAGGGCATAGGCCGGTTTATGTGGGTATTTGGCTGCATCTACGTATAGGGTGTGTTTGTCAGGGGGGTGGAGTTTTGCATGATGACTTGCACGAGCTGCTCGGCGGTTGGAATGGAATATGGGGTGCATGTGACGGGGAAGCGGTTTGATGCGGATGAGAGCTCGGATGTTGCGTGGAATAGGTTGGGGGGTAGTGAATGTTGTGAGGGGTGTATGACCTGTGATTTGGAGTATGTAATGGCCCGTGGGTGTGGTGGAGAGTCTGGCGAGTTGGGCTGTCCGGTGGGCCTCAAGGATTTCAGGGATGGTGTTATGGATGCCTAGTGACATAAGGCGATTGGTAGGTGCCCCGGGAGGAAGGAGCAAGGCCGCGCGATATGCTTTGCGGATCATGGCATCCAGGGCGTTTGTTTGAGTGTTTGTGATATGCATGTAGGGGAGGTGGTAGAGTATGCGGCTGATCATAAAGCTGTGTAATAAACGTAGTCGGTCCAGTTCTGTTAAGCCATGATGGCGGTTGGCGACCCGTTTAATGAGGTGGATAGTTTGGGCTGTGTATTTCTTAATGTACTTGAGTGTGGGGAGTGTAGATCTGTTGTGTGTGATAGTAAGCCCCAATATTCTTAGCTCGTGAGTGTGGGGAATGGGGTTTTCATTCGCAAATAGTCGTATTGACGGTTGGGGGGAAGGGCGGCTTTTTGGAGGTGTCATGATAAGTAGGGCAGATTTGGTGGGCGAGCATGTTAGGCCAAAAGGGGTGATGTGTGTGAGGACGTGTTCAAGCCCAGCTTGTAAGGTGTCTTCTATCTGGTTATCACTGCCACGTGTCACCCATAGGGTGATATCATCTGCGTAAATGGTGCTGCGACGTGCGGGGATATTGAGGAGTTGGTGAGCGAGTGGAATGAGAGTAATATTAAAAAGTAGGGGTGAGAGAACTGCCCCTTGGGGAGACCCGCGATTAGGCATTTGGAAAGGCATGGATTGTATGGGGCCGAGTTTGATAGTGGCTGTGCGTTGGCAAAGGAAGTTGTGGATATAGATATAAAATCGGGTTCCCAGTCCGAGGTTGCTGATGGCTGCGAGGATTGCCTCATGTGATAAGTGGTCAAAAGCCTTTTGCAGGTCAAGTGAGAGTACCGCAGAGTTATCTTTGGCAGGTGGGTGTTTTATTAAGTCGTGGTGGAATTGTAAAAGGGCATCCTGTGTGGAGAGGGCAGGACGGAAGCCTAACATATTGAGAGGATATAGGTTGTTAGATTCTAGATAGTGGGAAATACGGTTGTAGATGACGTGCTCTAGCAATTTTCCAATGCAGGAGGTCAAAGAGATGGGGCGGAGGTTGTGTATAGAGAATGGTTTACCCGGTTTAGGTATTAGCGTGATGTCCGAGTGTTTCCAGGCTGCTGGAAGGGTGCCTGACGTCCAGTGTTGGTTATAGTAATCGGTAAGCTGCGTGATGAGATCGTCATTGAGATGTCTGAGTATCGTATTTGTTACTTTATCGTGGCCCGGGGCTGTGTGCCGGTGTAGGGTTGATATGGCCGATTTCACTTCCTCTATAGTTATAGTGGAATCGAGGGCTGCATTTGGTGCTCCCATGTAGCAAGTTGAAGTGGGATTTGCGGGTAGCGGTTGGGGGATGTACAAGTCCTTCAGTGTTTTTATGGTTTCTCCCGGGGGTGTTTGGAGCGAATGGATTAATTGGGTTGTGCGGTGTTGTGATTGTTGTTTGGTGTTATTGGGGTCTATGAGGCTACGAAGTATCTGCCATGCCTTTCTGGTTGAGAGCTGTCCTTTGAGGTCGTTGCAGAGGGAGTTCCAATTCGATCGCGTGAGAGTCTGGGCATGCTGTTCTATTTGTGTTCGGAGGTGTGCTAGTTTGAGTTTGAGTGCTCTTTTGTGTTTGTGCTTACGCCATCGTTTTTCGATGCTGCAATAAGCTTCCCATAGGTGAGTAATGTGAGGGTCAACGTATGGGGTGGGGATTTTGGGGTCGATGAGAGAGGTACTCTGTTCTTTGGCGTGTAGGATGGATGTTATCCATGTTTCGAGCTCACTTTCTGTGTTAGGGGGCGGGATGTCTAGACTGTTGGTTCGGAATTGGTCCCAGTTGGTAAGGGTGTGTTGTTTTCGTGGGGGCCGTGTATGAGTGCTACAGATAACCCGGTTTTCTTTTCTTTTTAATAAAGTTTTGATCTCTCTCTCTCTCTCTCTTCCCTCGGGGCGTTGTGGCCGCTGCAGGTTTGCCAGTAGGGGTTGGCATGTCGCTGGCGCGACGCTCGTCCGTGGACCTCGGGGTTGGGGCGCTGGCGCTCGCCCGGGGCGCCGTGGTTGTGGTGGATCTGGGGGGCGGTGGCGGTGGGCTGCTGGCACGACACTGCTCCGGGGTCCTTACACTGGATAGAATTGGAGGCAGTGGTGGAAAGTCGCTGTCATTTGGCAATATAGCCGGGGCTGCAACTGGGTCGGCGGTGCATGCGAATTCGCGCCAGCCCAGAGGATTGCAGCGCTGTTGCATGAAGCAGAGGCACGAATGTGGCCGGCCAGCAAGGCCACACCCTCGAAGCTCGGGTGTAAGCCGTCCGCAGCGAGTACTCGGCAGGCTGGAAGGTGCTCAAAGCCATAATCGACGAAGCGGACAAAGCGTGAGTGGCGGCAAAATTCGCGGAGGAGTGAGTTGAAACGGCGTGCCTTTTCGTTGCAGCAGCGAGCGAAGCGAGAGATGCGGTAGTCGCGGCGGCGGTTAGTGGAGCGGGGAAGAATGACACTGGCGTTAATAGTGGAAATGTTCGGTCGAGATTCCAGAATGAGGTCAGTCAGTGAGCGGTAGTCAGAGAAAGCATGTTCAGCGGAAGTAGAGCTGAGATCATTAGTACCAACATGCAGAAAAACTGTAGTGGCAGAGGCAGGGATAAAGTCGATCAGTGAGCGTGCGTCAGCAATGCATGCGCCAGGCTGAGAAACAAAAGCGGGGGTTCCAGGGCAGAGGGGATCGAAGTGATGATACAGATACTTGGTCTGGGAGTCCCCGATCACAACTGTTGTGGTTTCGGTCTGCGGAAATTTCCAGATGATGCTCTTTGCTGTGGTCCTGTCAGCGCTCATGGTAGAAACAAATCTAGAGAAAGATAAACTCACAAAGCGCGCAGAAATAGTATAAGTAAAGAGTCGGATACACAGCAAGAACAATAACAAACAATGTTTACTTACGTAGCGGCAACGGGTCCTTGATGTCGTGACTGCTGTGCAGATCTCTGTAGAACTCTTCGGCTACTATAACTATTTTATCCCTATTTGTGATGACATTGACTTGCTTGTCCTTAAGTGCATACTTCTGATTTCCCCCCATGCCTAGACGCCTGGTCCCTGCTTTCAGACTGCTCCGCCAGTGCTACTCTGTCAGGTGGAATGGGTGCCATCCTTCGCCGTTTTAGAATTAAATCGGTCGTTTCCAGATATATATATATATATATATATATATATATATATATATATATATATATATATATATATATATATATATATATATATATATATATATTGGCAGTCAAGAAAACCTCGGAAAGCAAAGGGGAGGTTGTAGTTAGTCAAGATAAAGAATTTGGAAAATAAGAAAGTGGAGAAAAAATGCCCGCCAGGTGGGATGCGAACTCTTATTTTCCGAATTCTTTAGCTTGACTAACTACAACCTCCCCTTTGCTTTCCGAGGTTTTCTTGACTGCCAATCCTTATTTCTGTCTTATTTCAACGAGCCCCTCATTTCCTATTCTGATTCGCTACATGCATAGCGAGGGCCTATGTTCTGGCAGTCTTGGTGCCATAGGGAGCTTAAGAGGGTTCAACGCTGGTCGACCACTCTCGACATGTCGTAGACGCTCGAGTCACGGCCCGGGGGTTAAAAAGAAGGTCCCCTTCATCCCGAGTGGTCCGAGTGGCGCTGGCTACCACCCCCAAGCGCAGGAAACAAAATCACCTGAACATAAATACCCCAGAAAGTGGAGGCTAAAGTAGCCCCGCCGGTAGCGTAGTGGTTATCGCACCAGACCAGTATTCTGGAGGTCGTGGGCTCGGATCCCACCTGGCGGGCATTTTTTCTCGACTTTCTTATTTTCCAAAATCTTTATCTTGACTAACTACAACCTCCCCTTTGCTTTCCGAGGTTTTCTTGACTGCCAATTCTTATTTCTGTCTTATTTCAACGAGTCCCTCATTTCCTATTCTGATTCGCTATATATATATATATTGTGGGAATCGTGGAGAACCGCGAGCCGCGAGCCGCGATCCCTAGCCGGCGCGCGCTTCGGGAGAGAGACTTGTGCGCTGAAACCGGTCCGGCGCTCCCCTAGTTCGTCAGCGTCCCCCGAAAGATAGCACCAGTGATCTGTGCGGGGGGCATAGGCTCGCGGGCGCGGCCGACGCGAACGTGTGCGCGCGGAAGTCGGGAGAGTCTCGTCGTAGAACCGGTCGGGGCTGGTTCGGCGGAACATCGCGGCCGTGGCGGATACATGTATCTTAGATGGGAACTATTGTTTGTCGCGCGCCGTGAGTGCCTGCCTCCCGTTCGCGATCACGACCCGGACGGCGTGATTCGTGAACGCCGTCGAGCCTTGTGCTCGCATGCTTTGGGATTCCCCAAATAAACGGCTTTGCTTCGGCACTACTGTCTACTATGTTCTCGTATCAGTGAACCTCGCTGGGCTGCAGTAGGCATGGCAGCCCGCGTGGTTGACACGCCGGGAGCTAGCGTGGGGGCCTACCCTAGAGTGCTGGCAAGATCCCCGAGGAACCCCTCATATCTCACATGGCGCCCGTACGTGGTTCTCGTTATCAGACTAATTCGAGGTTGCTAGCTCCCCGAAAAATGCGTTCCTGCAGTCGCAGTCCGGTACGCTTTGTCCGGAAAAATTCAGAAGAAACGCCTCGCGTCAGTCGGTTGCAGGCAGGCAGTTATTGTGCCCGATACAGCCGTGACGGAAAATGTGTAAACCTTCCTACACGCACCAGGCGGTGCGTCCGAAGGATCCCTCCGAGCACCACAGTCGTGGCCCGCTTGCGAGACGGGAGGTACATAGGTCTTGTTCCAATATGGTGGCGGGTCGCCTTCCTCGTAGCGCCGTCGCCGTGCAGTCGCGCTGGCAGCGCCGGTTGAAGTTTCCCACAGGCGCGGCGGACCCTACCGAGCGAGGGTGCAGTGTTTGGGAGTTCGCAAGCCGCACGATGAGCCCGCCGCTACTGCGTTTCGAAGTCAAGGCGGAGTGTTAGCCGATTTGACGCCTGACAAAGAGCGATGGGGATCGCTGAAGAATCAGTCTCCACTCGCTGCGGGGGAAAGCGGTAGGAATGGAACCGTTGTCTCCGCGCTTCCGGAGTGCGTGCGTCTTGATGCCGCGAAGTCTCCGCTCGAGATTGCGTTTAGGCAGTAAGATCTTCGCGTGGCTCGGCAGCGGGCTCGTTGGTCGCCAGAGATCGCGCCTTAGTAAGAGACGGACTCTCAGGCGACCTATACCGGTGATGTGCAGCCGTAAGCCGCTGGTATTGCGGTTGGCGCTGGCTCTGCGGCAGCTTGCATGTATTGCTGCGAGTGAGTTGCAGGAGCCCCGCCTGCTTCGTGCTGACGCAGCTTTGCCGACCAACGCACCAGGCGGAAATAACTCGGACGGGTGTTTCGATGCCAACAACCCGTAATATTCAGGCGAGCTGCCTCCAGGCGGGCGTGGCTGCTGGAGCACAGTTGCTGGACTCGTGATTCCACGAGCAAGGGAACGTGCAAGGGGGAGTACCCTCGGGCATCTTTGTTACTCTATTTGGCGAGGTCGTCGATAAGGTTTCTGGCCAGTCACAGGAGATTGCGGAGTCCCGCTGCTCCCCACTTCAAGTTTGGGAATCGTTTGCACCAGTCGGTGAGAGCGAGACGTGCAGCAAACGGATACCATCGGGAGCCACGCGAGTCACCACTGCCACGGACAGCGAGGATGGCCTGCTGAACCACCGGCGGGGTCGAGCGTGGCCCACGTAGCTACCGCCAGTTGCTGCTCCGGCCTGCCGGGCGGCAGCCAGCCGTTCGGGAGGACCTGCGGCCACGGAATCCAGGAGGCGGCGGGATCTGGCGCCTACGCGAGTGGTGCGAGCCTTCGGGCAGACCGAGTGACCGCGGCCGTTCCTGTTGCCGCCTCGAGCTGGGAGTTGGGGGTGGCATCATGGCACGACCCCGGCGTTCGCCGGCTGTGGCTGCAGGCTACCCCCGGGCCTGCCAACCTGCTTCGCTGCCCAGCCGCAAGGGACTCGGAACCTGTGCAATGTGTTTGCGGGTTTGAGGCGAGCATCGCGGCGACGACATCATGTGGGGAACATTGGTGTGTACTGGTGTAGGAGTGGCGTTCGGTGGCTGTTTTGCTGACTTGAGGCGTCGTGACGAGTGTGGTGTAATGTGGCGTCACTTGAGCTCACGTGGCGTCCAGTTTTTACGGTAGAAGAGTGTGGGAATCGTGGAGAACCGCGACCCGCGATCCCGAGCCGGCGCGCGCTTCGGGAGAGACTTGTGCGCTGACCGGTCCGGCGCTCCGCTTGTTCGTCGGCGTCCCCCGAGAGATGGCACCACCGATCTGTGCGGGCATAGGCGCGCGGGCGCAGGCGGCGCGAAGGTGTGGGCGCGGGAGACGGGGGAGTCTCGTCGGAGATCCGGTCGGGGCTGGTTCGGCGGAACATCGCGGCGGTGGCGGATACATGTATCTCAGGTGGGAACTTTGGTTGTCGCGCGCCGTGAGTGCCTGCCTCCCGTTCGCGATCACGACCTAGACGTGGTGATTCGTGAACGCCGTCGAGCCTTGTGCTCGCATTCTTTGGGATTCTCCAAATAAACGGCTGTGCTTCGGCAGTACTGTCAATTGTGTTCTCGTATCGGCGAACTTCGCTGGGCTGCCGTAGGCACGGGAGCCAGGAAACAAAAATACCTTAACATAGATACCCCAGAAAGTGGAGGGAAAATCGCCCCTCCGGTAGCGTAGTGGTTATCGCACCAGACCGGTATTCTGGAGGCCGTGGGTTCGGATCCCACCTGGCGGGCATTTTTTCTCCACTTTCTTTCTTTCCAAATTCTTCAACTGTTTCTATGACCCACCACATCCTCCCCTTTGCTTTCCGAGGTTTTCTTGACTGCCAACCCTTATTTCTGTCTTATTCAAACAGCCCCTCATTTCCTATTCTGATTCGCTTCATGCATAGCGAGGGCCTTTGTTCTGGCAGTCTTGGTGCCATAGGGAGCTTAAGAGGGTTCAACACTGGTCGACCACTCTCGACATGTTGCAGACACTCGAGGCACGGCCCGGGGGTTAAAAAGAAGGTCCCCTTCACCCCGAGTAGTCTGAGTAGCGCTGGCTACCACCCCCAAGCAGAGGAAACAAAAATACCTTAACGTAAATACCCCACAAAGTGAAGGGGAAAATCGCCCCGCCGGTAGCGTAGTGGTTATCGCACCAGACCGGTATTCTGGAGGTCGTGGGTTCGGATCCCACGTGGCGGGCATTTTTTCTCCACTTTCTTCCCAAATTCTTCATATGTTTCTATGACCCACCACATCCTCCCCTTTACTTTCGGAGGTTTTTTTGACTGCCAACCCTTATTTCCATATATATATATATATATATATATATATATATATATATATATATATATATATATATATATATATATATATATATATATATATATATATATATATATAACACAGAAATAAGGGTTGGCAGTCGAGAAAACCTCGGAAAGCAAAGGGGAGGATGTGGTAGATCATTGAAACAGATTAAGAATTTGGAAAGAAAGAAAGAAAGTGAAGAAAAAATGCCCGCCAGGTGGGATCCGAACCGGTAGCGTAGTGGTTATCGCACCAGACCGGTATTCTGGAGGTCGTGGGTTCGGATCCCACCTTGCGGGCATTTTTTCTTCACTTTCTTTCTTTCTTTCCAAATTCTTAATCTGTTTCAATGATCTACCACATCCTCCCCTTTGCTTTCCGAGGTTTTCTCGACTGCCAACCCTTATTTCTGTGTTATTTTCAACGAGCCCCTCATTTCCTATTCTGATTCGCTATATATATATATATATATATATATAGAAATCAAGGTGCCGAACGGGAACTGAACTCAACCAAACAAATAAATGAGGGTTACGGGTTCACGACCAAATGCTTCGGCCATATGTTGTTGATAATGAGTGGTCAGTGTCATTCGGGGTGTGACCTGGAAACACCTCCGCGACTTGCCAAAACCTGCCCTTGTTGCCTTACTTGGCTATGTTAACCGCTGCAGGGAAAATGGTGCAGTTACTGAGCATCTTAAGCTCACTCTCATCTCCCTATTCCCAAACCCAAGAAGCCTGGTACCGGCCCAACTGACCTCACCAACCTCCGACCCATCTCTCTTACTCCTGTTTTCTGCAAACTCATTGAAAGGCTAATCAATAACCGTATCACCCATTACCTCGAGCATGTCAAACCACACTTTTACCGTGCACAGACTGGCTTCCGCCCTAACCTGAGCACTCACGATAGCCTTTGGCTATTACGTCGAGTGATCAATCGTTCCCATCACAACCACTCTCCTCCCGACTTGATCCTAGCAGTTGACCTGCGCAAGGCTTTTGATCGCGTTAACCAATCTGCCATACTAGAGGAACTGGCGGCCGCCTACCCAAGCACCCGGGCACAAATCTGCATCCGCAATTTTTTGAACGCTCGGCATATAGGACTTCAAGGATCTCACCCAGGCTGGACTCCTCGCACTTAATACCTTGACCGCGGGGTACCTCAGGGATCCATACTTTCCCCGATACTATTTAATCTCGCCATGGTGAGGGTCGCTCGAAATCTCGAACATGACTCTGCCGCACGATTCACAATATATGCAGACGATGTAACCATTTGGACTGAATCAGCCGACTTTTCATGCTCCCAAGACATGCAAACCGAACTCCAAGCCGCAGCAAATAGCCTTGAATGCTCCTTGGCCTCTCTTGGTTTGGAATTGCCCCCGAAAAAAACCGAATTCTTACCTGTGTTTGGCCACAAACCCCCTCCACACTATAACCTTCCAACTCTTCTTCTCGCCGGTACTCCTATAACAGCTAGTTTTCAACCAATACGACTACTCGAAATCCCAATCGGACACAAAGACAGCCCGTCAATATGGTTACAGCAACTGAAAGCTAAATGGAAAACAATTCAACATTCCATACATCGCCTCTCGAACAAATTTGGTGGAGCAAGCCAGAAGGCAACCCAATCTTTAGCCCACGCTGTCGCAATTCGTACCATAACTTACGCAGCCCAAACCTACGACCTCAACAAAACGGCCATGAGAACGCTTCAACAGCTGCACCGAGCCACCCTTCGCACCATCAGCGGACTACCAAAACATACTCGTCTGGAGAGCTTGCAAGCTGCAGTTGCTCTTCCCCCACTGGAAAATACAATTAAAGAGCAAGTGAATCAATCCATTCATAAGCGCACATTAACTCATCAAGGTGTCTCTATCATCGCCTGGGATAATCTCAAGGAGCCTGAACCCCCCGACATCCCATCGCCTCTCGCTCCGTGGAGCCGCCCTTCTGTCACGGACTCTGCGACCACCCATCCCGTCCCACGCAACGCCCGCCCCGTCCGCGCTGCCCGCATCAACGCTCTCCGAAACAGTAAACTCCCCCACGAAATCGACATTTACACCAAAGCGAGCATTTCTCCTCCGCTAGTTGGCACCACATGGGCTTCTCCTGACCTCCCTTCCATCCAAGGCAAACGATCCCTTAATATTCCATGTGCTACCATCCTCGAAGCGGAACTCCATGCAATTGTTCAAGCCATAGACTACCTCATGTCTGACTTTCACTCCTCCGTGCCTTCCCAGATACGCATCCTGACAGACTCCTTTGAAGCCCTACAGGCTCTAAAATGTCCTACGTCGACCAATACCATCGCCAACAAAATCATTCATCAGATCTCCATCGTGAAATCTAGCGGCATTCATGTTCGCATCGACTGGTCACCTGGACACCAGGAGTCATCACCGGGGAACCAGGCAGCCCACTCGGCTGCGCGGGAGTGTATAACCTCTAGTCCTCCGCTGCTACCCGACTTGGCTCCTCCACCTACTGAGACATTACCACCAGCAATACAGCTTCTACGTTACAAAAAGGAAAAAAAAAGACCGCCTCAAGGCCCTGACTCCAACCGGCTTTTTATCCGCCCTGTCCTCGCTCCCAAGATCAGCCGAAATTTTTATAAACAAATATTTTCCTAATGCTAGCCTTACCCCTGAGACCTTTCGTAAATGATACACCCCGTCTCTACCGCCTCGATGTCCCTTCTGCGTCTCCCGCACTCCCGCCAATCTCCAGACCTAACTTGGCACTGCCCGAAGTTCGCGCGCTACAGAACCTTCAAGCCTCCTCCAAATACAACCTCTCTTTACATCGACCCTCGTACACTGGAACCCTCCATGCTGGCTTTAATTGCACACTTTTCCCTAAAAAGCGGTCTAGCGCGAGCAGTCTAGAGTCGTGAGCCTGCTCTCCTCAACCCACGCGGCCTCTTCAGCATTCTTAAGGAGCCCACCTGTTTTGGGTCGAACTGTACACATTTAAGATGTCCCAAGTTACAAACCCCCCACCTTCTACTTCCCCTTCCCCACTTGACGTAGAGTCTTCCTGCCACAATAAAGGCTACCTCCTGCTCCTCCTCTTTCATGCACCGTCAACTTCGCAATATCTCGCGCACTTTACCCTCCTTCCTATGAATTAAAACGCTATAACCGCTCTCTTCGTGGTTACAACATGGTGAAATGACTATGGAGCAATATTGCAGTGGTATGCTGTGGCTGGTCGAGTGAGCAGGGTGCAAGGCCTGGCAAAATAAATGTCACACTCTCCTCTTGGGAGCCTGCAGGAGATAAGAAGCACTGTCTTTGCTCTACCCTCGCTGCGTCTATGCAAAGGCAATCAGGGCGAAGGATTGGTGCACTGCGCACCGGCCAAGGTTATAACGTTAAGTTTACCTACTTGTAGCAGCTCGAATGTGTTGAAATTTTACTTGGTTGGTACATAATTGTACGAATGAAAACAAAAGCTCGACGGAGGGGACGCAGAAAGACAGAGACGTACATTTGCGCTGACTAAAAACGATGTTTTATTGGTCATGCCATCGGCTTTATAGAAGCGAGGCGAACCCTATTGAATAAGAAAGAGGGGGAAAGCAGCGAAGGGGGGCCGCAGAAACAAGCGACATTTCCGACATCCCTACACTGGTTGCCAATATCACGACTGCTCGCACAAATGATATCGAAACAGTTGAAAGCACTATTGAGATTTCCCATCCAACATTTGGCGCACTGCGGAGCGGCTTAGTAATCGCTACAGGTCTGAAGATAAAGAACATCGCGATTTATTCAAGCTCGAAAAGCAGTACAAAATTATTCCCGCACACCGGGAAACTCTCCAAAGCGAGAAATGGCAGTACCTCTGCCATTGACTTAGTCAAGAAAGAGGGCTCGCACCCCATTGGGTAATCTTTCGCGGCCTGAGCGGCAAGAATAAGACCAAGCTCTCAATCTTCGAACAACTTTGCCTACACATGGATTACACGGATGTTGAAAAGGTTATCCTGAAAACCTTGTACGCCTATGCGAAATCCGACGCCAGTTGCCTACAACCCCTTTCTGCTGCTGACAATCCAAAACCTGACTCTTCTCTAGATAGTCCCTTTACAGATGGGGAACTCCAAATTGCACTGAACTAAGGGAAGCCGAAGTCTGCCCCTGGTTACGACGCAGTCTCCTCGCCGGACCTCCGGAATTTGCCCTCGGAAGAACATTCTATTTTTCTCGAGCTTATTGATCGGTCATGCGAATCAGGCGAAGATGCTTAACATCTCAAAAGAACAATCATACACCCTATTGCGAAGTCTGCCATGAGGATAATAATAAAAATAAACTGTGTATACCTAAAAGACTTGCTTTCGGTAGTTATCGACAGAAAAAACTGCTGGACAGCATTTTAAGCACACGGCGCACTCTGGCTCTACTAAAAGCGTCTCTGGAAGTATCCAAGAGCCGGGACGACTCTCAAGTAAGCTGTCTCATCGACAGGCGCCAAATTGCACACAAAGAACACTAATTTATAGCCTCAAAGTTGGAATAACAAATGCAGCACGGAATGAAGTCAGTATATAGCTGATTGTACAGTACGGATATGCCACTGCAATATAATGTTGTACGGCCAGTAACGCAAAAAGTAATCGACAGCTTTCCAGCAACTGTAAAGTTACTGCTTGTAAGAGGCAATTTTTAATTTTAATTTACTGTAAGCGTAGAAAGGCGATGACTGCCCTCAGTTACATCTTTGGAATTACGTGTACAAAGCTGACCTAATCCCACAAAGATGATATGCAGAAATTATTTTCTGGATATCTCTCAGTGGAAAAATATGCAACAAGTGTTTGTTCCGTGTAGGAAAAACCACTTGCTCGTCTAGTACAGGCTGGTAACCTGCCGCAGGTGCCGCCAGTCTTAATTACAGCACGGGAGCGGTTACAGAACCTACCCTAGCGTCATGTAGCAGCGGTAGATTTAAAATAAAGGAGCGGAATGCGCATGTGCGCGTGACAAACCGATGGCCCCACCAGAGCCCCGTGTCTTTCTTTGCCGCGATGCCGAGCATTTTTCACTGGGTTTGAGCGTTCACGCTGAGTTCCGTGATGGAGGTGATAGCAGACGAGCGTGAGGCTGTTACTCCGGCAGTTGAACTGCCAATGATGCGGCAGTGTCGGCGCTGTCTCGAAAAGCACGGTATTTTTCATACGTCTTTATTTTCCATGCCCATGAGCTTAGGTGGTAGTGATGAGTCTAGAGACCGGAGCTTTGGTCAAAATGCTTGTTTTCCCATTGAGTCCATATAAGCCTATTTAACATACAAGCATAAACTGAGGGCAGGGGAGCTTTTTAAGTTATAGTCAAGTATGGCTATAAGTACCTATTTTGACTATATGGACTCATGCAGAAAGCATTGTGTTAGGATGGTGATTCCAGTGTTGTCACTGCAAACAACAGCCCAACACAATAAATAATTTCAGGCGATATAAATTTGGATGTTACAGTTACAAACATTTTAATGCATAATTACAGAAACTGAATTTTGCCTCGTAAATTCCTGAACCAATATTTCCCTCAGAGGACTTTTGAATATTCGCACTACCAGAGGACTCTGGCACTACTAAGGTTACGTTTTTCCCAACCGCTTTGGAACGACCAGAAGTAATAAACTGGGCCAAAACTCAGTATTTTTGGGAAAGCTAATTTCACATCGCGATGACACAAGGGCCGCATGTACGAACTGCAATCCCTAAAATATACTAATTACTGAAGAAATAGAAACTATCGATTCTCACTACAATTTTTTTACATCGTCAGCGTTACTCAGGCGAAAATGCCTATAACCTCCCTGGATAGATTCTCCTTCCGAGAAACGTACACAGCATTTTCTTTTATAACCAGTTTCCCGGAAGAAAAAAATCATCAAACTCATTCCGTATTAGAAGAAAAGACGCACTCTGAATGGCTGTCACCACCCACCGGGACGGCGTGCACGCTTGTTTACGTGTAGCAAGGAATAGCGTAAACGGATCGCGTTACGTTGTCGCTCTCTACGTTTGCATTCTGCGGTGTACACCGCGTCGGAATGCAACTCCGTTGGACAACTCTGGGAAGAACTTTATCGCAGCCGTGCCGCATTGTATAGTCTCATGTTGGTCGACATCCTGCCCATGGCGCATTCTGTGTATAATTCGCCGTGCTTCTTGGAGCACGATTGCCGCTTCCTTTGCGTCATCATAGGGCAACCCTTCGCCAATTTGCAGGGCGCGCTAAACACCACATTGACGTCGTACCTTTGAGCAACTTTTTTGAGGTTATGCGAGATCCTGTGCCAATACGGGATAACGTGAACTTTCTTTTTTTCTATTTTCTTTTGAATGTCACCTTCCTTCGGTTTTCGTTTAAATTTTTGCAGAAGTGCGTCGCAAACACAAGAAACAACTGCAGAAGAGAATCCCGCATTGCTCACGCGGGCAATCTGTTCATTAAATCCTTCTAAGGATTAAATCCTTCTAAGTTGTCTACGAGATTCCCATGAGTTGTAACAAGTGGTATATTGGCCAAACAGGCCGATGTTTCAACGACAGAGCGCGCGAGCACTGTTGGGCAGTACAGAACAACGCTGGGGGCCACATGGCTGAGCACTGCAAAAGGTTCACTCTGCATGTTACAAACTGACTCTGCTTTTCAAACAGGCCAAGCTTTTAAAATGGGTCAGAGATAGGCAAGAAAGAGGGATTGTGGAGGCGTACTTCATTCACAAGGTGGGAAACAAGTGCATCAGTACACCGTCGTTCGCATTAATCACTCAAAGAACTCGAGTTATTAGATGGGCACGTGTAGGTTGGCACACGTTGTTGGTGTGTTGTTTTCATGACGTCAGAACAGCGTATTTAACCTAGGGTTGTTCACTAATAATGTTTAGTTGGAAGCGGCGCTTTGTCTGTGTCTACGTGTTTCTTCTGGTCCCCGTTTGTTTAGCGCCAAAAATTTATGGAGTATGTCCAACCAACTAGCCCTGATCAGGCTGTTAGGAATTCAGTGATACGTTTACAGAATTTTCTCCTCACTTTATGAACATTTTGCGATATACGTTTCCGGAATGGCGTTTCAGGAGTACACGGGCGGGGCGTTTCCTATGCTTCAGGAGGCACGTGTGGCTCCCCTGCGTATCACCATCCACTACTTCGCCCAACTCCACCTTCGAGAACACTCTTCCCAGCGTTCGTGGCGTGATCTTTTGCATGCTCTTCCTTTCGCCAGCTCACGCCGAGTTTGCGAAGCTGCTTGCCGCCGGTTCTAGTGCATGATAAGGCGGCCAACTTTCGGAGAGATGTGAAAGCCTCCGAAAAAAAATTATCCGGGTCGGCAAGTCACGGAAAACATTCAGCGGCAAGTTCGAAAATAAACGTGAGGTGCGACGGCCGGGTCTGCGACGAAGGGAGAGGGTCCGCCAGCTCTGCTGTTTCTCCTGCCTTGCACCATGAATGCAAGCACCACCAATGTTTTTGTGACACGTATATTGCACTTGGTGATGGTCGGAACTTTGCTTTCCTGTCGTTCTAGTGTTCGTCGGAGGAGGAGGCAGCCTGCCGGAGCAGGCGGGTCAGCATGATCGTGCTCCACTACCGCAACTACGGCCTCAGCAGCATCGATGAGTATAACTATCGCGGTTCGCTGTGCAAGTTTGGTGTGGGCCTGACGCTCGCCTTCATCGGCCTCACCGTCTGCTTTTCCCACCTGGTCGCCGGTGTCGTCTGCCTCTCCTGCGGACTCGTTATCCTTGCCATTCCGATGCAGTATCTCTCCAGGTGAGTGCTACCGGCGCTACATTATCTTCCAAGTCAACCTTGCACAAACGAGCCGCGATAAGACCCCTAAAACCTGAAACATTTCCTTCAAAAACCCAATAATATTGCTTATACTGTTGGGTGAAAGCAGGTTAAATGCATCAGCGTGGCTTAGAATTTTTGACTACAGTCTATTCATTTCGGACTTCAGAAAGCTCGCTTGCCACTTTTTTTTTGCGAAAGATTGCCCTATGGCATAAGAAAATAATTTTAGATGTACAACTCTGCACCCGTAGCGCGCAACAATTCAAGAAGAGACCGGTGCTGGGGCCCCCATATCCAGCGCTTTAGATCTGGGGGTCTGCCAGGATGCAGCCCTGTGCCTCGAAGTGCTGCGTTCGGGCGTCTCTAAGGCCTGGGCCAGTCCAGAGCAAATGTTCAACGTCGGCTTCTGACGCATGAAGCACACAGAAGGGGCAAGTGTCTGGAAACGGCGCGTGAAAGCGGGCAGGCCAAGCGTAACTGGTGGGGATAACGCCACCCGAATCCGAAGCCTCCTCAGCACGACCTCCTCCCAACGAGCGAGCCCACTTGGGAGGTCAGTTCCACGCGGTGGAAGTAAAGCACGCGTGGTGTGATGGAGGGTTTCCTTTTCCACGAGCAGTTCTTCTATCGTAGATACAGGAAGAAGTGGTAGTGGTCGTGGGAGGTCCCTGGGACAGGCGCGATCCGCCGCTGTGTGGGCAGGAAGGATGTCCGGGCGAATCCACGAAACGTGGACAGTGCATGGATAAGAGTCCATAATCTGGCGAGTGCGTGCGGCCAGGAATGTACAACGCGCAGCGCTACGCAAATCCCTAATCGCTGCCGTTGAGTCCGTGTAGAGTTCCAGCTTGTACCCAGTAGTCAAGGTCGATGCAAGCGCCTACAGGCCATCCCTAATGGCTGTAAGTTCTGCTAGCAGGCTGGTGAGTGCACTGAGTGACTCGTACGCGCAGCTTTGATTTAGGGCAGGCTAGGAGGGACACGTCAAGGCCGTGGTGACGAAGCAGTCGTACGCCCCGGCGTCCACAGAAGCCTGGGCAACCAGCGGTTGCGTCTCAGGCGCCCAGTCAGGGACATGGAGGACGGCATCTGGAGGCTGGTGAAGGCCCGAGGTACGGTCATGTAACATTGTCAGGGGCTTGTTGTCCGTCACCTGATGGAACAGCCAGGGTGGTCTTGCGGCGGAAAAGGCTGGCATCGTATTCGGCGGCTGGCCCATGTAGGCGGCGAGAGCTGCTGCCTCTGGAACCAGTCCATGTTTCAGCAGGCGTGCGGAACGATGCTGATGAATGAGTTCATCAAGCGTGTTTCGCTGGGCTTCGGCTTGTAGCTGTGGAATTGGTGTTAGGCGGGGGAGTCCAGTAATAGTGCGCATTGCGGCCCGGTTAATAACTGTTCATCTTGAAGGTGGAAGCGCTCGCACAACAGAAACAAAAGGTAGAAAACAGAGACGATACGGCGCAACAGCTACCAACTAGCCCAATTGTCCGTTCTACTACTGTTAATAGCCTCCAGCCGGTCCCAGTCCCCTCGCGTTATGTGCTGGAACTGTGCCTGGCACACGAGCCTTGGCTGCAGAACGCAGCGCACTAGGAGACGGGCAATCGTACCGCAGGCCCCGCCAGGCTTCTGGGAGATGCAGTGGACAAGGTGGAGCATTTGTCCGGCTTTCTGTCGCGCAGATCGAAACCTCTGAACCGCTCAGCCTGAAGCCGATATCTCAAATCCCAGACCCCGAAGGTGTCCAACAATGCGTATGGCGGACCCATTCAGCTGCGGTGCGATCGGAGATAAAGCAAGGGAGCGACGATGCCAAGCGTTCAATACGGGAAGCGCAGCAGTCTTCTCTTGAGAGAGAGTAAGGCCCGCATACTCGCACCATTTCTGGCAGTCTGTTAAGGTTTGCTGGAGGCACTCTGCTTGTCCGGACAGGTCTGGATGAACTGACGATACAGTAATGTCATCCGCGTACATTAGGAAGTACAAGTCTTGGATGGTGGAAAGGAGCCAAGCTAGCGGCAACACGACAATGCTAAAAAGTAGCGGACACAGAACAGAGCCTCGTGGTACGCCGCATACTGGTGTAAACGAGCCGAAGCTTCCACCATTGATGGGTATAGAAAAAGCCCGGTGTTGAAGAAAGTGTCGGATAAAGACACAGACTTTGTTTGGGAGGCGAAGACAGCTTAGGATTTGTAACATTGCAGCGTGACAAACGTTGTCATGCGCCTTGCACATGTCCATAGCTAGTACAATCCTCACACAGCGAGAACGGCCTCCCACCAAAACCATAGATGACAGGTATTCCAAGCCATCTTCCGCATCAAGATGAAGCCTGAATCGGATTTGCGCGGGATGATACCATTGAAAATTATCAAGGCACCACTGAAGACGTGTGGCAAGCATCCGCTCTAACAACTTGCACAGCGTAGCTGTCAAAGCGATGACCGCAAGTTGCGTAGTTCGTGCGGTGGTTTCCCGGGATTTGGGATGGGAGCAATATCCCCACGAAGCCAGGATTCAGATAGTTGACCGGAAGCCACACCTTATTTACGGAGTCCAGAAGCATCGTGAGAGCTGGGTCGTCAACATTTTTGTATACTTAATCAGTAATGCCATCGGGACCCGGAGCAGTCCGCAGTTTAGCTCGATCGATCGCCGCCAAGAAATCAGCCATTGTGAACGGTAACTGAATTCCAGAAATGGCATCATGACTTGGCGGTAAGCCCACACTGCTCGGAAGGGGAACGGAATCGGCATTTCCACTGGCACAGCATCAAATGCAGGAAACAAGGCTCGGGCAACGTCGGGGGCGAATTGTGCCGGATCCTTGTTTGACGCAACGCAAGCACTGGCTGCTGCTTCCGGAGGGCGACTGCCGGATTCCATGGCGCGAAAGGTGCGCCAGACAGAGAACGACTTGTCAGTTGAGATTTTTAAAAGAAGCTTTTGCATACGTTCTCTCGGCTGACGAAAAGGAAAACGAGAGGATGAAATTTTCGGTTTGTCTTAACACGGCGCCAGTGGCGCCAGTATTTACTTGTGTGTAAGCCCCTGAACAAATATGCAGTTTTGTGTTCGTTTGCGGCAGGCAGCGGCTGTCTGCGTGATTCCTCGGTGGCTCCCACCACGGTAACAGCATGGCGACAAGGATGCGTCTTTTTCGGGTGGCGTAGCCGCTCCTGCAACCTTGTCTACGCGAAGAGCTGTATCGGGCTCGTTTCGCAGCCCCCTATCCTGCCTGAACCCGGCCTCTCCCCTGCTCCCTACCCGCATTGGCACCAGATCTTCTAGGACATCCTACATGCAACCCGAGCATGCCACTTCAAGCCCGAAGTGGCATGCTGCTACACAGCCTCGGCATTGAAGGTCAACGCGTCTTCTCCAGCCTTTGAGGGTAAGGGGCAGAGCAACAAACGGGGCGAAACGGAGACAAGACAAGTGTTGTGTCGTCTCCGTCTCGTCTCGTTTGTTACGCTGCCCCTTACCCTCAAACAAATGTAAGAACCAGCACAAGTTGCAACGCTTCTGAGGATCTCCAGCCTATTGCTCCATCGGATGCTGCCCAGACTGGCGATACAGCTGCTCGCGACGAACGTACAGAGCCTTTCGTTTACGACGAAGATGTTGCAACGTTAAATCAATATTTCGCGAGCTCAAGTATATTCGTCGTAGAAAAGCAACTCTTTCGCCATCGCAGTCAGGAACCGGGGCAGCCTATATTGCTGCACTACGTGCGCGTGCCGCATAATGTGCCTTTGCGTCCACTGAAGAATCGCTTCGTGACCAGTTTGGGGAAGGGGTCGCGTCCCAGCACCTTCGCGAACGCCTTGTTCTCCAGAGCTCGGCTTTCTGGTTTTTCCGAGAAGTAGATTTAGCTTCGTAATTTAAAGAGGCCATTGAGGACATTCGAGAACTTGCTTCCGCAATGTGCCGCACATATCAGGGCACTCTCGCTCGGCGCTAGAGAATCACAGTCGCAATAAAAACCGCCACTGTCCTTTGAGTAGTGACGCGCCCTTGCGAGCACCCTGTACCGAAGCGCGCAGCCCGACAGCAGCCAACCTGCCTCGTATCTGCGCCATGCAACTAGTCATCTCACTGCTATCATTGTGATTCCCACCGGCAGCGTGTAGCATCATTCAACCCGCTGCCTTGTCAAAAGTCAAAGTTGCTATTTTTGGGTAATTGCGGTAATTTTAGCTCAGCGCCGGGACTACTGGCGCCACCTCATGTTGACAAGACGCGGACTAAGGTGCACCCGAAATCCATTTTGTATATTTCGCAGTGATACATGCGAACAGTCTTCAGCCCTCCAGCCGCCTCTGCCTAACGCTTAGGAAGCTCTTTCTTAGAGTATTCTTTCCTTTATGGTGCTCCCTCCTGTTTTATGAACTGGATTGCAAGCGGTCTTGCATGCGTGTGGCTTGCGGAAAGACGACAGCGGAGAGAGAGAGAGAGAAACTTTATTGCGTGTCCGGCAGAGTGAATTAGGCCGTGGGGGTCGGCCCCGATCCCGGGCGGGTCGAGCCCGTAATGGTTTGCGCCACCGCAGGTCCTTCCCGCTGTCGGGTCAGGGCTTCCTCCACCTGCCGGACGGCCTGGAGTTGTGTGTTGTAGCACGGCCGCTCGATGGAAACTAGGTCTAGTTTCCATCGAGCGGCCGTGGTTGTAGTCTGAGGAGGTGATGGCTTCACGCACTTTTGGTGGCAATTCTTGTGCTTCAGAGTGTGTTTGTAGGCGAGTGCAATCGTTGAGGATGTGCGCTGTCGTAGCGGGGGCGGTCTTGCAGATGATGCAACGGTCGGTGTTGTATAGCGTTGGGCAGATGTATCTGGCGAGCACGGGTGTCAGGATTGAGTCCGTCTGTAGCTGGCGGTATAGCACGCCTTCGCGGCGCGTTAGTTGCGGGTGTGGGGCAGGGAGTCGCTGCCTGTTGTGGCGGTACCATCTCAGGATGTCTCCGTACGTCTCCAGTGGTACTGGTTCGCTCTCTTCGGCTCGCAGTTGGCTGTTCCGATTGCGGTCCGAGTGTTGGCTGGTGTGCGTCGCACGGTACGTAAGTCCTCGCGCTGCGCGGTCAGCCTCCTCGTTCCGGTTACGGATCCGCCCCTCCGGGTCGAGCGGTCCCACGTGTGCAGGATACCAACTGATAAAGATCGGGTGCTGGCGCGTTTGGCCCGTCCTGTGGAGGAAGCGGGCCGTACTGGTGCTTGTTGTGTTGTTCGCAAAGCGGAGGATCGCTGTTCGTGAGTCGCTAAGTATCGTTCTACATCGAGGGTCGGTCGCGGCGAGGGCGATCGCGAGCTCTTCTGCGTGATGCGAGTCCGTGGCCTTGAAGCTGCCGGCCGTGCGGATTGTTCCATCGGATGCTGCGATTGCGACTGCTGTGTAGTAGTTGGGCCGGGCGCGGTCTTCCGCCGCGTCGACGTAGTATGCGGTGTTATCCGCGGCGTACGTGGAGGCTAGCGATCGGGCTCTAGCCAGCCGGCGTTCTGGATGGTGTTCCGGGTTCGTATTCTTGGGAAGTGGGCGGACTCGGAGGATTCTGAGCATGGGTTCGGATAGGGTGGTCGTGCCCTCGGCGGGCTGGTTGCGGGGCCTGATATTCACTTGTTGCAGGATGTGTCGTCCAGAGCGTGTGGTCGACAGCCGGGCTATCTGGGACGTGTTTTGGGCTTCTGCTATTTCTGCCAGAGTGTTGTGGACGCCGAGGTCGAGAAGCCGGTCTGTGCGTGAGTGCTGGTAGAGGCCGATCGCTGTTCGGTAGGCTTTGCGTATTGCCGCGTCAATTTTCTCACGCTCGGCCTTGTTCCAGTTGTGGTACGGGGCTATGTAGGCGACGTGGCTGATAGCGAAAGACTGCAGGAGTCTCAGTACATGTGCTTCTTTCATGCCGGCGTGTCTCGATGAGACCCGGCGGATCAGCTGCGTGGCCGCGGTGATCTTGGTGAGGAGCTTGTTGACTGTGAATCCGTTGCGCCTGTGCGCTTCGATGTGCATGCCGAGGACGCGGATTTTAGGGACTTGGGGTATGATTCCGCCGTCGCGTGTATGTAGTGCTATGTTGGCTGCGGCGTTGCCATCTTTCTGGTTTGGTCCTGGTGGTAGGATAAGCAGCTCAGACTTCGCAGGAGAGCACTTGAGTCCTGTGCCCTCGAGGCTGAACTCGACCGCCTCTATTGCTTGCTGAAGTGCATTTTCGGTCTGACCGTCGCTGCCCCCTCGTGTCCAAATGGTGATGTCATCGGCATATATGGTGTGCCGGATGTCGGGAACAGTGTGCAGGGCCGTGGCTACCCGTATCATGACCAAGTTGAACAAGAGCGGCGAGATAACCGAGCCTTGGGGAGTGCCTTCAGAGCCGAGGGTCTTGGGGGCGAGCTCGATGTCGCCGGCGTGGATGGTAACGGTGCGTTCTGTTAGGAAGTCCTTTATGTAGGCGAATGCTCGCGTTCCCATGTAGAGTGCCGATACTTGCTCCAGGATGGCCTTGTGGTGTATCTTGTCGAATGCGCTTTGGAGATCTAGGCCCAGCACAGCGCAGGTGTCCCGGCACCCCGGCGGGCGATCCAAAATGTCTCGCTTCAGGAGGAGCATGGCGTCTTGTGTACTCAGCTTTTCCCGGAATCCGATCATGGTGTGGGGATAGAGCTCGTTGTCCTCTAGGTATCTCTTCCATCGGTTCATCAGCACGTGCTCGAGTACTTTGCCGACGCATGACGTGAGCGAGATGGGTCGGAGGTTGTCGGTGTGTGGGGGCTTGCCGGGCTTAGGTATGAGGACTGTTTTCGCTGTCTTCCAGGCCTTAGGTAAGGTGCCTGCGCGCCAGCAGGCATTGTAGTGCTTGGCGAGGGCTGCGATTGTCGTGTCCGGCAGGTTGCGGAGTTCCTTGTTGGTGACGCGGTCTGGGCCGGCTGCAGAGCTGCAGTTGAGCGTTTGTAATACGGATCTGATTTCCCATTCCTCGATGTCGGCGTCGAGTTGGGGGTTGTCCGCACCGGTGTAGGCAGGGAGTGGGGTCCGTGGCGTGGACGGCAGGTATCTGGCGTCAAGGCTTTTACGCAACTCGGCCTCACCCTGATCTTTGATTGCTTTGTGCAGTGTTCTGTGGAGCGAGTGTCGCTGCGTCCCCTTGCTCTTGGATTCGTCTAGTAGGTGGCGTAAGAGGTTCCAGGTGCGGCCTTTGTGTAGCTGCCCGTCCGCCTGTTGGCACACTGCATTCCACTGCTGGCGTGAGAGAGCGGCGCTGTGGCGGTCGATGGCGATGTTGAGTAGGGCGATGCGTTTGCGTAGCTTACGGTTGTGCTTCTGGGCCCTCCATCGCCGTTGCAGGGACTGCTTTGCCTCGAGCATGTGTGCGAGGTGACTGTCGACTTGGGGGAGGTGTTCGTCGGTTTCGATCGACGTGGTTGCGCCCTTCCTCGCTTCGATGATTCTCTGGGTCCACGTTTCGATGTCGTTCTCTGCCGTGTCTTCCTCGCCGTCTTCTTCGAGCTTGGCTCTGAACTCGCTCCATTCCGTGACGGCGTGTGTGTTCTGAGGAGCGTAGGGGCGGCGCCCGCCGTAGCGGAGCGGCACCAGAATTTCTAGGATGCAGTGGTCGCTGCCCAGTGTTTCCTCAGTGTTGCGCCATTGTGCGGGTGGAAGGTTGGGCGTCGGCTTATGGAAGGTGAGGTCTGGGTTGGTGTCCCTCTGCGCCGACGTTCCGATTCGTGTGCACGCCGTGGGGTCGTTGAGCAGGTAGAAGCCAGCGTCTGTTGCCTCGTCGAGGAGCTGACGGCCTTTAGTGCTTGTCTTGGGGTATCCCCAGTTCTGATGCTGGGCGTTGAAGTCTCCGCATAGGAGCGCCGCGTCGGTTTGGGCTAGCTGGCAGGTCTTGTGGATGAGTGTTCGGAATTTCTGCTGGTAGTGTTTGGGGTTGCTGTATACGTTGACCAGGTAGATGCTCTCCTTCTTCTTCTTTCCGATGATCACCTCCACAACGCAGTGTTCGATGGCGCAGTTGGGAAGGGCGGCGTGGTCAACGTATGTGAGGCCTTTCCGCACGAGGGTGCACACTCCTTGCGCCGAACCTTTTCCGGCGGCCCTGGCGCTTGGTGGGCTGGCGTGCGTTCTGTAGCCCGGTAGAGTGAGGGGGGTCTCGCTGTGTGTTTCTTGGATGAGTAGGACATCGGGGCTTCTGTGAGGTGCTTGTTGTATGTACTGTTGTAGCGTGGCCTTCTTTTGTTGGATACCATTGGCGTTCCATTGCCACACCGTGAGGTGTCGCAGTGGGCTACGGGCTTTCGACGCCCTTATGGCTGTATGTTGGGAGCCGGGGCTGCTGTCCATGATTGGGCTGTTGCGGGGATATATGGCGGTTGTTGCTCTGGTTGCGGCGGTGGTGGTGGTGGCGGTGGTGGGGCGTACTCTGGTTGAAGTTGTGCCCGGATTTGTAGCATCATCGCCTGGATACTCTGCATGGTGTGCATCATTTGTTGGCACATGCTTTCCAGGGTTGTGAGGCGGTTGGTATTGGACTTCATTGCGGCTTCTAGTCTGTCTTGGCGGTCTTGTTGATGATCGAGGCGCGCCTGGATTCTTCTGTCTTTGGTGTTCTCCAACGCTCTTCGCTTCGGGAAAGGCTCAGCGGTCCTATTTGCGGTGGGGTTGCGATCCGGCTGTGGCCTGTCCACGTCGTTGTCCTCACTTATGGGTTCCAGTGCATTGTCTGCCTCGGCGATTACGGCGTCAGTGCGGGCGGTGTTCCCGGGCTCGTGGTGGCTTGTTGGGGGCCGTTGTTGCAGCGAGAGCAGCTGGGCGAGTTTGGCATTTATGGCGTCGATGGTGGCTGCCTGTGCTGTGATCTTCGCGTCTTGTTCTTCGATGCGGCGTTTGAGCTGCACATTTTCCGAGCGTAGCTGGTTCACCTCTGGGCTTGTGCGGGGAGTGTCTTGCCTCTGCTGTGGCGTCGGGGCCTGTGGTCGGGCCGCATCCGCCCAGCTGATAGTGTTTGTCAGTCCTTTCGGTTGCCTGCTCGCGACGCAGAGCGGCGTGCGCTGCGGCCGCGGCTTGCTGATCTCTCGCGCCCGTTGCTTCGTTGGCGAGAGCGGCTTTGCCGGGCGCCGTCGGGGGGCTGCGGCGGCGGCTGCAGCTGCGGGAAGTCGCGGCGGTCCAGCTGCAGCTGTTTCTGCGCCTCCGCTCGTCGCTCCCAGCGCCGTCTGGTGACCACTATGGGAACCTTGTACTTGTTTGTGCAACCTGCCTCCCCGGTTGGGTGTGGTCCGTTGCAGAGCTTGCATCGTGGTTTACAGTCGTTGGCGTGGCCTTGAGCAGGGTTGGGTGCTCCGCAGGCGAAGCATACTCGTACGTTGGGATTGGGACACACGTCAGCCCTGTGGCCGACCTGGCCGCATTGCCGGCAGACGTCGTAATGCTGTCTGTAGAGCCCGCATCGCATAAGCATGGAGCCGTATTTGACGTAGTTCGGCACCTTTGGGCCTGCAAATAGCACGACTACCGTGGTGGTGTTTCCGATCCGGTGTGCCTCGAGCGCCATCGGGTTGGCGGGGTTGAGCACATTGTCCTGAATGTCCGAGTCCGTGTCTTCGATGGCGATTCCGCGAATAACACCCTTTACAGTGCCGTGCGGAGCCGAGCGGTATGCGTGTGTCTCGAAACGGCTTCCGCCAATTTGAAGACTGCGGACTTGAGCGTATTTCGCGGCGCGTGTCTCGCTGGGGGTGCTAACTACTATGATGTTCTGCGCGACATTCGTGCAGATGGTGTCTTCGCGGGCGCTTTCTCTGGGCGTTCCGGCCGCTGTGAGCACTGCCGACATGATGATGTTGGCTTCTATTCGGGCAATGTTAAGGCCGCCCCTCGGCCGCATGACGATCTTAATGTCTTCCTTGGGCATAATTCCTGGCATTCGTGCGGCTCGGGTAATGCGGGCTGATACTCGTTGAGCAAAGGTTGCGTCTCTGGCGGGGGACTTCGCGGGTGCGGAATTACAAGGCTCGGGTAATGGTGGGGCCGAGAAGCGTTGTCTTACTTGTTTTCCGGTGATTTTCCATCCTTCGGTGTCTCGCGGGGAAAGGGCGTCGCCTTCCACTGCGATGACGGTGCGACCGAATCGTCGGGCGATGTCAAAGGCCGGTGACATCGAGGCCTCGTGCGACGTGGCAGGCGGGTCCGTGGGCACTGGCACGCCGAGATCCATATCTTCGGTGGGATTATCCAAAACAGCGGCGGAAATATCCGGGCGATGGTCTTCCTTGGGTCCGGCGGGTGCATCCTCGGCCATCTCGAGCGAGGCGAGCGAGCGCGCCTCGCCGGGGCTGGTTGTAACAGCCGGGAGCCGCCGCACGTGCGGCCACGTATTGAGCCGAGGCGCGGCGGTTCGGTTAGGCGTAGCGCAGATTCCCCGTTGGCGAGAAGAAAGTTCGCAGAAATCGTCTGAAAATCACTCACTATCCGGGTAAAAGTGGCACCAGTCGATGCCTGGCACACTCCCGCACACGGTGGGGACAAAATCGCTGCGATCCGAAGTGATTATTTCGGCAAAATCGGGCATATCACCGGGAGCCGATGTGAACACGTCTGCTCCCTGCGGCGATCGCAGCGCCCCTCCACGACAGCGGATACTTCAACATAAATGCGACTAAGCGTTCAGGTTCTGATGGAGGCGAAAAGCAAAAACGTCCGTGTGTACGAGATCTCGGCGCACGCTAACGATCCCCAGGTGGTCAAAATTAATCCGGAGCCCTTTACTACGGCGCGCCTCATCACCTGCGTTGCGTCGGCGCGTTAAACCCTACAATCAATCAATCAGCAACGAAGTGTTCATGAAACATTTTAAAAGAAAACAAAGTAATAAATAATGCCAGCTACAGTTTACTGCCATTATTTTTTCTTTTTTCTCCACAACTCCTAAAATTTCCTGTATCTATTAAAGATTCCCTTTTTTCCTTTTGGCCAGAATTACAGCCGAAAATTCTCCGAAAAAGGGAAAATTCCAAGAACGGAACACCACTGTCGCCAGCGCTACGGTGTGATGAGTAATTTGATTGCTCGTACCAGCGCGCTCGGTTTAACGGTTTTGGAGAGATTACAAATATGGGCACTTTTTAAATAAGAAAACCGTAAAATGTGGTCGTCAGCTGCACGCCGAAAACGGTTTTGCTGCATCCGGGAGGAGAGAGCGAGCGCAACAGGGCCTTCCGATGTTCCCAGCAATGGCGTTGGGCACATAACAGGTGTGGACCACGAGTTTTAGATAAAGGCGGGTACAGTGAAAGGTTGTGAGTTCTGTTGCTAACACGCGGCCCACGCATCACTGCATTTTATTACGATTTGAGCGAATCCACGCGAAATACTCGGGGCAGGCTGCACGTTCAAGCACGGCTCGCGTAAACATGCTGATGAAGTTGCTATGTTCGTCAACTCATAACTGCGAACACTGCCCACTATCAGCACCGGCATTAACGCCGGTGTCCCCCTGTCTGAGTCAACGAAATGACTTGGCCGCGATATCTGTGTCGAAGCAGCCGCCGCTGCCATGGGCAGGGGCTGCGTGCGTACACGCAGGAACGGGTAAGCAGCGGTGGGCGCCGCAATACGGGAGAGGAATAAAACAGATAATTTGTTAAAACACAAGCGAGGCGTAACACTACAATTCCGGGGTAGGCTTTAGCTCAGCGACGAAAAAAAAAAAACACCATACACCATCCCTGCTCCATACCAGATACCATCCTATTATTTAGCCTGCGGTGGCTGCTTGTGGAATCCCTGCGGCTTTTTGCCAACCGTGGCGACGCTTCACAATCCATAGTACACAGGGAAGATTGCTGGGGTGTATGATAGCGCGCTGTTCGCGTTGGAAATGCGCGTTTTGCTTGGCATCGGCGGTCACAGGTCCCTACCGAAGCTGATAGTGGACGTGCACAGAAACCAGATCCCGAGAAAAGAACGACGTTCACACAAAACGCTTATGACCAGACGTCGGCCGGCTTTGTTTACATTGCACGTCGCACTGCGCAGATTCATCGTTGTTGTCTTTCCGCTTCATTTCAAGCGAACCGACAGGAATTATTTCGGTAGCATGCGCGCGGACTTTTTGAAAATGGTGCGGGAGGCATAGACTCAGCAGTACACAGAAATGCGCATTTCTAGCTCGGCCTTTTCGCAACGAATGGGAAATGTCTGCCCCGTACAGCAGCTTCTTCGTGCTGACCAACATCAGATTATTGACGGCGCCACCGTTCGGCGGCACTGCTGTCACGCCCGAAACACTAATGCAGAGAGCCTATTTTCAACTGTTTGTGGTTTGTAGTGGATGAAGTGTCAAAACTCCAAAGGGAAATTTAGGCTTTTACCTGAGGCTTTTACCTTTGTCAAAAGTATACGCCACGCCAAAATTTCTACGCCACAACAATTCAAAACGAAAGCTTAACTTGCTAGGCTGGGAAATTATTTCATGGGAATGAAAGGGTTTTCGCAAGGTTTCTGGCACAAACTATTCGACACTAACTAAAGGCGTAAGTGAGTATGTTAAACTGTTTGTGGTTTGTACAGTTTTGGCACGGCCTGGAAGCTTTTGACAAAAATTGTGCCTGGCCAGTTCATTTTGATGTATGTGTAATAATATTTTCAGTACATTTGTGATGCGGGTAGAATATGTTAATGTATATACAAGTAAACTTTTATATATCTGGGCGAAGCGTTGACGTTGCGTTATTAACGTATAAATAAAAGTTTTCTTAAGCGGGCAATAATACAATGGCAATACGTGTTTCAAATAAATTGACGTTGAATTGAACTATGGCATTTTTAAAATAAGGGTGTTTTAAAATGCATCAGATCACGACTTTCAGAAATTCACCCAAGCTTGTGAAATTTTTCACAGGGACCCTGCACCGCCTTTATCAACTTTTTCTAATCTTAAAATGTGTTCAGAATGTAGCCAACAAGCGCTTCCAGTATCAATAATAGGGGTTCGGAAAGACCCTTAAGGCCAAGAAATACTGCTCCACGCTCATGTGACAACTAAGAAACTTGCTCAAAATACTTTCAGTCTCGGCGTTGTTTCAGCGCACGAATGACATCATTCAAGCAGCTTCGCTGCAAATCTCGGTATTTTTCCTGTTAGAGCAATCAACACACCGGGAGCCTCTTCAAAGCAAATCACAACAAAATCAAAACGGACGCTGGAAGACGTGTCTGCTGCGACGAGATATCCCAGCAGTTGTGCGTGCTGCTGGCGAAACTATAACTTTCTGCATGGTACAAGGCACGAGAGAAAGGCTGAAAGCATTCAGAGGCAGTGTTGCAGGGTTATTTGAAACCTACCACGACAGAAATCTCTTCAGTTGCAGTTTTAAGGGTTTCCTACGGCTGGCTGTGAAGGGCGAGGTTGTCTGAAACGTGGCATACAGTTAAAATATTTGCCTTGGTTTATTGTGGCGAAACGAAGCTTGCGGAGCGATACAGCGTTTCTCACGCCGAGAGAGCGTAGTCAACGCAACATAACGTGGCCTGACGCAATCATGTTCTTCACTGCCCTTCGAACAAACGAACGGCAAGACGCCTTATCTGGGCACCAGCAGGAGGTGCTAGCTTGGCCTTGGCTGAGCTTGAAGGTCGGATGGACGCTATGAGCAAATGGCACAATGATGCGTTTTCTTGGTTTGTACCTGAAGTAATAGAATTTTTGCTTTAAAATTTCCTTGCGTCCTCGTCGCAGAAATGGGTAACTCCGACTTAAAATCTAGTTGAAATATGCGCCCTGCGATTTGACGCCACCCGATGCAAAGCGCCACAATTGCATTTCGCAAAGTCACAGCGTAGACACAAGTTTTTGGCTCAAATATCGGTTGTTTGGTTGGTCGTCAATTACCATGACGGGTAATTGAGGTGCATTCTGACGTAGTAGAGCCAGGGGTGTTCCAAATTTACAGAAAAACAGAGCATGGGTCACTTGTGGAAAGGGACCACCAGTAGTCATAGGGTGGATTGCCATTATTTGAAACAGGACACAACCATGATCACCAGTGGGCAGTACTTTTACACCCCATTCAGCAATTTATTTAGTGCGAAATTACTATTGCCTATCTTTGCCGGTACAGCGGGAAATTTGGGAAGAGTACGGGTTTTGTGAAGCCAGTTTCGTGAGGCCTCATTCGTAAAGCCACCCATACTTTGCGGTTTATAGCTAGATCGTAAAGGGAGGAGCCGATGCGGCTGTGCGCCGGCCCCACTCCATGCCTAACGTCACGCGTCGAAGTCTAATGTCGTCCACAGGTATTCGCAGCTTGACGTGAAATGAATGTGGTGCTAAATCAGATGTCGTTGGGTTACCGTTAAGGTTACCTAAGGCCTACCGGTTCCCATGAGAAAAAGTGATATTTTCCTCACTGCACTTCAAGATGCGGGTACCAGTTAACGTAGTTAAACTTCAAAGCGTATGCTAGGCTTTTGAACTCCGGCCCACACTCGGCAGGTGTTGCTGTCGGTCTGAAAAAGTGCGACATACCCACAGAATAGCACACAGCCGCAATGGTCAAGTGGGAAACGCTTTGTAGCAAATATGTGCCTGTACTCTGAATCTGTGTGCATTCCCATTCCGTGGCACATGCCAAAGCGTTCTGCGCCAACAGAGGAGCACATGCATACTTTACCAGAAGAAATGTATGCTGCTGGTTAACCGTCTCGATATTTTTCTCCTATCTTGTGCTCCAATGCCTTCGGCTCGATTGTGATCACTAATACACGACGCTGAGCTGTAGTTGTGATGTAAATTTCTCTCGCACGAATTAGAACGCACATCACTCAAAGAGCACCGCCGGGGTGTATTCTCCCCGCGCTGTGATCCTTAGAAAGCCGACCAGGACACCCACCACTAAAACATTAAGAGTCTGGCACGGTGAGGATCACGTATACAGCAGCGCTGCCAGCGGCGATATTGCAAACTAGTTTCTGCACAGAGATACCAAGCCACCTCTTGATCCCGGTCTACGCGACGTGTTCAATTGTGTTCACACACCTTCTTCTTATTCAGAATGGACTTTGGGCCTCTAGTGTTCGTCGTTGGTTAGAAAAAAAATCCCCGCAGGACACAATTAAAAAGTCACAACTGGTTTCGCCCTTCTGGCATTTCGGTGACAAATTAGGAAACCACTAAAATGGAGTAATACGCGATGGTGCGCCTCTAAAGCTGCGATACGATAAGAAAGAAAAAGTAAGGAAAGGACTTACGTACGAGTTCGAGAATAAACGTCAACGTTGTTAAATTATGGGCGTTTTTTTAATTTGAAATTTATTCCGCCGCAATGAAATGATATACGAGAATGACAGATGAAATCGGCAAAACAGCTTGGGGAGCCCTGACCTTATTGGTAAACTATTACCCATGCAAACAACTTAAAACATGAGTATAGTTGAAGAAACTTGAAGACCTAAAGACTGCATAAGTATGGAAGCCTCGAGTGCAAGTTTAATGGGAAAATAAAAGCAACTGGAACATTTAGCTCACAAGGCGAAGTGGGAGCAACATCAGAGCCTTTTAAACATTTTTGACATGTTCGAGAACTCAATGTCATTTGTAAAACTGGGAAGGTGTCAATTAAATTCTCGAAGTGGCGGCAAACCAAGCAAGAAGCCGGATTTCATAAGCGGCATGCGGATATAAAACTGCTTACGCTAAGTCCCATGTCGTGTGCTTGTTCACTTCGCCAAAAGTGCCGCTACTCTGGCGCATGTTCGTGATTTCACCGTACGGGGAGCAGTCTGTTTAACCTGTGGAACTGCATATCCCATCACGTAATTTATTTGCTGAGTCTGGGGTGCGCTGCGTTGAGCGTGCCTTGTACAGGGCTTCAACCGCGATGCCGTATACGCAGGGTTGCCGCTGTGCGCGTTATTGCCAACCCCAACCAGAACGACAATAAGCATAGCATGGATCACATGACGTGTTTCCAGAAGTTTCAAATGCGGCTATCAAGACAGGCTGTTGATTCACTCGGACACAGTCACCTTCGCGTATTAAAAGAGATTCAAACTTAAACAGTCCGGTTTGCGGAAGCTTTTCGATTGTTGCATGAAAGAAGATGCTTCCCACTTCTACCGTTTGCGTTCCGCATCCCCAGCCCAGCCCTCTTGTGAGCTTTACTCCGAGCTCGCAGGACCCCCGCAAGAACATTTCGACTAGCTATGGTTCTGCGAACGTCTTCCAAGCTACGTTTGGCGTGCTGTACAGTCCTGAAACAAAACTGTTGCACATGGTTCTTTCTATTCGTATGACTGATCGCGTCATCTTCACTGCCAGTTTTTGCGGCGTCGTGGTTATGAGCGTTGGTTTGGCCTTTTTGGCCTCACGATATCACCATTTCTGAACAAACCCAGCAGGATCAGGACCGTAAGAGACATTACTTCCTGTCACTATTCCATTGGCGATGTAACGTTCGCTGTGATGCTGCATCCTACCATGCCTTCACGCATCTATCTTTATATGTAAGCCGCCAAAACCATAACGGGGGAACTTGTAGAGCAGCCTGACGAGAACACGACAAGAACACTTCCAAGAACTGTACGGACAGCATATCCCACTCTACCCATCGTTCTTTATATCCGACGATCACAGTATTCCATTTAAGCGCGTTTCTAAGTATTTGTCAGACATGAAGTTTTTGTGGCTCATATTATATCGTGCATAATTTCAAACTGCTTCTATACACCAGCCATTCTTCGTGTTCTTTTAGTTAAGTACACTTTTATTCTTACTAGCTGATTTTAGAAATTACGTTTACAATACTTTTATTTAACCATGCTTTGTTTTCTTTGCCCTCGTTGGCCTTGGGCCATAAAAACCTATAGTCATCATCATCTTCAACCTGGTGTGCTGGTTGATTAACCTTCCCCCAGTTACCTAGGAATAGCCGCTGATGTCGTTCCACAAACAGGCATGTGCTATGAATGATTACATGAATGAGAACCAGCAGTCTATAATTAACAAGCACACAATCATCCAGCTTATTGTTTGGCGTGCACAGAGTAGCCACATGTATACGTAAAGCGAAGGCGCCGCTTAGATGGAAAGAAAGGACATGACATGAACATATAAAAAACTTTGTAATGGCGTGTAGGTATTCCGGCATGTCAGTAAAGCAAGCGATCAAATTAAAAGGCTGGTAGAATGAGCTATTACGAGTATGGTTTCTGTGACCGGTAACTTAATCCTATAACTTCGTTTTTCACTCCGCAAAAATGAATTGTGGTTATAATCGACTGGCTTTTATGATTGGGGCACATATTCCTACACCTACAGCGTTGGAAGTATGCGGTTAGAATACAACGTAGCTGCTCCCATGTTCCTGGAGGCTTACTATTGTTTGCTTGGCAAAGGCCCCTGATATCATTTTATGGCTTATCGCTGCGGTGGACCAGTGGCCAAGGCGTCGTGCGGCTGAGGCCAAGGACGCGGGTTCGATTACGGCCGCGGTGGCCGCTTTTCTGATGGAGGCGAAAAGCAAAAACGCCCGTGTGTACGAGATTTCGGCGCACGTTAAGGATCCCCAGATGGTCAAAATTAATCCGGAGCCCCCCACTACAGCGCGCCTCATCGCCTGCGTTGCGTCGGCGCGTTAAACCCTACGATCAATCAATTTTGATGGAGGCAAAATGCTCGTGTGTTGAGGTTTGGGAGCACGTTGCCGAAGTGCAGGTGGTTAAAATTCACCACGAGCCCTTTACTACGGAGCAATATAGCCCATGGTATAGATTCGGCGCGCAAAAAGTCCAGAATTCTGATTGTGTCGAGCGGGAATAGTAATTTATATTGCCTGGATATTAAACCAACATAAAATGAATAGTAAATTTTGTTGAGAAAAGGCTCTCCTCTTAAATGCAAGCTGTGTTGTTGCTGGTGACTAGAATAGAAGAAAAAAATGCCAGCATTTAAAATTACGCAGTTGTTTCTGAAGAGTGACAGGGTCCATATCGCGGGCATTCGCTTCCGTGTCCTAGTGAATCTTATTAAAATCTTAGTGAATCTTATTAAATGCACCCATAAGTCGTGCGGTTGCCATATTCCGCAAGCAAAAGCTTACTTACTCGTTTAATTACTTACTCGTTTTTGCAACCGATGTCATTGTACTTGAGGTTAATTAATAGGATAAATAACGTTTTCCTGGATTCGTATAAAAACTACGCACTTACGGGAGCTATTGCAGATTTTAACACTCAAAGTTTTTTTCCTGCAGGAAGAAACAACGTTTGTCTACATATTTTAGTAGTAGCTGTAGCAGAAGTTTCTTGTAGCCAGGGTGTCGAACCGGAACCGGAACCGAACCGAAAACCGGAACCGAACCCGAATTTGTGCCCGGAACCGGAACTGAACCGGAAGCGTATTTTTTACGCCATCTTGGAACTGCACCCGAACCGGAATGAATCGAAGGAACCGTTCCGAACCGGTTCCGGGGCCTCAAAAATATGATTTTTAGTTTTCCATTTCGGTACCGTACCTTGCGTCTGAATATATTTTGCCACTCGCCAGACAGCATCAATATTTTGCATAGTCTGCAGTTCCCAAGGCCCATCATGTTCTCTTCTAACTATTGCCCTTAATTTAATGTAAAGTTGTCCGTATACACTATCAATTTGCGTTAGGTACTGCCAATCTCTCCCAATTATCTTTTACATTTAGCATAACTTAAGTTAGAACGGATATTCCGAGGCGACATATCATGGAATATTCTTCATGGTTTCTATCTGCATGGTGTTTCATCATCATCATCATCATCATCACCACCATCATCATCATCATCAGCCTATCTACGCCCACTGCAGGGCAAATGCCTCTCCCATTATTATCCAACTACCTCGGTCCTGTGCCAACTGTGACCAATTTATCCCCGCAAACTTCTTGATCTCATCTGCCCATCTAACTTTCTGCCGCCCCCTGCAACGCTTGTCTTCTCTAGGGATCCACTCTGTTACCCTTAATGACCAGCGGTTATCTTGCCTTCGCATTACACGCCCTGCCCACGTCCATTTCTTTTTCTTAATCTCTACTAATATGACCTTAACACGTGTTTGTTCCCTGACCCACTCCGCTCTCTTCTTGTCCCTTAATGTTACATCTATCATTTTCCGCTCCATTGCACGTTGAGTCGTTCTCAATTTAAGTTGAACCCTCTTAGTGAGCCTCCAAGTTTCTGCCCCGTAGGTGAGTACCGGTAAGATGCAGCTGTCATACACTTTCTTCTTCAGCGACAATGGTAGGCTGCTGTTCATTATCTGAGAATGTCTGCCATATGCACCCCACCCCATTCTTATCCTTCTAATTATCTCTGCCTCATGGTTGGGATCTGGGGTCACAACTTCGTCTAAGTAGATATATTCGCTTACCACCACTGCCTCGCCACCTATCTCAAACCGCTGTGCTGTCCCGAGGTTATTGATCATTACTTTAGTTTTCTGCATATTAATTTTAAGGCCCACGGTTCTATTCTGTTCGTTCAGTGCGGAAAGCATGCTTTGCAATTCGTCCCCCGAGTTACTTAGCAAGGCAACGTCATCAGCAAATCTGAGGTTACTGAGGCATTCTCCATTAACCCTTACCCCCACCTGTTCCCAATCCAACGTTCTGAATACTTGTAAACATGATGTGAATAACATTGGAGAGATTGTGTCTCTTTGTATGGCACCCTTCCTTATAGGTATTTTACTGCTCTCCTTATGGAGGATGATGGTAGCTGGGCATAGTGCTTAAAATCGTGTAAAGTTTTCAATGTGCTGTTAACTCGCATGCATCCCTGTGCGCTTGTGAAGGCTTTCAGGGACACCATCAACAATAAATCCATATCTTACACTTATGAATGGGTAGCTATATACAAACGGCACTGAGACACAAACACTCGTAGTTCTCAAAGTTAACGTCACTTTTTCTTGTATACAGTGCCGTTGTGTCTTTTGGTTACTGCTCTAAGAGAACATGAGATATAAAAAAAATGGGGGATCCTAATTTCAACTTTTAAAGTATATTTGATAGCATTTTCATGTTATCTTGAATCTGCTCAACCTTAAACTTAAGAGGCGGATGGATTAAAGTCCATTAATCCGCGTTAGAGGGTAGACAGGGGTGGATTAGTTAGGTGAGTGAATGAGCTAATGTAAGTTAGTTGGATTGGTCTGTTGAATAATTTGGATTACAGGAATTAGCGGGTCAGTTAAGGCGGATGAGACGGTCGGACCACACATGATATCTTTGTGGTCCTTGGCATTTGGAAATTTTGCAGCGTTCTCCTTCTGGACCAATCAGGAAATTTTGTCAAGCACAAAGTAGCCGCAAAGTGATGTGGCGACCACCTGAATGCTATAAAAGGTCTTTCTTTATGCCCGTATTGCGCTGTTATGTTGTTTCTACATCAAAATTCACATCTCTCACTAATATTAATAACTAATTGCCTTATGCATATTTTATTTTCATCAAAGGGTTTTCAAAACGTGTATATATATGAGGGGAGATGGTTGGAAAGAAACTAAACTGAAAAAAAAAGGGAGGAACGATCAACTGGTTTGATGCAAGAGACGCCCGACAGCATTCTTCAATATCTTCTCTTTCTTTGTGCTACCGTTCTGCCACCTCCCACTGGTGTAGCATCTCAACCCCCGTGCACAGCCCCCTTCAAGCTGAGGAAGCGGCGCCAAAACTCTCATAACAGACTCTTAGCAGGCGTGACCCAACTTTGCCAACGATCGATTGCATGTTACAACAGTTCCAATGATCAATTGGAGACCACCAACGAGACAGTCACGATTATATGGGCACCAGCTCATGCTGGCATCCCCGGCAAACAAGATCACCAACCTCGTGGCTCGAGATTTGACCCACTTAGCCAGCGCTTATGAAGCCGGGCCCGAGTGCATGCATCCTGCAGTCACAGACCAGGAAGTTACTCAGCACTATAGCCTTTTCCGTCGAACGTATTCCTCCCCGTACAAATCGCTACCGATTAACCAGGAAAGATTACTCGTGCCCTGCGGGCATACACATTCCCACACACCACCAGACTCCACTTTTTTGATGGGACACAACTCTCTCCATTTTGTCGCTTCTGTGGAGAGCCTGGGAACCTCATACACATACTAGGCTGCCGCGACAAATGTACCGTAGATCCACCCAACCTCCACGTTTCCATAGAGATTTGGGAGACAGCCATGGCCAGCTCCGGCCTGGCAGATCAGTTGCTCTTCACGGAAACGGTTGTCGATTCGGCCCCCTCGAATAAGGACGCCTTTCTGCACCTTTGCCTCGATTTAATTAAACTTCATTTTCTCTCTCTCTCTCTACAAGTGATCATTACTGCTGCTTGTGACTTCACTTGGCTATCATCTTTCCTAGAGTCCAGTCACTGTCACCGGTCGCTGAAGGGCCATTAGCAAGTTCCGATCTCCGGTGGTTCCCTATCCAATGCCGTCCTATACACGCCATCCAATGAGCCTTTATAGCCGTTCTTTCTTTCTAACAGCTCTGTTAGTAGATAAAAGATGAGCAGAAGTAAATTGCTGTAAATGCCACCTGCCACACTTAGCAGTCAGAAATTAACGCCGACGCTGGACTGTTTTCTACTTCTAGCACTGCTAATGATTTCGTATTAAAGCTAAAGCGCCGTTGAAACTTGGAGTAGATGAAAGGCGTAGCAGACCAACCGATTTATTTACAATGCAAATTTTTTTGCCTCATTGTGCGAAAATAGGGGTGCGTGCGTAACATTTGATGGATCCAAAAAAATATGGCGGGTGCGTAGGCCCTCCTGCCCGCCAAAGAGAGCGCCCGCGTGCCAGTAAACTACCTGCCCGCCTGCCTGCCTGCCTGCCTGCCTTCCTGCCTGCCAGGCAGAACATTCTGGTGAGGATGCATGATTTGGAGACGAGGGGCGGCCCGTCACGAGCCGCCGAGGGGGGAGGGGGGGTGCCGGAGGGGAGACGCAAAATGCCCCACCACGGCGACACTGAAAGGTACCAAAAACGATTGTGGACCGACGGGTTGTCTGCTAAGTAGGTCGAGGGAAAAGGCAGCCTGAAGGGAGGCTGCGCATTGCCAGAAGATTCTGGTTAGGATGCACCGATGGGGGAGGCGCTGGAGGTACCGGGGTTCTGCCAGCTGGCCAGGAGCGTACATGTTCGCCTTCGAGAAGACTGTGGCGAGGACGCATTATTTGGAGACGATGTGCGGCCCGTCACTGGTCGGCGAAGGGAGTGAATCACAGGGCGGCACAGCGGTGGCTCTGAAGAGCCATGCGTTAGAGCGCAGCCCGTAAGCGCCCGCTCCTGTGGTTTCGCGTAGTTTCTCAGCGTTGGCCTCGTTGTAACCGAGAGAACGAAGACGCCGCCGAAGATAGAGCGAGCAGGAAAGCGGAGGACGAATGTATGTCGAAAGTAGGAGGGGAGGGCGAAATTTCCAGACCACGCGAGACATGCACGACGGCAGCAACGCCTTACGAGATAACGACTGAGTATACCGCATGCCGTCGTGCATTTGTTGAGGACACGATCGCTTCCTAGAACACAGCAGCTATGCGCCGTCGCCGACTTGACTACAGTTCGCGCTGTGCTCAAATTTCGCATTAGCGACTATCGTAATCGACTGCCATATTTTTTGTTTCCTCAAGAAAACAACTGTGGTGTATAAAATTGCAGTGGCATGAGCCAAGAATAAAATAAAATTAAATCATGAAAATGGACGAACTTAAATTAATAAAGCTAAAGTTGCGGCCATAAAGAGTAATGGTTTCACATTCATACTAATAGGCAGCCTTAAGGGTCTCAACGAATCTTTTGTTTCGCTTCAGTTATTGTTGTAATCGTTGGTCTACCTGTCACGATTTGGCCCGCATTGGTGAACGTGGGAGCGTCGCAGTACACTCCACCCGAGTGACGACTCGCAGTGTGCTGGTAATTACGGTGACTGACCGCGAGCGGCTGTGCTCGTCGGTGTTTATTCGCCAGCCATGCACAATGTTTCCCACCGAGCCTGGTAGGGCCACCGAACTTAGCGGCCAACGAAAATTGGGGAGGGGGGGGGGGGCGCCACATACTCGTCACACTACCATAGAAAATGTTTTGCAGTAGCTTGTATACAGTTAAAGTAGCTATTGAACGCTTTAGATAAACTCGCCGCGGTGGCTCAGCGGCTAAGGCGTTGCGCTGCTGAGCGTAAGGACGCATGTTCTATTCCCGGCCGCGGCGGCCGCTTTCATGATGGACGCGAAAAGCGAAAACGTCCATGTGTACGAGATTTCAGCGCACGTTAAAGATCCCCAGGTGGTCAAAATTAATCTGGAGCCCTCCACTATGGCGCGCCTCATTGCCTGCGTTGCGTCGGCGCGTTAAACCCAACAATAAATAAATAAATAAATAAATAAATAAATAAATAAATAAATAAATAAATAAATAAATAAATAAATAAATAAATAAATAAATAAATAAATAAATAAATAACAAAAAATCAATCAATCAATCAATCAATCAACACTTTCTATAAACGTTTCCACTCTTCTGCGCATCTGGAAGCACTGCGAAAACTACAGCTATTTCCAGCACGGAGCAACACTGCGTGATTTGCTCGTCGCTGCGGATGCAGCTTCCGTTTATGCTTCGCTTTTGTGGCTTTCTTTTTAAATTGGCTATCAAATGCGTTCTATTCTGCAGCTTAAAGGTGTTGTGCCACCAAATTTGTTGCTTGTGCATTCTTTGTTGCGAACGTTTTATATTTCTTTAGAAAGCATGATACATGCTCTCACATGCTCATATTCTGAGTCAAAAATTTATTATCGCACGATTCATGTGAAGAGGATTCAGTTTCGGTTTCAGGGCGCCGATTCAAGCAGTGACGTCGCAGTGTTGCGAGGACGCTCTGCCACGTGTATCTATCATGCGGCGCTGCGGTACGCTGCGACTTTACTGCGGCGTCTGCTCCCGCACACACGTGCTTCACCAAGACAGCTCCGACACGGACTCTTTGTCTGCCATAAAAATGCAATTGAATATGCAAACCATGCCACCAAAAACCACAAAAAAAAAAGCTGTCCCCGCCGCGAATTGAACCCGCAACGTTGACGGAGCGGGCGCGACGCGCGAGAGCACTGCACCACCGCAGAAATGACACCCACCGCGAAATAGCCGCTGTACTAGATGGAGGCCCATCCTTCGAGTCGTACGTCGGTGTTTACTGCCCAGTTTAAAGAATTCCTGGCTGGTACACTGAAATTTCAAAAATAGCATTGCGCAGCAAGGTTCCGCGAAGCCCCCGCAATAGCTTATCGCCATCAACTCTGCTCCTTTGCGAAAGCGCTCGCAAAAATAAGTGTGCCCGGCTGCAACTGCGATTTTGCCCTGTAGGGATAGTGCTTGCCGTACTTTGGTTTTACGTTTTGCGTTAAAAACCTTGGTCGATATTGATCTCTTATTACCCTACGTAACTTTTCTTCGGCAGGAAACTGACCTTATATTTTCTACAGGTGAGCCGATCGCACACGCATATGCGGTTTGCAGCTCCGGGGTAGCGGCGTCGCCGAAGAGCATGGCCGAAGCGTTGAACGCCAAAATACTGATCGCATTAGGGCTAGTGTTGAGTTGTATGGGCTTCATGAACCTTACTAAGTTTATTACAGTCCAGAAACTAAAAAATAGAGCCGCATTCATTGCGGCACGAGTGTTGTCGGGGCGCAGGTTTCGCTTCTCGGTCGATTCCCGACGACGTGTCGGGCGACCGGTCGGGTGACCGGTTTTGTTGGCGTCTTCGGTCGCCGAGTCAGTCACACTACGGCGACTTTCCTTCGGCCGACGTGTTCGTGTCGCCGTCGGCGTAGTGTGACAACGCGGTCTAGCAATTCGGCAGTTGGCCGATGGTTCGGCGACCCGTAGGCGTCGCCGTCGTGTTGGCCTAGTGTGTCTGATACGACCAAGCGACCAAACAAACTGTGGTAACTGGAGTTCACGTTGACGTCGCTCAAGTCGCTAACGTGGTATTGGCGGTGAGATGTTTGAGTGGCGCCCCCTGGCTCTGACGTCGGCTTAGGGACTCGCGCCTCTGTCGTCTGCTACACTCCGCTTGTGAGGGGCAGCAGTGTCTGTGCTAGAAATCGCCCGCTTTGTTGCTGTAGTGCATTAAAAAACGCATTTCTAGTGATTCAGTTATTTTGCCAGCTTCTGACGCATCTGAATAATTTGAAGCTGCATCCCCCATAAGTTTGCAACACACGACGAAATAGAGAACAACTTTCTTCAGAGCATCGGTCAAAAGATCGTGTGTTCCTCGTCCTTTGTAGCGTATTCGCGCAAGGATCAGCGCTCAGAGCTCCTCGATAAGTATCCAAAATGCGTAGGCTTTTCTGCAGTATTTTTGAGATGTTCTTATGAAGACTCAACAGTCTAATGCTACGTACCAAGCAGTGAGCTTCTACACGCACATCGCCCAGCCGGAAATAAAACGGCTGTCTTCTATTTCTTTCGTTGTTGTCTTGATGAATGTTTCTGGTTTGTTTTTTCTTCCCAACAAATTAATTTTTCTGCAGCGTCGCAAACGTCTTATTAGGAGGTTTGCGGGTGTTTGGGAGTCTCACATTGTGGATATTCTGCAGGTTGTATGGCATACATCACCCTCTTCACGAAGTGGCTTTCATTACGGCTGCGTGTAAGAAGGTGCATATCCGCAGCGTGCTTTGTTTATTCACATGCAAATACAATGAGAAGGTTTCTGCTACGCCACCGCGATCGCGCCCCTAACAACGTTGTCCACAGTACTCGAAGGCGGATTTTGTGCTCCGACTTTCTATCGTAACCATCGTTGTCATAACGAACTGACTCTCAACCCGAACAATGATGACATGATTACGGTGTTGAAGGCCTGAAATACTCGCTAACTAACGCAATAAATAGTATACCTGCATATATTACAAGAATCGAAACCTATGAATATTTCCAAGCAGGTCTTTATTGCTTTCCAACCCTTTCAGGCGCAAAGAACAAATCCTATTCCACACAGGATGGCGTTCTATCAATTGAAGAAAATTACCTTTACTCTCTTGTCTTGGTCTGAGGACCAGGCCCACTAACCAGCTCGATTTCATTGTTAAATAAAGTTTTCTACTCCTTCCCCTACTCCTCCTCCTTTTGAATGCAGTTTTCCTATAACGCATATCCGAATATCGGGAAGATCTATGGCCGTGGAAACTGCGAAATATCCCTCCAGGTCTGAACAAACATAGTACTATTGTATCTTTAACGTAGACGTGACTCGTTTTGCTCAATAAACCTACTACTGGTTAGAAGCTTGGTATAAAACTAGCACGCGCCTATACACACAGTTGGTTATTTGGAACTCAATAGCCTACAGTTTTTGCAGCCCATAGTGCATGTCGGCATACTTTCATGCCATGACAACGTAAAGCGATGCGATACAATACTTTGGAGCGTTCGGCAAGGTTGCGAAAACTGTTTTACCTAACATATGATTACCGGGAATCGTAATGCTTTCTGCCAAAGCCGGCAGCCCTAAAGGCCTAGATTTCGTTTTGGTCTTCTATTTTTTCTGTTGTCGGTCATGAGCAGCTGACTGTTCCCTTTGTTTGAAAGATCGCTTAATACAGAAGCGTACTCCTAACTCCGACTCTTCGCGCTCTGCACAGGACCGGCTTCGCAAGGATGGGGGCGACGCCGGCAATGTTTCTTCCGTAGCGGTATCCAAACTAAACTTTACCTCACACATATGAGCTAGTGTATGCGATTTTAAACCTATTGTTATGATAAAAAGTTACCCACACGCCAATTCTGGTGCGGACAAGCATCAGAAGTTGACCGAGCGCAAAGAAACAGCAGGGAGAGAGAGCCTGAGTGAAGCAGACGACAAATGCGAGAATCCCTAAGCTGACGTCACAGAGGCGCGCTTCGCAGCGCCGCCCGTGTTCGCGCTCACCGCCAATAACGTCACAAATTTTGTTATGCTGGCAATTCACTGACGTCATGGTTAGTGGCGCTAGCGATGGGTCCCGATCTCCAGAAGAGCATTTAGGTACTTTTTAGAAGCGAATTCAAATATATATTAAGCGCTTGCTGTTCCCTTTCATACCCTTTGCAAAGACCCTTTGCATACCCTGTATGCAAAGACCCTTTCAGGGTCTTTGCATACAGAGAAAACCTACAGCAGGCTTTTTACAGTCTTAAAATTTGGTGGCCCAACACCTTTAAAAAAAGTCGGCGAATAGCCGCTACACCGCTGTAATGACGTCATTCAGCGGTCGAAGAACGCCAAGACCGGGAAGGAGAGAAAAATATTTAAAGCAAATTTCTGAGTTATGTGATGAGGAGAGAGCAGTAATTTTTGGCTGAGGCACTTTACGACCCCCTAATCTAAGTACAGGACGTGTTGGTTGACTACTTTCTGCAACCACTCAAGATTTCTAAATAAGTTGAAAAAAGTGTTCCAGGGTCGCTTTTGTTTGGCCAAGACAAAATATTTGCACAAAGAAACATTCATTATGACTTTGTTTTTATGCCGCCTTGATAAGGAAACGAAAAACGAGCACAAAAAAATTAACAGAAAAAAACACGCCTGCTCTTTTAAGTGCGAATGCACTTTATAAGCGACCCTGAATTCCGGTGACCGCCGTCCGTCCACATAGGAACAGCTGCGGGTGCGCGCGCTCCTCGTCTTCCTTGGCAACGGGGGGAGATGGGCGCGCGCTGCCTGGCCGCTGACATGGCACATACCCACGTGGGGGATTGGCCAGGAATCTTCTCGTCTTCCTTGGCAACGGGGGGAGATGGGCGCGCGCTGCCTGGCCGCTGACATGGCACATACCCACGTGGGGGATTGGCCAGGAATCGGGCGTGAGAAGGGCTAATGCACCCGCTTGAAGGAGTACTGACACGAAATTTCAAAGCTGAGATCCGCGCTAGCAATCAAGTACAACGACAACACAAATAGGTGTCTGTGCATGGCACATACCCACGTGGGGGATTGGCCAGGAATCGGGCGTAAGAAGGGCTAATGCACCCGCTTAAAGGAGTACTGACACGAAATTTCAAAGCTGAGATCCGCTCTAGCAATCAAGTACAACGACAACACAAATAGGTGGCTCTGAATAAATCCATCTTTCTTTCTTTGTAGTTGTGTGTGTGTGTGTGATCTCTCTTTCGCGAACATTACCGAACCGCGCAAATTCAGCTCCTGCATTCGCACTTTCACATTCTTCCCCTCGGGGAAATGCGGGGAATTTCTTTTTCTTCAAACGGGTTCGAAGAACCCGTTTGAACCGGTTTGAACCGGTTCGAACCGGTTCGAACCGGAACGAAATGGGGCTTTGGAACGGAACTCGAACCGAACCCGAAAGGCTTGAACCCGAAACCGAACCGAACCCGAAAAAATTCCGGTTCGACACCTTGCTTGGAGCAAAAGGCAAACGGAAGAGGGTGGTGGTGAAGCGTCCCTAGTCCCGGATGCCTCTTTTCCGGGCCGACTCGATGACCCGAGAAACCCCTCTGGCCGGCCGGGTCCTGGCTGGTCATACTTTGCGCCTTCACTCTTATGCACTGCATCCAGAAAGCAATCGTAATTTATGAGAGTAAGTGCACATAGCATATGAAATAAGGACAATAGACATGTTGCGGAACCATAAGTGGGTTCCCGTGTATGCCGCTTAGGGGATGTTCTTGATTGGGAAGGAGGGCTCAAAGAACTGGGTGAACACTCAGGCGTAGTATAGCGCTATGCACTGCCTGTTCTCTCGGCTTGTTGGAAAAGCGTAGTTTTATTTCGACGACCCATGCAAAGTTCGTCACCTACACTGCGTTTATGCCCAGCGCTGCAAGGTTGCATAGGCCACGCTGAAGTGGCCGATAGATGTAGGATCTGCGGCGTAGAACACCCGCGTCACGCACAGCAAGAACGACGGGTAGGGCTTACTCGCTGTGGTGGCTCAGTGGCTAAGGCATTCTTCTGCTGAGCACAAAGATGCGGGTTCAATTCCTGGCGGCAGCGGCCGCTTTTCTGGTGGTGGCAAAAAGCAAAAACGCTCCTGCGTTCGAGCTTTCGGCGCTCGTTAAAGATCCCCAGATGGGCCAAATTAATCCGGAACCCTTCACGACGGCGCACCTCATCGGCTGTGTAGTGTCGGCGTGTTAAACCTCATAGTCCATCAATCCACGGGTAGGACTTGCAGCAGCAGCCCGCAATCAGTTCGCGGAAGCGTTTCGGGCAAGGGATTGTTCCTGTTTGCCAGGAATCTTATTTGTGGCTGCATTCGTGCAAGCGTCACTGCAGCTAGGAATATCTTCGGCTCATTCTTTATTTAACCTGCTCAGCTATCGTTTGGGAAGCGTTCTTTGAGAAGAGAGAGAGCGAGAGTATAGTTAGTAGTGATAGGCGACGTGGGAGCCATTCCGCTTACCGTTCTGCGTTACATTTTAAATACGGGGGCGCCCAGCCTTTATCTTGTCATGTTCACATGCATGAACGTCACTTCTTCTTGAATTGTGAAGGCTTATGTGTGGAATGGCTTCTTGGTGTCGTTGCCCGTCGTAGTTAGTGAATCAGCCATGAGCCTGATAAGATGGCTGCTGTCATCGCCACCCGACAATCCCCATGAGCGGGCATGATAAATCTGCGACTTTATATTGTGTTTTATACCGATGACGCATTTAAAATTCTTTCTTCGTCATTCTTCGTCAGTCTACTTTTGGCCTACCATTGACTAGCTCGAGCAGTGCTAGCGAAGAAGGATTTGTGTCGTGTCACTGTCGCCTAGTTTCGGTCTAGATACTTGTTACCAACCCTTCTGTCATGTAAGTCTTTGTGTACTATGGTGAGGTATGTACAGTGCAATTAGCGGATTTGCTGGTGACAAGGTTTTCGTACATCATACCAACCACTTTTAAAGGAGAAATTTGGCAACTGCCGAAGGTCTTTAACAACATTCAATGGATCCCACCTTCGTCGAAGCAGAGATCCCGTTTGCCGTCACAAAACGCACTCCCACCTCGAGAAATGGCACTAGAATCAAGATAGTGCCTTTTATGCCGATCACAGAGCAGTGTGATCAAAGCCTTTCAATAAATATCTTAAACGACATAAATTAGGGTTATTTCAATTTTAATTATTTATATAAATAATTCCTTTATGAACACCTTGTCTGTCTAATTTCACCGCATATATGTTATTGTTTGCCTGCAGCATACGTCGTTATGTAAATGAATGCAAAAATAAAGTGGATGTGTATTTTCGTTTGTATGCACTATCTAAGGGCTCACATATAAAAGTGGTAGGTACGTACATTTTAACGTGCAGTCGCGAGAAATAGTTTAGTCGCCTCAGCACTGACAAGCGCGCCGAATTCATTTTCACTGTTGTAGCCCAGAAAGTTGTCCGTGGTGCAACTACTCGTTTCACTTCCAACAGACCGTGAACATGCACACTAGGTTCCGGACTCCCGTGAGCGGAATAAATCCCCAATGCTGTCCTTATCGGTGTTGGTGAACATTGCTTTACGACCGTACAATAACGCTACGTATGAATTTTCAGCGACCAGAAGCCCAAGGGCTTGTGGCCGCCGTCTGAGGGGATCAAGAGGCTCCGTCTCCTTCCTTTAAAAACCATGTTGGATAAATAAATGTTCTTTCTCTATCTGTCTCTCTTTCTCTCTCTTGTGTCCATGCAGGACAAAAAAGTCTCCCAAATATTTTCATCCATGTAAATCGTTAGCCAGCCGAGTCGAATCTCTGCCCCCGAATTTTCATAGTCATTCTTGAAGGTTGGAATAACCTGTGTGAATCCATGGCCTTTAAACACAGCCCCTCAAGAATTACGCACCTGATCTCAAATAATTTCATTTGCTAGATTTATTATTGTTGCAGTGTCTTCTATTTTTATTTATTTCCCTCAGTTCACGCTGTTTTGATCATGTACCTCACCCGCGTTTGAGCCTTGTAGGATGTACAATCATGTACCAGTTCAATTCTGTACTTCATTTTTGCCCTTATTAACACCCCGCAAGGGGCCTTTTAAGATATGAGAAACCATGATGACTCTAATGATCCATCCATCGAGCCCTTGGTGTGTCGCTGTTTTCTTTACGTCTTATTGACAGCCATTTCGCTAAACGGATGGTACATTTGATGTCGATCATCCGTGCGACGTGTCCTTTCCAACCGCACTAGAATGTCTTCCTTGCGAGTAGGTTTGTTCTCTAATCCACACTGCCCTATTGTTATCTGTAATGTGACCCCAAATATCATTCCTTCAATGGCCCATTGGGCCGATATGTATCGCCTCAGTGGGCTTATTTCCCATGTTTCCTTTCAAGGTGCTTAGTGAGACCGCGCATTTCTGCCACATGTGTCATTACTGGAAGAAAGCTTTGGTTGTATTTTTGTTTGGAGACAGGGGAGCCTTACTGCTCGGAATATCAAAATTCTTATCGAATGTTGCCCACCCTAAAAGTATTGTGTGCTGAAATACCGTTCCATAATTTGCATGAGCGCTCTTAACTCACCCAAGGTGGTTAAAATAACTTACCTTCTCCAATGTTTCTTTTCTTGCCGTGAAGACGCGTTCTTTTACATGCCCATAACTTAATTTTAGTGGTTATTTTTGTCCCTGCAGCTAAACTTGCCGTGTTCAATTGTCGAAGAATGTTGTGTAATTTTTGAGTGGACTGATACAATATCAACCACAAACCTTTTGTGGGTAAGGTATTCCCCATTTACTTGCGCCCTTGATTTTGCCCCCTTGCGCTTCCCGAACAAACCCTTTGGGCAGGCTGTATCTAATTTGGCAGAGATTCTGCCTCCCTGTGCAACACGTATACCTATGAGGAACTTATTAATCCTCTGAGGAAGCAGTATACGTCAAGTGCGTCCGAGGAAGATATCTGAGAACAGGGCGACTCCATAATCGCCTAATCCTTTAATTACTGCAGAACTGGGCATTTATTCAAATGCTTTCTCATAATATGCAAATGCATAAATAAATGTTGGTTGCATTCTCCACATTTCCCGATGGACATGGTTACTAAAGTCTTCCTAACACGGGCCTGTGTTCCCCTGAATTCTAAGGTGGCGCATATCAATTTTAGTATTCCTTTTGTAAAAAACTTGTACTAGAGATGAGGCTTGGCGGCACGTAAATATAAAGCTCTTTTACATCACCTTCTTGTGTAGGAGAATGAGATGCGCGTTTTACGTGGCTGTGGCACCTTTTGAAGCTCTCAGGCATTGTGGAGATAACCGTCATCGCTGTTACCACGATGTCCCCACTAGGAACAACACCACGGTCGTAATTCTGTGGTAACCTGAACACTCGCTGTTTTATTTTTTGTGGCGCTATTGCCACATCATCTGTTGCTACAGTTCCAGCCTGCCCAATTCTAGTAGTTTCAAAGCAGTTCTCAGTGTCAGGGTCGCAAGCACACAAATGTTTTATGAAATTGCTCTACTTTTTCATTAAATCAACCGTTTAGTTTGTTATATTGAGTTCTCCGTCCCGATAACACATGTTCTATTAAAGCAACTACTACAGAAATCAAGCTTTTATTAATCCCAAATGACTGCTCACTTTTTTCCTGACGCTTCACGTACAAATGTGAAAGAGGTGTTTGAAATTGGGCTTGTGAAGGGGACATAATACTACACCGGGGCTGTCAAATCCATCTAGGGTATTTTCAAGACATATGATGCAACTTGCAGGCCTAAAAGCATGCTTATGTAACTCCGTACTCGCATATATGGTATGGGTGCACGAGCATTCACGTGTGTGCCTATGTAGTAACATGTATATAGCGCGATTTTACGAAAATACGCGCGTACGTAGACGTGCGTACACGTGCGTGTGTTTTTGTGTACGTATCGCTACCATGGCATACACTTTGCTTCCTACTGAATTAGTTTGCCAAAATATAAAACGAGTCACTGCTTTTGTCTATGGCCTTTTTTAGTGGCAGTCTTTTTAATTGTGGGTCATTTGGAACTGCGCAGAGCCAAGGCGGCTCCCGCGTCTCCCACGCCGTTTCCAAGCCGCAGTCCACTCCTGGAGATGAGGCCTCCCACGGACCGACCACCTCCGTCGATGACGTCAGGAGGCGGGGTGCTTTCGTCGCCCCTGGAGCCGCCACGAGACCGGTTTCTGCAAGTAAGAGTGTTGGAGCAAAGCGTTCCTTCAGCTCCGCGAGAAACTGTACCCAGTGTGAAATCATTCTTTGCTCACTCCACACACTCAGCAACACTGTGCATTTTGCAGTGTATCTATGCTGTTCTTCGTACTATATGCGTGGATCGTCTAACACTGACGCTTCTTGTTTAAGCTGGGGTAGGCAGAGTCGCGATAGTATCCAGTGCGCCGTATGACTGACGACATTAGGCATCTATACGCCTCGAGCGCGGCCTGTAGGGGCGCCACTGAAATCCCCTAGCGGCCCGTTTCGAAAGCAGCCGCGGGAGTCCGCGTCCCGCTTCCCGCTGTCGCCGCTGCTTTTGTGGCACGTTCACGACCGAGATTTACCCTTTGCGGGCGTTTGAAATCCATGTTTATGTGGAGCAGTCACTCTGTTCGCAAATGGGGTGTGTTTACGAGAGTGTAAATGTTTCTGAGGTGATCTTAGTGTGGTATATTCGGTCTGTATAAGCGCCCGGTGTGTGTCACAGGCCAGCGTCGCGGAACCGGCCTATGATGGAGCTGATTCTAGTTACACTGCCCTGAATTTACTAGCAGTGTCTCCGTAACCACCGGTTCCTCAGATGTTCATTCTATGGGTATACACTACGATGTAAATCAGTTTTGTGCGCTTACATATTCAGCGGAGCTCTAATACCTGACAGCATGGCAGTTACGTTTGCCAATTTTATACCTCTGATATTGATCACCACCATTTACGAGCAAGTCTGTGTTAATTCCGGGAATATCCAACAAAAGTACGATGGACAATGCATAATTATACTTGGGGATCAGCACATGACAGAGTCGTCTGGTCATGAGGTGAGCGCCCGCAAACATTCATCTGCTACATATTTCCTCTGCGAGCAGCGCGGAGACAGGCTTAGAATACATTCCGCGTCCGCGACTATAAATTATTCGAAATATTGTCATATGGCACAGGGAGCCTGTAGAATAAAGCAGAAACGGAAATCACAGGGCCTTATCACATGCCACACACTTCCAACGACCCCTTGCATCGCTTGTTGAACTACCTACCCTGTATACTTCCAAAAATGTGTCCGCCGTACTATCAGCTGTTCGCTGAAGTCGAAAAACAAAAGAACAGTGAACGCGAGATTTGTGTGTGTGATTACTAAAACGCTCATTGCTTGATTCCGCTCCGCATTTGTACACAGCGTCCCCCTCTCCTCCCCCCTACCCATGTTTCGCGAAAAAGCAGTGCATTTCGCGTATAGTTGGTCTGGTGAACCCTATCTGGCTTAAGTTTCGACGAACGTCTTTAGCATGTCAGAAGCTGCACTGTTTTTTTTTTATTTCCGTTAGAGCTATTATGTTTCTTCCGCACTTCCACAGCATTTATTTTTCCGTGCTTTCATTAACTTGCCTTGGTTCTTGCTATAAGGCGTGTGTGGGCAAATATCTAACGACGCACAGCCTTGGAATATACTCAACATTTTTGCATTGTTTATATTCTTATAAAAGGCACAAGTTATGTCCGGGATTGGGTAGTCATATCCCCGAAACATATTTTTCTCCTACGTATATATTCGAAACGAAGCCACATTCGTTGTCCACGCTGCAAAATGAAGTTAACCTCTCACTGCACCAGTATCAGGTCTAAACGAGGCGACAGTAGAAGTTATTTGTGCTTGACGTATTTGGAAGTGACAGAGGTGATATGCTGCCACCGTCACCGATGCCCGGAAGAGCGGCGACGAAGTGCGCAGAACCGCGTCCCCGGGTAGCTCTTGCAGGCGATCGCGTACTCTACGAAGACGCAGCTGCTTTTTAAGTGAACTAAACGCACTCTTTGCTTATAGACGTCGCCATAACAAGTTTTTTGGGGGCGCGGAGAGGCGAAAACAAGCAAAGCGGAGCCAACACACTGCACGAGCGCCTATCAGCCACGCAGCGCAAATCCCGTCAACGCCGCGGAGAAGCGATCGCGAAGCTCGAGGCGTATTATTCCACTGTCCGCCATATGCTAGTCAGCGGGCAACAGCGTCAAATGCACTTGTGCGACTCCGACGTGGAAGTGCAACAGAACTTTCCCACTCCGTCGAACCCTGGCGCAATCATGGCACGGCAGTGATGGGGACAAAAACTCTGTTTGCTTTCCTTGCGAAATCAGCGCTGGAAAAGGTTCTGTGAACCCTACAGATGCTCCTGCTCCCTATTTTCTTGATGATGATGATGAGGATGATTGCTATTGGTTTCCCCTTTGTAGCAGGGTGATGACGTGTCATCTTACCAAAAAGGACTAATATACCTATGTTTTACACTCTTGGTGTAGTACTAGCACTGCTTAGGGCAGGCACAAAAAACCTATTTGTGCCTGCCCTCCCACTCCCTCCCTCCCTCTCTGCCTCTCTCTCTCTCTTTGTCTCTCTCTTTTATCTCACTGTGTTTATCCCAATCTGGAGTAGCAGGCCCTACAGTTAGTGGGGCTGTCGTCTTCAGCTTTCATTGAAGTTTTTCTCTCTCTCTCTCTAACACACATACACACAAGCACGCAGACATCTGTGTTTGGCTGCTTCAAACGTGACTGACTTCCTCCTTCAGGATGTATGTATGTATGTATGTATGTATGTATGTATGTATGTATGTATGTATGTATGTATGTATGTATGTATGTATGTGCGCGTGTGTGTTGGCTCTAACAGATAAGTGTACGATACACTTCAATTCAAATAAATGTCAGCAAAGTAGAGGAGAAAAAGTCGCGCTGGAGTCTGAATCAGCATAGCAACGGCGCGCAATTAAAAGGGTGTGGCTTACGATTCCATTTAGCGCGGATATTTCTTCCACATTTTTCCTCACAATTCAACAAAACTCGTATCTTAATCAGGGAGAAAAAATGGTTGCAGTGATATCTGTGTTGAGTCTTAAAGGGGCACTGACACAAAAATTTTGCGTCTTGTTTTTTTTTTTTATTGCGATAAGTAGCTAATGACCTACTTATCAAGTGTGGAAACCTCACTTTCTTCAGCGTGCGACGGTTGTTTAATTTGAGGCGTTTTCAATGCCGCCAGTCGCAGATTCGGTTTCAGCGGGTGCCGCGAAACGCGAGATTTTGTGTAAACAAAGCTGTCCACGTGACCGTCGGACGGATATCACAGAGCTGAGCTGCCGTAGCACTGTCGAATCCGCGTCGCTGGCAGTTTCTGCGAATGCCCCCACGTTCTAGTGAGCCACTTAATTAAAAAGCGACCGTGGACGTGACGCAGGGGCTGCGAGTGCAAATTGCTCCCGTGGCTACAGAACGACGCGCGACGCTCGAGACAGTGGGTGGGAACACGCGCGGTGGGAGCAGCCGGGCGGTCTGCCTACAGGTCCGCCTACAGATGTGTTCGGCTTAGCACTGCGGCGGATATTCGATTGCCGCTCTTGTAAGCGGTGCAGATGACGATTTTGAATGCAACCGGCCATCGTATCATTAACGCCTTTTTCATATGTGCTGCCATGTTTGGGACCTAGGTCCCATTTCGTGCAGCGGTAACAAGCTATCGCTCGAGCTACCTGCGCCGGCCTGGCCACTTCGCGGCCGTGGTCAGCGCCAGCACAGCGACCACGCGGCTCGGTCAGTGCGCTTTTCGTGCCCCCGGCGCGTTTTAGCGTCCAGTGAAATAAAAAGCAATAAAAATAGAGTGTCTGAAATCGCTGTAGAACTTAGGTCGCGGCCAGCTGCCCGATAAGCCGACGAAATCACGGCGTCTCCGGCGCAACGATCGGGTCGTTCGCTGCCCGAGAGCAGAAGCTCCGACCTCCGATTGGAACGGTGAACCCACAAAAAACGCCGGCAGTGTGGAAGCGGCCAACACAAACTCGTGACGTGTTGGGATGTTGTTTATTTACAAAACATCCAGGGAATGTCGATTGCGCGAGGTCCTCCGCTGGCTGGTCGGTTGCGTTTCCCACACTTCAAAATTGATTTCAAATATGTTCTAGGCTGTATTTGCCGCTGATATTTTGAGAATGATGTACGTGTGATCATACCAATCTATCTCGGAAGTTATCTCGCCTTCAAAATTTTGTGTCAGTACCACTTTAGGATGTTGGACGTGATAGCGTTACTTTGACGCCGAAGAAGCGTTCTGGAAGAGAGTTTGCGCTTAGAATTTCTGCTTGCCAGGTACCGAAGGGTAGCCAAGAGAGCAATACTAGCCTCAACGGTTCTAAATCGCCTTGGCAGAGAAAAGACACACGCCATTTACGCTTGTGGGTCTCAACGTGTGGGCGTTAGAGAGAAAAGCGTTTTATTTTGGCTAGGCGCGCGTGAAAGGTGGCGGCTGCTTGTTCTTGGTGAGTTTAAGTGAGATGGCGACACTGTCGGTTGTTCAAAGTGCTTATTCCCTGATGTCATGGCTGTTCTGAGACTTGGTTTTTTTAGAGAGAGATAGAAAGCGAATACCTTTGTTCAGTAAAAAATAGGAGGAGCTCGGACAGAAGGGAGCAAGAAATCCAGTGCCCTGAATTCAGCAGCTTGTCCCCTGCCCTCTCATCAGCCCACGCTGATCTTGAGGCACGAGCTTGTAAAGAAAGCTGCCTCCCATTTACCCACAGAAGTGGAATACGTAATGTTTGAGTTTTTCTCCCCTGAGAATACCCTTGGACATGACGATGTTTTGTGAAATAAAGTGCATATTTTTTGCATTTCGCTGAGTTTTTAGTTAACGTTGTATGCTTTACCAAACATCTCTGCCAATCTACATCTGTGAATATATAGATTGGTTTGTTTCCCGTACAGAGTTTGCGATTCTTCTACCTGAAGACCTCTTTGTGGCATGCGAGGCATCATGTTCCAAGTCATAGAAAGAGCAGACGTTTTTATATTGTTCCGGAAGCGTGGCAGTCGGGGTCACAAAGACCACCCTATGTCCGTTCGCGTTCTTCTTGGTCAAACATGCGATCCGTTCGAGACCCTCGCGTCTACGCCTGAGTGTAATTTGCACTTCCTTCATTGTGGATAGAATCTTTCTGAAGCGATTAGGAATTCCGTCGGTAATGATTTTTGAAGTGCTGTAGCTGAGAGCCTCTAATGATGTTTATGTTTGTATGTGATGGTTTCGCTAATTACATTGCCGACAGGATGGCCCCAAAGTAACGTTCTTCCATTCCTGCGTGTGGTAGGGTCATGCAGTCACAAAGTTTGCCAGGGCAGTCCACTGCGATGATTCCTGCCACAGTTTTTTGCACATTTCGGCGTCGGTGTATACTGTGTTTGCATGATTTTGGTACTTCAATCAAAAGAATTTGATCCTGACTTCTCCCCGGTCCTTTTTTAAGCTTCTATCCAACGAACGTCTTTCATGGCGTCCAGTTTGTTTTCCGAGGAAGGGGGGGCCTATCTCGGCTACCATAACCCGTCTGAATTTTTTGTAGCCGCTTCCTATGCGCTAGGAAAGGGGCTTTCCTTATGTCTTCAAAGGTGCTAAAATGACGCAATTTCAGCACATCTTCGACGGCGGAGAAAAGTGGGAGGTTGATGGCTGTGTTATATTATGTCCTGAAAAAGGCGTTTATTTAGTTTTCTTCACCGAGGGTAAGTTTGTTGTACAGCATGATGCCCAATATCCGGCTCATAGTCAGTGCCGGCATCAGTCTTATTGATACCTCTTTCACTCTTCCCAATACCCTGGTTTGGCATTTTACAAAGTGTCGTAACGCGTTAAAGATTCTCTCTGTTTTTGTGATAATGAGGACGCTTGCCTCGCTTCTCAGAAGGGCCATGCCAGGGAGTCTTGCTTGAGTGTTCTTTGGGAGGACAGCATTAAAACTTTTGTGATGTTTTTTTTACTCTGCCCGCGTCGTGCCATCACTTGCGTCCCCCCAGCACACATTGTGATGGTGATAGAACGCCTGAAAATTTAAAATCAAATTAGAAAAATTGGAAATAAACGCTATAAGCTCGGTTTACTTTCTTACTAGGACACAATTTTTTGTTTCTGCTCATAATCTAGCACTTTCATGTTTTGGAGACACTGGTGATCATCCCCCACCTTTTTAATTATTTGAAAAATGTAAGTGTCGGCATCACTTACGACGAGACATCCGCTTTGCTGTGATGGCATCACTTGCTGGTGCGGCTGGCCACGGTCTTGACAGCCTTCTATTACTGACATAGCGTAGAAAAAACTTGACAGCGCAGCCGCAGTGCCCGCTTTATTCGCGTATGTTTTCGCGTGAGCCTTTGCATCTGCCTGCCTAAGTTTACCTTCCTGTTCGTAATGATCATGGACCACGCACGCTTGATGAACGCGGCTGATAGCGGAAGGGCAAGTGCCTCGGCAAAATGGAAAATTAGGCCTAATAACGCGCATTATAATGCACATACGTCACCTGTGCCTTCTTTGGCGTTCCATGTTGCGGGATTCCCTATGGGTATTCACTCAACGAGTATCTGCTTCAAAATCACAGTAAGCTGTGGGCGTATCGAGGGCATCGGTATTCGCTCTTTGGTGCACCAGCTTGCTAAGATATAGTTCTCGGCCTGCCGACTGCATTTGACAGCTAGGAGGAGCTCGAAATATGTCCCGTACAGAGTTAAAAAGGCGTCCTTCCCGAAGGGTTGGTGTAGTGGCTGTGGGTACCACGCTTAAATTTGCTATGCCCACATTCACTTAAATAAGCTATAAAGTGGAGGAGAATAGAGTCAGCTGAAACTCTGGTTGTAGCATCGGCTGCGCAATTCGGAGGTTGCGGTGCTCGCTCCGGTCCGGTGCTCAGCATCCACGGTACGAGAGCAGGTATTGCTTTGGATCAGTATACTAAAGTTTTGGCCTTGGTCCCACCCGGAGAAGCATGTTTTGTTGCTCTTTCTTTTTAAATAAATAAATAAATGAATAAAGCTCCTTCAACAGGAAAAAGGGATGAATTGCATGCCCTTTGCCCTCATTTGCGTGCTTGACTGCTGGCCTTTTTTTGTGATTGTTTGATTCAGAAGCCTTTGTTCTGTGGCTCAAGCAGGGATCTCTGAGGTTTCGGGACTGGCCTCACACGCACCACTGTCGATGGGGCCGCTTGGTCTCGATGCAACAGATACGCATTTATGGGGATGCTTGGTTGACGAGTTATCATGTCTGTATTACAATTCATATGTATTACCTGCAATAAATGGTAGTGTACGGCGAATCAAGCATTTTGTGTGCACGTGGTTACTAGTTAATCCGCCGGGACTGTAGAGGGAATGCTGAGCCCTCTGTTTAGCGCGCATCATAGCCGTGATCTAGGCTCGCAGAAGCGTACCCCGAGTAGTTTCTTATTATTGGTATCTTGTGTGTACTTTGTTCGCTAGTATTGTGCGACATTACCCCGTGGTTTTTAATAAAATTGCTTTAAAGAGGCCCTGAAAGGCGTTTTGAGCACACTAAATGAACTAGCGCAATCATTAGATTGGGTCGTCAACGTCACGTGTGCCAAGTATTACTCTTTTACGCGCAGCGGAAAGCTCACACTTTTGTTGCAAAGTTTGTCGCTTTTTTTCACCCTTCCCTTCGTGTTTTTGACGCCGCCATCTTCACATGTCTACGTCATCGATTCCCATATGTTCGTATTGAGCTAGACATCCTGCTATTGGGCGACTTTTTCACGCACTTCCGGCAAAGAGATGAGTCGCCTGCTCAGCGTCGGCTCGCCTGCTGATCTGCCAGTGTAGTGCCGGAGTGCTTGGACATTTTACGACAAACGAAACAAGTGTAAACAAACTCTTAACCGTTTGTATTGAATGCAACACGGCCATAACACGACATGGATATTATCTTACCTGAGTACGTTCTATATAAAAAGCATTGAAGCCCCGTGGCACTTCTTCCGTGCAATCGCAGAGAACCCCTGAGCCGAATGCCCCGGTTTGACGCACACATTTTATTCAACTTCAAAACAATCCAGAGATGCGTTTCGAACGAACACAACGTCACAACATGCGTTGCAAGTCTGAACCGCGATTGACAGACGATGGGTTGCCTCCTCCTGCCCGTCGTAAATTCGGCACTCACCTCGCGCGCGGTTTGCGGCGACGAACCGCAAGTCACTTAACTCTGGCGCACAAGCCGAGATGGCTTTTAGCCACGCACACTGCGCATACCCCATGCGAGGTTGAGTCGTACGTCGCTCGCGAAAGATAATCCAGAACATGGGAAGCACTATCCACCCGCAGAAGCACAACGTCGCATTTCATCGCGAAACAAAGGCGTCCACAACACACACACCATCGCCTCCTGTAATGCCAAACGCATCTCGCACTTCCCAATGGGAGTGAGTTGTACGCCTGCAGTGCCCACATGTCGCGAGGTTGGGCCCCGAGCTGAACCCGGATCACGGAACCGTAACGGACTTCTAGAGTGGTTTGTGCCTTGTTGCCAAGGCAACCGATGTTTGAAATTGTCAAAGAAAAGGCGCTCGCTCCTGCGCTAGAAAGCTCAGAGCCGCGGCGGAGCATGTTTTGCCAACGTTGCCGCTCTCCACCACGCGTCGCCCCAAGTTGAACTGGTCACATGATTGAAGCGTTTTGTGCACGGGTTCTGTATCGGTTTAAAATGTCTTTTCCACATGCCGCCGGCAGGAATTACCACCGCCGCAAAATAAGACCCGGCACTAGCGGGGCCACATCTGACACGGCGCTTTTTGGATTAGCAGTGCGCGGTGCATCAAATCCTCCCCGTGCGGCTGGGAGTTCGCCGATAAAAAGTCACGTGCCGCCGATAGCAACTGCAGCAACGTACAACGTGAAAGGGCAAGGCCAGGCCGCCGCACACATGCGGCCAGATTTTTCGTTCGCTTTTCCAGCCTTGAGCGGAGTGCGGGATTCATGGTGTCAACAAAGCTTGCCCGTAGCAGACGGCAGTCTGAGCTGCGCGATAGCGGAAGTACGTCACCGCTGAGGAGCGCAGCATCATGGGAGGCAAGGCTCGCGCGCCGTCAACAGCGGAGAGTATGTCGAAAGGAGGAGGAAACGCGGAGTGACGATAATGCGCGGTTTTGGATTTACGATTTCTCACCTAATACTCATCGCTTTAACAAAATTCTTTCGGGAGGAGATTGCTAATACTGTCCTTTATTTGGTTACATGTACATCCATGCATCGGCGGAAGGTATTTCAGGACCCCTTTAATACCCGAATTCAGTATCTTGAGTAATCGAATTAAGGACGCGATCAGTAAGTTAGTCCGTCTTCCCTGCAATATTTGTCCTTCTATAATATTTGTGTTCAAATATAAGCGATTAGACCAAAGAAAGAAAACAGTTCTGCTACAATGGGAACCGTGTCTTACTGTGGAAAGCTAAAGGTTTGTGGTCGTGGGTGCAGATGAATTTGCACTGGCCTTATAGGAAAGTGCGACATCCGTGCGTTTCAGTGATAACATTTCGAATACGACTACGATAGCCACGATGCCCTCCTTGAAAGTTTCTGTAGACGAAAGGGGAAACATTATGACCAAGGACTTGTACAGTGCTCACGGATTGAAACGCGACACCGCGAGCGCGCGGCCGCTGGTATATGCAGCGTCGCCCGCGGACGCCCGCGGAAGCTAGGCGTTGCACTTTGGCACACCGCGAGGATGAGGGCGTCATCCTCGCGGTGTGCCAAAGTGCAACGCCTAGGTTCCGCGGGCGTCCGCGGGCGACGCTGCATGTACCGGCGGCCGCGCGCTCGCGGTGTCGCGTTTCAATCCGTGAGCACTGTACATATTGATGTAGTTTGAGACACCTGAGTAAGAACAATTTGAATAATGCTTCGCTAATATTCCGATGTAGACCACGGAGGAGCATGGGGGTTGGTGGAAAAAGCGAAAAGGGAAATTGAATAGCATAGGTTTTCTTACTATTGAATGAAATAAAAAGGGTTACCCGGGAAGCGTGCGCAGTGATGAAGAAATACCATTAAGCTCCTGCATTTTTAACGTGTTTCACGATATGACAAGATAAAAAGATAACAAACCCACTGAAAGACACTAAAAAACATTTTTTGGTCATTGTTACGGAATATTAGGAAATAGCTTCTGTGAACTGTTCGGGATCTTTTTCAGTTCAATGAACAAGTTCAAGCCATAATCATACGTATGTTCGTTTTTTCTTTCAGCTCACGATGCACATATGAGAGCACGCAGAAGCAATTTTAGCTGGAGTGCGTAGCTTTACGAGCGCAAGTCGGCGTAAGTGACACGAGAAAACCCGGTGGCTTTGTTTTCCTCGCAGGTGCCCGTCACCCCAGATGATGACGAGGACGGGGGGATGTACGACGACGTGGATAAACTGGACAGTGCCAGCCTGGTGCACCAGTACATCGATCGCGTGGGAAGCCTGAGCACGGAGCGTGAGCCGAGCTGGCACTCGCTCTACCTGTCGCTCAGCGAGGACCATGACCAGGCCACCACTGCGGCCGCCGACGGGGACCTCAAGGTGGCTGCTGCCGCCGACCGGACGTGACGAAGGTTGTCCCTCGTCTGAGGGAGGTAGAACTGAGCGGAGGGCTGAGGAAGCTCGCTCTTCAATGTAAAGGCAGTAACTGGGAACAAAACGCAGGTACGTTGGGGATATACTTCATTCGTGCCCATCAGGGAAATTACCAGTGACCTTGCACAGGTGGCAAATAGCATTATTACTAAGAGCTGGGTAAACATGTCGTCCTTCCTGTGATCAGTAAGATTACGAATAACGGTGAACTTGAAAGGAAGCCAAAACATCACAAAAAACGTGCGATCGTATGAAAGACAAGATTTTCCATATCAGAATGTGTTCCACCGCCATTATCCATCTTACACTGAAACGAAAACAAAATCTGATAAACCGAGTATACACAAACTGCAGTGTGGACGAGTTTTCTAAAATTTTAATATGGTCTTTGCTTTAGTGCATGCCTCGAGGCTTGAAGATATGTTGTTAAGAGGCATGAAGAAACAGGTCTCTGGACACCCCGGTTTGTGGAATAAAGAGGAACCAAACCAAATTGTTAGGCAAGATTTTTCTTTGTATCTAGTACTGTGGAGGGAAAGGTGCACACAATGTTGGGAGTTTTAGACAACGCCATAAAAGTGCTGTTAATGTATGAACGTTTTTGCGGCGTTTATTTGTGCCCAAACACCTAACATGTTTCCTTTTTCGAACGCTCAATAATCTGTTTTTGTGGCACAAGGGTTAATTTGTGGCCTCCTTTCCCTAACAAAATCTAGAAGCGGAACCACCAAGATGACTGAAAAAAGATAAACAGTGTGTTTCGATCGGGTCTTCATCGTCTATATGGCTGCAGGTAGGAAAAAAACGGGCAAGCATGACCATGATGCTCGGAAGCGCAGAATTGGTTGTTGTTCGAGCAGAATGAGGTTGTATGTGCTTAGTAGTCTTGTGTTAGTTCCAGTCCTGAAGGTGAGAGTAATCTACCACTTTCTTTGAGCCTTTGCGAAGACACGCGAACCATTTCTACCCAATCAGAGTGAAAGCCTCACAGGGCGACGGGCCCAAATTCTGAGTTGCGCCAGCTGTACGCCATGGGACGCTCTTTAGAAAGGTCTCCGTCGACCCCTTTCTGTAACCCCGTATTCGCTTACATTTTTTCTTGATTCCTTTCCCTTTATCATTATTAACCTAGGCTCAGAGATGTGCTAGTATGCAATATGACGCCTTCGAACATCTATCAAGCGTCTTTTGCCACCGCTAACACGTGGCTTCTGAAACAATCCATTAATAGGACATGTAACTTGTGATGTAAATTACCCACGTCAACCTTGACGACCAATACGCTGCGTGGACTTGTGTTACCTGATAAAGGGTCTCAGTTTCCAACATTTGATCGGAACCAATCGCTATCATCCTTATCGCCTTCACCATCATCATCATCATCGCCTTCACCATCATCACTCTGGCTTAGTCTGCGTGAGTTGATCATTCGGTACAGTCTCAATGGAAAAAGATTGGCACAAGTGATTCATGACTGGAGCCGAAAAATCTCGACACGTGGCGCAATCGTTGCCCAGCGCGCCGATAGCGAGAGTGGCAAGCACGTTCCATTTTCCAAGAAGCGGTGGCTGGCAGAAAGCAGCCCATCCTGCTGTCGGCCCATTCGAAAGCCCACAAGCCCACATTCCTTATCGACAGACATGCCTATGCACATGATTTCTTTTTTTTTCCAGAGCTGCCAGCTACCTTACCGGCAAATATTTTCTGGACGACGCACTGTCAAAAGCAGTGGGTGGCAGTGCTTACGTCACAGGAAAGCAAGAGTTTAAAACCAGGTGTGGTTCGAATAATTTTTATCAGAACGACAGACGACATAAGTTGCAAGCTGTTTGTGGGAGTGCTTAGCGCCGACCACCCCTTCTTAAGAAAATGGAATGTGCCTTGCGCTGTCGCTGTAGGAGCGCTAAATGACAATCGCGCCGCCTGCCACGATCATTCCGCTCTAGTCATGAATCACTTGTGTCAATCTTTTTCCGTTGAGACTGTACATCTGATGCCCCTTTCCAGCTATTCGGCAATTCTTCCGGGGCGACGTGTCAACTACAGGTAACAGGGTAACAGGTAACACCCCTCAGCCATCAGTAGGAATTACTTCCCCGTCTTGAATATGCTGAAAACGCAAGCTAGACTACTTTGTTTTGCAAACTAGATACCCACATTCTGTTAGCTGCATTATTTTCATTGAAGACGCCTTCTGTGTGTCCATGAAACGTGCCGCACTACTGCCATAGTGGAGCATTTATTTCTTCCATTGCAGATATGGCGACTTGTGGTAATAAATTTGCTTAGTACACGTTTTTCAGCGTGAACATCGTTGTGATGCGACGAATTGGCCGCATCACAAAAATAGCTTTTATCGCATACTATATGTAGAGAAAACGCCTGTTGGGGCAGAAAATATTACGGAAAGGAAATGTTTTTAATGGGAGATATCTCAGTGCCATTGAAGAACGGAAAGTAGACAAAGCCGACTGTCACCGTTTGGAGGGGTGCTGACCAAAAGAATGGGTCGTCAACTCTGTCGAGGAAACATACACCATGACTCCACAGATCGCCAGTGGCGATGGGGTGGCCGTTTGATGCGGCCATTTGAATCTTTGAAGATGGTGGGCAACACAAGAAAGAGAAAAGTTTGAACAAGGTTTGAAACTTTGAACAAAAAAAAACTTTGAACAAGAAAACTTCGAAAGAAAACTTTGGCCTCTGAGTGTTGCCAATGTTTCGGCACAGAGACGCCTTCGTCAAAACGATATATATATACATATATATATTGTGGGCACTAGTATTGTTGGAGAACGGGAGAAATATTCAGTGCAATGTACTGTGGTGCATTTTTTGTTGCAGCTTATTCCCAAGTCACCGCCCACCACCTTCGTGTCCCTTGTTCGTCACGAGCCGGAACGACAACAAAGCAGACATTGATATCCGCGCCGCATGCATCTGTGGATGTATGATTTTTATTGTACCTTGGCACTTGAAGTCGCCTAAGTGTGGGTCATGCCTGTGTCGAGCAACTCTCCCCCATTTCAAGGGTGATTGTACGCAGCAACCTTCCGCTACTTTTTCAAGCATATTCACAGCGGCAGTAATGCAGTACTGGTTTTGTGCTCATCGGGCATATAAGAAACCGACTTTGTTGAGCTTTAGCACAGTTGTACTTAACAGTGGAGGGTTTTTTTAGAGGTCGGAGCTCATTGTATACTTGCTCTTGAATCTGGAAGCTACTTTGACTACCCCGAAACTAGCTTTTCTACATCCCGCTCGTTGCGCACACGTAATCACGGGGGTATCGCAGAGTGTGTGCTGTACACGCCAGAAGAAGTTGACCGTGAGAAAAAATTTCTTTCGGCCTGACTTGCATACAGAAATGGCTGCGACTCCAGTGCCCTGATCAATAAAACTTGGCCTCGTAGAAAGACCCCATATCACAAAATGTCGGAAAGTAACTAGGTTCTTGGGAGATAAGACATCTGAGACAGATTTGTAATCACAATGTACGTTTGTCCAAAATGCCTATCATTCGTAATTTGCACTAGTCGTTCTCTAATTACTTCGCTACATTGTAGCTATACGATTTTGGTAACTGGTTAAATTGAAGAAGACAAAATCCAGGACTTGACCTTATTATGGCACAAATCAGAGGAATAATGGTAAGTAGGTGCTTTAAAGATTTTGTGCGGCACAAACGTATGCCTCATAGCTGCTTGTCATGCGTAAAACACACATGATTAGCTATTTCAGTGTGCTTTAATTGTCCATTAGGCCACAGAAACCCCCTGGCAACATCGATACGTTAGGCAAGAAGGTGAAGGGCGCCTTCCGTCCTCATTGTTACGATCTTCAGTGCACCTCAGTTTAATGTTGCACCGGAAATGTGAAGTAAGCGAATTATTTCTTGAAGTTTTGGACTCTCCTCGCTTTCATTCAATAAAGCAGTTTCGTTTCATTCAAGATAGAACCGATCCTTAAAAAGCCAGACGCTCTACAGCATAATTAATACAACAAGCAGCAGTGGGCCGAGTACCGATTTGCAGTGAAAGGTACAGATAATACATTATGAACATACTTATAAGTACCACTCTGGAAAAAAATGCGGAAGCGAGGTTATATACCATACAGTCTTAAATTACGCACAAGCAATGTATGCTGCAGGCTGTCAGGAGCATCTAGTACACCGAAACATATGTAGAATTTCTATGACCTGTACGGGACACCACGAGGACGGCGCTATTTGGGATGGCTCTGGAGCCCAAACTTGTTTTGTACTCATATAACCAGCGCACCACGCGAGATGCCAAACGTGGTTGGGGAGCACTTCCAATGAATTACTGAGGTACGCGCGCCTGCAACAATCCCATGGTGCGCGCATTTCGAGTTCATGGACGCAACTGTGCCGGTTTCCCATGGCACGCATTTGCGAAACAAAATAATGACGGGAAAAAAGTAGGGGCCGGCACACTCAAAGCGTGGATTTCGGGGAAAATGTATTTGAAAAGGAATCAGACTGCGTAGACTCTTTTATTTGGCGCTGCCTTGATCGCTTCACGATTAAAAACTTCAATAATATGGTATTGCTTTTGAAAATGGTGAAATGCACTAATATTTGTGTAGTTTACGTATGCGGCGTTTTGAAGCACTCTGGGTGGTATAAATTAGCTCCCAATCATTCACCGCGTCATTCATGTGATTTCTGTATTATTAGCGGTTGCTCTATAGTTGTTGAGCATCAATCGAACGGAGTTTTTTCGCAAATGTCATACCGGATTGATGAGGGTGTTATTTTAGGTTTAATACAGGCGGAGTTGTAACAGCATAGTCCATTTTGAGAAAGGGACGGTCTCTTAAGAGATTTAAGTTAGAAACGACTATTCGTAATGATGCGGATGGAGCACTCTCCCGCTTTGGAACTATTGAGTGCCCTTCAATGCGAAAATACATTACAGATTTCACGCTCTGCAGCGACCGATACTAATGGAGTTTTGAATATGTAGCATTATGAATAACGTCAGTGGGGAGTGTTTGAAGCCTTCTCGGGGATAAGACGATACCCTGAACTATACAGGATTTCGAAACGCAAACTTAGACGCCTGACGCGAGCCTTTTTTTTAGAAAGGTACAGACTCCCAAATTTTTAATAATATAGCAGGAGCGACGACTGATCGGCATGTCAGCGCCTTACCACGGTGTTCACCCGCAAACTTGGCGAAGGTGCGCGCACGCGCATAGAGCTATCTATTGTGGGAGCGTCAGGAAGGGAAGGGACCCTGTGCTCGCTACTTTTTTTGCTCGACTAGTCAACCAACCCCATGCACATGACATCTCCCCGTGATCCCAGTGTTACTGTATTTTATCCTCTATATCTCTGATATTCTCGAACTGCACTGAAAACATTAGCGAGATAATTAGTAAAACAATAATTCGTGATGTACTTATGATCACTTTTTCACAAAAGCTGAATTCACTTGTGGTTTTGTAGCTTTTTTCCGCGGATCTGTAGCCTGCGCTCAGTGAAGGCGCCGATTGGCTAGTCGCTTGGGGAGCATCCGCGGCACGGGAGATTTTTTTTGTCGGCGAAATTCGAACGATAGCACTTGTGGCACTAAAAGTTCTCCCCGAAGCATAATGGTTTTCAGGTCGCTCCCTTTTTGCTGGCTGAATCACAAAACACAATTACCAGTGAAGTCATTACACGAGCGTAACTGGCATCACAGTGCCGCCCAGTCAGCTTGCATGGAGGGAAGATCTTCGGGAAAAATGGCACAGCTTATTCAATTGCATGTGCGCAACGGGCTTATAACAGTCCATTATTCAACATCACGTGACCAGGTCGAGCGGTGTGCGTACATGGGAGGTAGCTACAACATGTACAGGAGGTATACGTATCTTCAGATCGTGGCAGTAACATACGTTCACAGATTTGGTGTATTATCATTGGAGAGAACAAGATTCGGTGCAACACTGTAACTGCTGCGGCAAAGTGTCGAAAAGTGTAAATGTTCACTTCGCATTGTTTACCCCGCAGGTGCTGCCGCAAAAAAAAGGTGTTCGTTAATTTATGTCTCATATCACACGTGTTTTGCTACTTGATATCCGGAAGAGCATGGCAAAAAAAGAGCTGCAGCTGTTTCTTTGCCACTCTCTTACGGGTATCAAATGTTTTACATGTACTACATATGCTGTCTGCTTGGTGTGTACAGGCCTCTCGCTGCATTTTTACAAAACATGTCATTGTGAAACTTCTTGCCTAGTGTTGAAATTTTCATGCTTTCGACTGGAAGCGCCGGGATATGATGGTTGCGGGAACATGTCAACAAAGGGGTATAGTAGAATGCTTCGGGGGTATTAAAGCACCCAAGGATGTTATTTTGTATCCCCAGCTGCAACGACAGTTGAACCGAGCATAAACTTCCCTGTAGTGACACGCTTTAAAGTGGAGTGAATGTCTCGACGTTTTCTGTGAGTTCGTTTGTTGATAGTGCGAAGGGTTGGCTTTATTCTGCTGTTCGACTTCTGCATGACCGTGACGAGATGGTTGATCTAGTCAATTCCCATGAGCTCAGGCATATCACTGATGGAGGTTCCTCTATGAATGGTTATTCATATTTATATTGTATATGTATAATATGCATATTATATACACATATTTATATACACATGTACTTACTATTGAATACTAGTCGAATGAAGTGAAAAAGTGCTAAAATTACATTGATTTTCTAAATTTTTGCAGAGGAGTATAAATGGGCAATCAGGTTGCGAAAAATCGCTCGCTAGTTTGTATGTATGGATGTTGCACTAGCTTTCATAAGCTTATCAAGGCAAAAAAGCAGAATAAAATTGCACAGCCTTTTCTGCTACCGCTTCGCCTGTTCGAAACAGAGAGTTGCGATGAACCGTAGCCAAAAAATGACAAAAATCCCCCTCGCGAGGGGCACGATCAAATGCAGAGCATTTCCGGGGGCGCACGACGTTAAGTAGTTTGCGTTACGTTAATGTTGTTGCACTTGTGGCAACTGCTGACGAGAGAGCGCTCGTCAGCAGTAATTTGAATGAGTCAACGATATAAGGCGCGTCCGTAGCGTCCCGTTCTGTATCGGCTTTGTGGCGCAGTGGGTAGAGCACCATGTACATTGCGTTCCGCCCGCAGTGTCGAGGGACCGAAACCTGGCGACGGATAGTATTTTTTTTTATATAGTAGGGAGGGGTGCGGTGCGGACTACGGACGTCAACACGGGTGACATCGTGAGTTACTGAAATGCTCTGCATTTAATATTTACGGTGGTACAATAACCACTGTATTTTTTAATGAACTCTACTTGGAGGGAGGCCGAGAACTGAGCCGCTTTGTTGGTTGGGTGGCCTAGGCATTGTTCTCTCGAATACGATGCTGCGAGGTCAACTTGGGATGGAAAATCTGCTGGACAAGGTATGGATGGACTATAACGCATGTTTGACCATGATTGGGCGGAGAACGCCACCACGGCGTTCCGCAGTGCCTTGGTATAGCTTCTTTAAAGCCGTTATTTCATTTCCTTAAAGACTGGGCACCTTCATTGTTTGCGAGCTAGCTAGCACCATGAAAACAGGCCGTAATACTGAAAGAAAGAAAACCGGTGCGAATTAACGATTCGGGTATGAGGCGCCCTCCACTGCAGCGCGCCTTACAGACCAAGTGTATCTTCGGAGCGTTAAACCGGCAACAATTGGAATTTTAGACAAGGAAAAGAAGTAAGTATTCGGGGAAAGTAAAAAGAACAAACGCTCGCACATTCCTTCCCATAATGAAATCTTGCAACGCATAGTAGAGGTGTATCAGGCACACGAAGCAATCTGGGGAATTAAATTCTGCTAGAACTGTACAAGGCACTCACGGCCGCGGTGGTTGAATGCGGTGTTTCAATGGTTGACGGCTCGATTGCCAGCCGTGGTGGATGCTTTTGTTATGGATTTGAAAAATGAAAATGCCTCTTCATCGAGATAACGTCCCAGTTAAAGAACCGAAAGGGTTCTATAAATTGGTCGCAGACCATTTTTTCGTATCTACATGGCCTCATAGCTGCTTTTAAGTGCTAGTCTGAGCACTCAGGACGTTAAACCTGCTCCTTCTTCGTGTGCTCTGGGTCAGTGTTTTCGCTGTCTTTTCTAAATGAAACATAAACCAACTCACTCATCAGTAAGTACTGCTTCTCATCATTGACCAGCTTGAGCATCGTTGCGGGACCCCAATTTGAGCTTCAATGCCACGCTAATGGGAGTGAGTGCACAACGATTACGAGGCAACTGCGTATACACAATTGGAGGCATTTTTTCAAATGTGCCATAAAGTTCCAGCTGAAAGGAAAAAGCAACGCAATACCACGTATTTTGAATATAAGAGGCGGCACAACGGTAGTACGACGGCGGGTATTGACTAATAGAATTGTCCACCGCATACTAACAGCTCGCTAAACCGGAGGAAGAGTGCCAGGCATGAAAACAATGCAACGGATGCCTCAAAGCTTCTCTTCGGTTCAAGAAAGATGGGCCGAATAGAAATAAGCTGCGCACACATAGGTGGTAGACACAAAATACACTTGAAGAAAGAGCAACAAAGCCCAAGGGGCAGGAAAAAAAGAAGACGTGGCATGCGCTGCCGTTCTCTTTCTAATACAGGGGAGAAAAAAAATGCGCGGCAATCCACCCTGTGAAGGTGGTTGGAAAGCAAAACTGTACACGACACCCACAACGGTTACCGATGCGACGTCACTTGAATTCACACGCGTGACTCTACAAGGAGGGAAACCAAAGCGAAATGCTGTTAACCACACCCTTTATTACTTCAAAGAGATATTCTTTGCTAAGGGAAAACCAATGCATGATCCATGAATGTTGGCTGGTGAGTGGTATTATTGAAGCACGTCAGTGAAAACTGTTTTTTTATAGAATGAAAGGAAGCTCCAACCCGGTGTTAGAAGATCGCACTTCTCCTCCGTCTCTGCCGCCGCCGATGGAGGCGGCGAGATCGGCGGCACAGACGGAGGAGAAGAGAAGTGCCATGCGGGTGTGTGAGCTTCCTTTCATGGTAAGTGCATAGCAGAGCTCTTCTTGGGCGCTCACTGCACCCAAGAAGAGCAACAAGGCGTCCCGTGGTAACGCTGTCATTCGCAGCGTACCCCAGAGGCTTCGAAAGCCAAGGGGTTATTATAGTCATAAGCGTCCGAAACTCGTAAACCGCTGGCGCTTGTCCTACATCTCCCCGTTGTTTAGTGCAAAAAAACATATAGGTATATTTCAGGTAAAATGTACGCAATTAACCTGCAGCGCGCGCGTTTATTTAGTTAGGAACGCTCGTTGGGTTGGTTTTTACGATAGTAAGCGAAAAAAGCGGCAGTGTAAAAAAACAATGGCGTGTTCGAAATGCGCAGAAAGGCTCCAGCCGCGCAAGAAGAAAATGGCATGTTCGAAATGACGCAGTAAAGCTCCAGCCCCGCAAGAAAAAAAAATTACGCGTCTTAAATGACGCCGAACCGCGCGAGGATATGAAATTAAAACAGGCACAAAAAGAACAGAACTCCCGCTGGCACAGTTTCCGGCAGGGGCCCGCGAGCACTGCGCAGGCGAGAAATTTGAATTGCATGGGGTGGTAGCAGTGAGTGGATAAAGGCGCTGCAGCCCATTATGGCGAATCACTGCTCTGCACTTCTGACAGCTTTCACATTGAGTGGACTGGCTTTAATTTTTCACTAACTCCTAGCGCATGCACAAGGCCCGCACACGGCCGGTGCACGCGCGTTGGGCGGAGCACACAGCGGTGCGAGAGGTCATGTGACGCTACAACGTGGGATTAAGCGAGAACGCAGAGGGTAAACCCGCAGATGTGCTCGGTGAGTGCACCGTCTGAACGCCCCCTCGCCCCCCTCCCTCCCCCCCGGTCTCCGCGTGGGCTCTTACCTCAATCGGTAAGACAACAGGCGCTCGCTCCCTTTCTCTATTCATTCCAGGTTCGATTCTCGCCGTTGCTGTTGCCGGAACTGTTCTTTTTTTTTTTGCGGGAGTTGTCTCTTGACACCAACAATTGCTACACAACCCTTGCGGGGTGGAAGTAAAAAGCTTCGCTTTAAAAAGCCGAATGTATGGGAAATAACAGTGGGTGCACTAAATCGATTTCTGTCAGCTACAGCTAACAGAAAGTGTAAAGCCTACAGATGCGCAGTGTTAATAATGGCAGTGTACGGCCCAATGTATGGGAAAGTTCAGTGTAAAATTTGGTGTTTAATGAGCCGAAGCTACATCAGGGCTATATATAGTACTATTGAGCAATGTCGGAGGTTAATTTACAGGTTACATGCGGTTCATCAATGTGCGCACAATCTATTCATTGCTCAGTGGCTTGTTTGCTGCGGCAACCCCAAATACAGACCTTGCGAGATCGAGGAACAGAGGTCTCTACCTCGTGAAGAACAGCAAAACGACAGAAGCACTGTCGCTTACTTCAAGCTCAGGGGCTTAAGACGTTTCTTCTTATTGCTTTGTAGTGCATCACTGGGCTTTTGCACAAGCCGTCGGAAGGCTCCTACATTGGCAGCAGCGCCGTGTGTCGTTAAAGGTGCCGCCCTGGACTGAATGCTTCACTTGTGCATATTGCCGCGTTCCTGGCTACTTTTCATTGCTGCAGTGTTTTATGTCGTGTGTGTATGCAGGTCAGATCGCATGCGGAAAATAAAATGTTTGTGGCTAGGAGAGGCACATAATTGTGTTATTATGCTATTGTATCACTATATTGTTGTGCGGGAGATGTGCAGTAGCTGTACTGCATGCTTTTTTCTCTTTCAGTACATACCAAACACAGGAAGCGTAATTGAGCCTCAAGAACTGATGCTTTGTATAAAACTGCTGAGAGACCTATTTACACTTGTTACAAACGTTATTTTTCCTGTTAAAATTCCCTACGAAAACAGCACACCATTACAAGTCACCTTTTCGTGGCCCTATTATGGTGTGATCTTTGTGCAGAAGGAGATTTGTAAGCTGTGATTTACTAGTCCCGTGCTCTGTCAACGCTGTGTTGCATCAATAAAGAATTAAATTAAAATTTGCCTTTGTTGCGGATAACTAATCGTCAACCATTGGCGGTGAACGCGAACACAGGCGGCGCTGCGAAGCACGCCTCCGTGACGTCAGCTTAGGGATTCTCGCATTTGTCGTCTGCTTCACTCAGGATCGCTCTCCCTGCTGTTTCTTTGCGGTCGGTCAACGTCTGATGCTTGTCCGCACCAGAATTGGCGTGTGGGTAACTTTTTATCACAATAATAGGCTCAAAATTGCATACACTAGCTCATGGTGTCAATTACAGTATAGTTTTGGATACCGCTACGGGAGAAACATTGCCGGCGCCACCCCATTCCTTGCGAAGCCGTTCCTGTGCGGAGCGCCAAGAGTCGGAGCTAGGCGTCAGCTTCTCATGTAAGCATTCGAACAAAAGGAACAGTCAGCTGCTAATAACCGACAACAGCGAAAATGGAAGACCAAAACAAATTCTAGGCCTTCAGGGCTGGCGGCTTTGGCAGAAGGCATCACGATTCCCGGTAATCATACATGTAAGGTAAAACAGTTTTTGCAACCTTGCCGAACGCTCGAACGCGTTTTGTCACATCACTTTACGTTGTCAAGGCATGAAAGTTTGCCGACATGCACTATGGACTGCAAAAACTGCAGGTTGAGTTCCAAATAACCCAGTTTGTATATACGCACGTGCTGAGTCTATACCAGGCATCTAACCAGTATGGAGGTTTATTGAGCGAAACGAGACACGTCTTCGTTAAATTTATAGTAACACATATATGTTTGTTAAGACCTGGAGGGATATTTCGGAACATTTTGCTCAGCCATATCTTCCCGATATTCGGATATGCGTTATAGGAAAACTGCACTCAAGAGGAGGATGAGGTAGAGGAGGAGGGGAAAACTTTGTTTAACAATTAAATCGATCTGGTTAGTGGGCCGGGTCCTCAGTCCAGGACAAGAGAGTAAAAGTAATTTTCTTCAAATCATAGAACGCCATCCCGAGTAGAATAGGATTTGTTCTTCGCGCCTGGAAGGGTTGAAAAGCAATAAAGAGCTACTTGGAATTCTTCGGTTTCGAGTCTTGTAATATATGCAGGTATACTATTTATTACGTTAGTTAGCGAGTATATCATGCCTTCAACACTGTAATCATGACATCATTGTTCGAGTTGAGAGTCAGTTCGTTATGATAACTATATAATTACGATAGAAATTCGCAGCACAAAAGCCACCTTCGAGTACTGTGGACCACGTTGTTTATGGCGCGATCGCGGTGGCGTAGCACAAACCTTCTCATTGTATTTGCATGTAAATAAACAAAGCACGCTGCGGATATGTACCTTCTTGCACGCAGCCGTAATGAAAGCCAATTTGTGAAGAAGGGAATGTATGCCATACAAAATGAAGGAAATATCCACACGACCTTTGTGAGGCTCCCAAACATCCCGAAACCTCCTAATAAGAAGTTGGTAACGGCAAAGAAAAATTAATGCGTTGGGCAGAAAAAAAAGCAAGAAACATTAATCCGATACAAGACAACAACGAAAGAAACAGAAGAAAGCCGCTTTATTTCCTGCTGTGCGATGAGCGTGTAGAGGCCGCTGCTTGGTACGTAATATTAGACTGTTGAGTCTTCATAGGAGCATCTCAAAAATACTGCAGGGAAGCCTACGCATTTTGAATACTTATCGAGAAGCTCTGATCGTTGATTCTCGCGAATAAGCAAGAAAGGACGAGTTACACACGATCTTCTGACCGATACTCTGAAGAAAGTTGTTCTCTATCTCTTCGTGTGTTGCAAACTTGTGGGGGATACAGCTTCAAATTATTCAGATGCGTCAGAAGCTGGCAAAATAACTGAGTCGCTAGAAATACGCTTTTTAACGCACTACAGCAACGAACCGGACGATTTCTAGTCCAGGCACTGTTGCCCCTCACAAGCGGAGTGTAGCAGACGACAGCGGCGCGAATCCCTAAGCCGACGTCAGAGCCAGGGGGCGCCACTCAAAGATCTCACCGCCAATAGCGCAAGGAACAAACGAAGACACATGTAATATGTACACGGCGCTTATCAATTATACCGTCGGTTACATCCATCAATGCTCGTCTTTAAAAAAATTTTCTTGATGGAACCCTTTCTCCGTTATCACCACTTAAATCCTACAAGAACATCGCATTTTTGGTCTATTTGGTTTAAAACCAAGAACAAGAACGGCATTACCTAATTATTTTAAAAACCATAATGATTTTCGCCTGTTAGAACACTGTGCGCCGTCTTGGCGATCTTAACCAACGTTCGAGTGGGTATCCAGAATTGGTATCCAGAACAAAACACGCGTGCCCCCAGAACCTGCCACCAACTGGCATCGTGTCTTTTATCTGAATACCCGATGTGGCACTGCACTACAGCCGCGGCCAAGACCGGCAATACGGCCCCCAGACTTCGCGCTAGGAAAAATTGCGTTGCTTTTACTGCTAGAAGAAATATGCACAAATACAGCAGTTTGGGTTCTTTGCAATAGAGAGGCGTGAACTGGCCCTCAATGTTCTGTTACACAAAACCAGTAATTACAATTTTCTTAGTACTTGTAAAAACAACACGAAAAATGTCATTTTATTCCTCTCATATCTCTGAATTATACGCAGTCAAAAAATCAGTCCTTTCTCCCTGGAGAGAGGGAAGTCCAGCGGAGCTGGCGATCTGGTTGTATTTGCTATGCAGGGTGTACCTATATTGGGTATTTGCTATATTTAAATTATAAGGGCAGTGGTCCCATCTCTACGTCGCAGGCTAAAGACACACATGATTATTGAGTAGAGAAAATGACGGTTTATGATAAGCATCTACGCCAATTACAGCGCTGGTTCAAGTGCACCATTCCGTATTAGAGGAATAATTGGGATGAGCGCGCAATCTTCGCTCTGGGGGCCGAAAGTATCTGGATGTCCATAGCGCTGCTGGTCACCAGGATCTCCCACAAGTAAGAGTTTATGCAACCGGTTCCGCTACATTTTGTCAGGCATGCGTGCTTGTCAATGACGCATGGTGCGCATGCGGCTGCGCTATTCGCAGAAAAGAGGTTCTACTTTCTGGTGCGTGTTACGGGATGGGGGTAAGAAATTTGGCTTGAGTCGAAGTAAAGCGAAATAAAAATCACAGGCCTTCCACTTTGTGAGACCGAAGGCGGCAAAGCTGCAGCTACGGTGGTTTCTCGAGTGTCGGGAGCATCCCCGGGTACTTCACCTCAGACAGAACCATGAAGTTCCTTCGAGTGCTGTTCTTGTTCCTCCTAGCGAACGACACGCGTCGCGTTTCTGCTCTCTTCGCTGCAAATGTCGTCGAAAGACGAGAGTCTTCGGCCGCCACTGCCACATAAATGCTTCTCTTCTCGTCCCCGACCTCCACGCTCTCTCTCTCTGTGTTTGTTTCTCGTCCAGCTCCCTCCACGTTAAACGCGGTGGAGGCTCGCTATAGTCAACTGAATTTTCCTGTATTCCACTCCGCGCACGTCATCTATTGGGAACTTTCTTTAGTATTGTTGGACGTCGAATGCCGCTCTTATGTCTAGGCTTGAGTTCCAGCACTTTTTGAATTTTGGGGTCATAAATGTTGTTTTCCGTGCGTATGTTTTATTTGATACCGAAAAAAACTCAAGCACATATCTTTAAATTAAAAGGACGCTGCTAGTACCAGTTATGAATTATCATCTCGCCTTAAATATGCCAAATGTATTTTTGATTAATAATGTTGACACATATAAAGTATGGTGCCCAATTTACTTTTTGCTTACTTTTATTTTGATTTACTTAGATAAGCTTCCCGTGTCAAAATTTCTATAAACTGTTTTGAGTCGGCCGCGGTGAATAGGAGCATAACAATAAATCATCCATCATCATTTTCGCTACATGGGCTGAGGCAATTTACACATTAATAAATATGTATCCGCCACAAAAACTGATGGCCTACGTCCAAGGAGACAATCGGCTGGGTTCTAGACATATGTAGAGCTTCGCTGTGAAAAACGTTGCAGTGGCATCTACGTCTAGGTCTTAAGATGTTGAACGCGAAAGCATTACTTCGATGCCGAGCGAGTGTTTTGGAAGGGGGTTGCTGCGTTCACAAAATTGCTGCGTTTCTGCTTTCCAGGTACCCAAGGGTAGCCAAGAGAGCAATACTAGCCTCAACGGTTTTGAATCGCCTTAACACAGAAAAGACACGCCATATACGCTTGTGTGGCTTGACATGTGGGCGTGAACGTTGCGGCTGCTTGATCCTGGTCAGTTCAGTCAGCTTGATCTTGGACAAGGCGAGAGTTTCTGTTTTTTAAAGTGCTTGTTGCCTGATGTCGTGGCTGGTGTGAGCGTTTTGGTTTTTCTTAGGGAGAGAAAGATAGAAAGCGAATACCTTCGTTGAGTGAGAAATAGTATGAGTTCGGGCAGAAAGGAGCCCGAAATCCAGAGCACCGGATGCAGCAGCTAGTTTCCCGCCCTCTCAACCAGGCCACGATGATATTGAGGTGACTACCTAGTCAAAGCTGAGTCCCATTTCACCACAAAAGTGGAATACGTAATATTTGAGTTGTTCTCCCCTGAGCATAACTGTGGACATGGCGACGTTGCGTGGGATAGCGCGCATATTTTCCGCATTTAGTAGCGCTTTCAAATAGCTTTGTAAGTTTTTTACCAAACATCTCCGCCCACCTACATCTATACATTGGTTTGCTTCCCGAGCAGAGTTAGTGTTTTTCAGCCTTGAAGCCTCCTCGTGGCATGCGAAGGATCGTGTTCGTGGTCATTGAAAGAGGAGACGTTTTATAATTTTTCGGGTTGTGTGGCAGTTGGGGTCTCAAGAACAGTATGTGAGTTCGCGTTCTTCTTGGTCAGCAACTAGTATCGGATCGGGACCCTGCGTCAATGTGTCAATGTAATTCGAACTTTCATTGGAAATGGGAGATTTCCGATGGTTCGGAAATCCGTCTGTAGCGATTTATGAAAAGCTGTAATGAGAGTCCGTAACAATGTTTGTGCTTTAATTTCATTGTTTCTCTATTTAGAGTGCCGACCGGATGGCTCCACTGTCTCCTTCTTCCATTCGTGGGGGGGTAGGGTCATGTAGTCACGAAGATTGCCAGGTTAGTCCGCTGCGACGGTCGCTGCCACAGTTCTATTTCACATTTATGTGTCAGTGTATACGTCTTTGCATGGTTTTGGTAGTTTATTCACAAAAATTTGATCTTGCCTTCTGACCTGCCCTTGCACAAGTTTCTGTCCAGCGATAGTCCGTCATGGCATCGAATTTCTTCTCCGAGTATAAGGTGACCATCTCGGCGACGAATACCCGTCGCTATTTTTTAACAGCCGATTCCTTCGCGCTACGAGAGCGGGTTTCTCGTCATGAAGACCAAATTAAACTCAAAGGTGTTATAAAGACCCAATTGGAGGACCACTTCGGTGATGGGAAAAACCTTGGAGCTTGAGGACTGCGTTGTATTGTGCCCTTATGAAGGCGTTTATTTAGCTTTCTTCGGTGAGGGTACGCTTGTTGTACGTCAGGATGCACAAGAACTGGTTCATATTCAGTGCCGGCATGAGTCTTATGACCGAACTCCTCTTTCAGTATTCCTATTCCCCTAATTACGAATTTTACAACGCTTCGCAGTGTGTTAAGGTACGTGGGCACCCTTTTAAAAATTTTGTAAAATTTGGACTGACAACTTTTTATTGGACATGGACCTTATAAATAACCGTATTTGATGACATTCAACAGCTAAGATCTGTGAAAATAATTCTATTGATACTTGTTTTTGACAAAAAATACCCCAACTTGGCTGTTACGGCAACATTCATAACTATTGAATGGGTCGCAGGAATTGCGAAATTTTCGGCGCAGAGGTAGCAACCTAATTGTACGATGCAACTAACTAGTATTTTTGCAGTCCGATATTTGGGAAATAATTTATAGTGAAAATTCCTACGAAAACAGAAAAATGTGCCATTTTTCTGTGCATTCGTTTATATAACTTATAATTACATCAAAACTTAGGATCCGTTTTAAAAATCCTAGTTCGTTGCACAGCCTAGTAATAAAGAAACGGATCCGCGAAGTTTCATTAAAGCGAATTCTTTAGTTTTAAGTTACAACTGTTCGCGCAAGAAGGAACTTAGGTTTTGAGTTTTGAGATAAACAAGAATAAATTTTTGCGATCCGTGTACAGACCAGACAATCTTGCCCTGGCAAGTGAAAATTCACCTGGTTCATAGCTAGGGCCCTCCTTAGCTGCCAGAAGTTCTTTTTAGTGGGGAAGCTGCTCTTGCTCGGGCCCTGTCCCGTCCCTCGTTGCTGCTGTATCCGGCACATTAATGATGATTGTGGCAGGATCCCCCTAGGGATTGGCCAACCAAAGATTGGCCGAAGAGGTCAAAACGTTCAACGCGTTCGTTGCTACCCAACAAGCAGGACAGGAAGAAGAAAAGGTTGTCGTTCGTCGCCTGCGAGCTCAAGACACGTACGTTTCGACACGAGATGGTCTTCAGAAGGCGACGGCCAAGGTGGCTAAAATGTCACACACCGAATTCGCAAACTTACCAATGGAGATTCTCATCGTCCCAAACAAGCCCTACATAATCACCACAAACATCGACGTCGTCGACGGGCTTGTCAACGGAGCGGTGGTAAGCTTGACGTGTCGAGTCTTTATATGATGTGCGGGCGAATGTTTCACGGTTTTACCGATAAGCATTTTAGCTTCGCCCCTCTCATCATCATTCACTTCGTGGAGATGGCGGGATTTTTTTTGGCTTTTGTTCGTGCTCGTATTTTCTGGCGGAGATGATTCGTCTCACCCATTCATCGGCGCTACTGGTCACTGGTGCAGCATGCCACGGGAGCGTGGCGGCGAGTTAGATGCCTTCTTCCCTCAAAATATCTGCTGTAATTTTGTTGCTATCGTTGAAGCGTTACACAGCATAATATAGACCACAAATTAGGATGAGCAGCCTCACGCGGACGTGATGGGAAACCAAGCCAAGTTGTGCAAAGACAGATGATAGGGTTTTCATAGCTATAATCCTAATACTTTGCAGCAAAGATAATCGAAACGGCACCTCACAATTGTTCTCCAAGTTCTCAAGCTTTGCAACACGCTCCCACATCTTGATGTCCGCGTTTTCTTCGGTTGGAGGATTCACTGTGGAATGATTGTCCCGAAACTTTCGCTGCTGTTGCCTTTTTAGCCTGGACTTGAGTACACCTGTTATTAAAACGTTGAGCCTATGGTATTCAGTATAATGTGCTGTTGAGCTAGTTGGTGCATTATGTATCACGAACCTATGGTATTAGTTTTTCTACTAAGAATATTACTGTAAAAAATTTCGAACAGTGCAGCATTCACAGCGGGAGCATAAAGTACACGCAAAGTGAATAACAGGGACGTTTTAGGGGTCCTGAATTTAAAGCAAAGTATAGTAACAGGAAGCCTTAGAAATTGTCCTTAAGTAATTTTTTACGCATCAGACTAAACGATAACAGAGAACTTTCAATATAGGCTGCTGATAATCGCTTCATTATCAGTTTCTCTTACTGCACCACTTAAGTTTCGGCTTGGCAACTATTCACCAGATGTCAGAATTTTGGCTATAACTTTTGAACCAACTCAAATAAGAACATGATTATTTCTGCAGATTTTTTTTGAATTTTTGGGGGCTCCCATAACCTAACGAAACAAATTGTATTCAAAAAATCGCCTTTGCAAAGGTGGCAACATACCTCGAAGAGTTTCTGTATTTTTGCGTTTATCAGAATGTTTATGGTGCTCCTCACATCATTATATATTTTTGTGGTGTTTTTTTTCATCCTAGCCGCGTGCTGCCAACAGAATATACAATAATGTCGATGTCGCTATTCTCCAAGAAGATCTAACCAAAGTACTTAGCTTTTGTAAATTATGCAAATGGAATTAAATGTCTCCAAGTGTAAGTATATGCGCGTATCTCGTAACAAGGCCGCGTGTCCAAGTTACCTCCTAAACACAACCACGCACCATTCCGTCCCTTCCTACAAGTACCTTGGTGTCCATATATCTAACAACCTATCTTGGAAACATCACATCACGTCTGTTACATGTAAAGCAAACAGGGTCTTAGGATTTCTGAGAAGAATTTTTTTCACAGCCCCTGTGTATCTAAAAAAGCTCCTTTATACTACCTACGTTCGTCCACATTTGGAATATGCTTCATCTATATGGGACCCTGGCAATACCACCCTAGTTAGCGAATTCGAGAGAATCCACAATCGTGCCGTAAGGTTTATATCATCTGATTATCGCCGAGCCACTAGCGTTACAAACATGAAATCGATTCTTGCCATTCCACTGCTCGCTACTCGCCGTAAGATATCGCGCCTGGCGCTTTTCCAGAAAATTTATCATAACAACTCCCCTCTTCGTTAACTTTTGATAACCCCACCATTTTATGTGTCAAATCGTACTGACCATGCGCGGAAAGTTGCCGTACCTCGCTGCCGGACGTCAACATATTTTCATTCATTCTTGCCTAACACGTGTCAGGAATGTAATCACCTCCCACAATCACTTGCATCCATTGCCGGTCCTTGCAGTTTCAAAAGAGCGCTTGATAATCTATTTTGCATTGACAGTGTAACAGGCTGACTTTTGTTACTTGATTTCTATTGAATCATGATACTGTGAACAGTTGATACTGTGAACAGTTGCATTTTGATGTTAGTTGCCTCTTGTTTGAAAACGTTGCTGTGCCTTATTCGTGTGTTTTTGTATCTTGTACACTGTTCGTCAGTGCCCGCTCCCCTCTGCAATGCTGTAAAGCCCTGAGAGTACAATAAATGAAATGAAATGAAAGGAGACACATGTTTACCCCGCACACATTGTGATGGGGAAAGAACAACGTAAAGTTCAAAAGCATTTTTTAAATTTGAAAATGATTGCTATAAGCTGGATTTATTTTCTTACTAGGATACATTTTATCTTGTTTCTTCTCAAAATCTAGCATTTTTCTTTTTGAGACACTGGCAATAATCCTCTGACCCCCTTTTAAATAGGTGACACAAGGTTGGGGCCTTCATTATTTACAATGAGACAGCCGCTTTGGTGTGATGCGCCAGGTGCGGGCACGCCCAGGCTTTCTACCACTGACAGAGCGTAGAACGAACTTGACCGCACAGCCGCGGCGCATCCTTATTCGCCTATCTTTTCTTTCGTCTCGGCCGTACCAGAGTCCTTCTGTGGCCGTACTGTCACTCTCTTTTCCACATGTCCGTTGATGCTGCGCGAATTTCAGGTTCAAGTGAGCCTTCGCATCGGCCTGCTTGCAACTTCCTGTTTGCAACGGTGACCTACTTCCGTGGACGTTTAGATGCTACGGCAAAATCGAAAACTTAGACTAATAATGCTATCGCGTTAAAACAGGTTCCGTTCGTCAGCGAGGGAGACGGGCGGCATGGCGGGTTCGACAACTTTACAGAGTCAGCAATGGGCGGTACGGATCAAAATTTGCGCGCGAAAGTGAATTGGTGTCAGCTAAACTTCTATTACATTTTCTCTGGTAAGCAACGTCACAAGATGATTCCTGGGTGAAGTTCGCAATGCAGCGTCTCACCTGGGAGCTGCATTCTACAGCTGTTCTGAGAGGCGTGTTCAGAAGTGGCCGAGGAGGAATGGAGAGGGTGGGCGTGTTTCTTGTTGGGGGCGAGTTTTAGAACAACGGGACTGATCAGTCGGGTAAATGTTCATGGGATGATTAATACAGAAATCCTGGAGTCAATGGCTCTGGCAAGAGCAAGCTAAATTGCCTCATGTTTGCGCGTGAAAGAGATTGGTGTGTCTGTGCTTTTCTGTGTGGCGAGTTACCGTTGCAGGGTGGGCTGCAGATGCTACGAATGCAGCGGTGCCACAAAAAATGTCGAGTGGTAGGCGGGGTGATTAAGTAGGCCGGCTTGAGACCCCTAGTCACGAGTTCCTTGGAAGAGTCATTGAATCAATGGTATGGTTGGGGACCTTCGCTCTGGTGCATAATCTAGAACTGCAGCCGGGGCCATGGAGTTTTCTCGTACCAGGCAATTTGAGCAAGGGTCTATGGAACGACATCCGTCTTGGTAATAGATTGTTCGAACATAGGAATAGCGTACACTACGCGAGCTTCACCGTCATTTCGTAAATTCACTGCCCATGCGGGCGCCGGCAAACTATTCCTTTCCCTGGCCGAGACGAAAATGGCAGCATCTCCACTCCGTGGATGATGGCGAGGGTGCGGAGTACGGGGACTAGAAATGACATCCAAGTTCCGCCCCGAGAGACATACAGGCGAGAAAGTAAGCCGTTTGAGTCTCGGGTACTAACTCACGGTCGTAACCCAATGGGTAAGACGACTCACACTAACTCTGTCTAGTCCGCCAGACGCAGGCTCGAATCCTGCCGGTGGGTGTGTGATTTTTTGCGATTGTAAATGCTATGCGCACGGATGCGGACGGACATTGTGCAGTCCTAAGGTACTCCGCTCCTAAAGAATATTTTAGCATAGCGTGTTCCGTTCCGTGTATGGTGTGTACGGGCAGGCGTACAGCCGGTTTGGAAGCTTTAGACAGCTTAGGTCCCGAAATGCTTTGAAAGATGTACGCTTCGCTCGCACCCATTTCATATACGTAAACCAATCGTAAATCAGATATCGCTTAATAAAAGTAAGTTTACAATTAGTGAGCACTGCGGGGTCACGACCGGAGCGGCGGTGGATGGCACCTGCTGCAACGTAGTCTACCGCTTTTTAAAGCGAAGCCTTATATTGCTAGGCTGAAAAAATTCGGCCGGTTGGTGCAGACAGAAAATTCCTACTGTGGAACACGACGCGCATTCGCAAAAAGCAAAAAACGAGCTTGGAGAAGCGTTATAACTAGCGGAAAGAGTATGGCTGGGTTTATAGATGGCCTAGCCGCACTTTCGCATATACTGACGGGAACGGCACATTGGAGGGAGGAAAGAAGATTCTCTCTCGGGGGGGAACTTGCGCGCAGCAAGCTACTGCGTGAGGCATAGCTCAAGCGGCCACTGCCAGCAAAAACGGCGGCGGTGCGGGCGAAGCCGTATATTACAGGTCCGCGCGTTAACAAGAGTTATGTTCTGCATGGACGGGTGTTTTTGTATTTCTTCGCTACATGGAAAAGCAGGGTATGGTACACGTGTTGTCAATACCTACTCAACCTAGGCTCCAGCCGGCGCAAACGAAAATACCGGTTAGGTTTTGAACACGGATTGATAGACGAGGCACCCGGGTTCTCTTTTGTTACCGCAAGCCACCAAAACAAAAAAGAATTCACGCATCTCTACGAAGTGAATCGTGACGAGTGGGCGATGCACTGGGGATCGTTCTTATCGTAAGTCACCCGTAAGAGTGCTTACTGCTGCTGAAACGATTTCCAATCCAATAGAATTGAATCCAATCCAATTCAATCCATTTCAATCCAATCCAATCCCATACAATGCTCATCACGGATGCGCAGCACGGCTGTCCAGGAGCACTCTCTCTCCCCTCTTTCTGTAACATTTTGTCAACCTTTTATTTTGGTCTTGTTAACATTTTCTGAACCTTTTGTTCACATATGTTTGGATTTACACGGTGCTGTTCCGTGAACACGGACGCCGGACAAGCCTCGGTCTTAAGGTGCTTTGCCCCTAAAATATTTTTTTTCTAGCGGTAATCGGCTGCCGAAGTCAAATTCTACCAAGCCTTTTCTGTTTGAAAGTCACCACAGCAAACAATTGTCGTTCTAGTGGGGTGTCTCTCTGCATTCGTGTATACTTTGGATGTGTCGGCAAGAGCGGCCCTGTGCTAGCTGTTCGATGTTAATAAACGAGATCCCGAACACTGCTATAGCATTACCCGCCGCGGTGGCTCAGTGGCTAAGGCGTTGCGCTGCTGAGCACGAGGTCGCGGGTTCGATTCCCGGCCGCGGCGGCCGCTTTTCTGATGGAGGCGAAAAGCAAAAACGCCCGTGTGTACGAGATTTCGGCGCACGTTAAAGATCCCCAGGTGGTCAAAATTAATCCGGAGCCCTCCACTACGGCGCGCCTCATCGCCTGCGTTGCGTCGGCGCGTTAAACCCCCACAATCATCATCACTGCTATAGCATTAGCAAGATTGAGCTCGTATGTATGATCACAAGTCGTATGACTGAGAGGATTTCTCAAATACCAGAATAACTAGGCCAAGCAAGGCGTATTTGTTTTCGACCTGGCCTAGTAGAGTGTATTTTTCGCCCCAAATCTCCGAGTGGTCAAGTTCCCGCTTCAAGTTTCATAGGTTACTAGGTAGAATCCCACGGACGTTTTCTTTTTAGAGGCATAAGGTTAATTTCTTTAGACGGCATGCTCCTACGTCTTGCCTTTGTTTGCGTTAATTAGTAAGTTTGCATTGGACCATCGATGTCAAGGCAACACTGAGCTTAAGGAACAAGGTGGTAAATAATTTAAAAATAGGTGTCGTTATGAACAGTCGCCCTGTTAACAAAGCCAGATGAAGTAGCCGGAAAGTTGTTAACAGAATCCGTTCGTATTGATCATGCTCTGTGACTTTGTCCAGATTGCACAGTTGACACTTCAAACACAGCACGGTATTTCGAAATTGGTCGTTACTGTCATCAGCAAGTAAAAAAAAAGGCAAAAGATGTTTTGCTGGTTAAGCTAGGGGCAATAATTGGAGCCCCTACGCTCCCGCAACTCCTAATTTTAATCGCGCCGAAGAAGCTGGAAGCTGCGTAGACAGACCCCACAGGCGGCCATGACACGGCCACCGTGATACGGTGGCACTGGCGAAATGCCGGTTTAGCCTATGGAACCAGCAGACGAGAAGTTCGGTCTCGAAAAGTGCTAACGCTGGCATGCCCGACGCAACTTGCTATGCTAAAAGCGCTGAATGTCTGGCTCACATGGTGAGGCTCACGAGGATCACGACGGTGCTGCGGAGGTACTTGGAGCACGCGTGAACAGGAGCACAGTTCGGTGACTCTTCATCTGAACTAATAACCGGCACAGGTGAATCATTCAGCCTTCCTTGATGGAGTTCTTGTAGATGAGAAAGGGGAATGCACGTTGGCGAAGACCTTGAGAGCACGACCCACTTTGCCCTCCACAGTCGTCGCGCTTAGACTCGGTGGTAAAGTGCCAACACATCTTCGTTGTAAGCAACATCGTCGTCATCCGGGGAGGCAAGTACTTTCCATTGTCTATGCTTATTTGACCGGATTCTCATCTCACTGGTTTCAATTTTCACCTCACTTGATCTGAAGCAGGGGCCTCGCAATGATCGGGACGGTCGCCCTCGACGGGGGCTACGTCACGAGAAGATAGTGAAGAGGGCAGTGGAACATGGCCCTGTGCTGCCCTGTTCCGAAGGAGACGAAGCTGTGCGTGACGCCTCGCCTGGATTGAGCTGTTTCATGACTGTCGTCCATATACAGCGCTTCACCCTGAACCGTGGATCCTGCCAGTTGTGCTACCGTCGCGTAATAATATGCATAGCAAACTGAAAATTACGCGATGCCAATGCAGTCAATGTAGGCCACAAATTGAGTCAAGAGATGCGGCTTCTGAGGCCATTACACCGCAAACAGAATGCTCTACAGGTAACGAGTCCGAGCGAGGCGGCGGATAACGCGCGGCATTTCCAGAAGGAGCGCAACTTCATCAGCCTGAATAAATCATACGCTGTTTTCACACGTTATGAGCGGCAAGGCAGCATGTCGTGGGATAATGTACTTGCAGACGTTTCTAACGATCCGCTGTAACCCTACCCAGAATGGAGAGCTGCGTGGCTCAAGATAATAGAATAATAAATTGTGGGGGTCACATTACACCCTCGTTAATTTATTTAACATGTCTGAAATGCCGCAGTCCGGGAATTTACGTCAAGGGTGGCCTCTGTCGAAATTTATATGTCATTTTTGAGCAGAATGGGATTTGAGTGCCGCACGATTTCGGCTGGCAGGTCGTTCTGTTCCTTCGCTGTGTGACTTAAAAAAGAGTAACGCTGTGCAGTTGTGCGGGTATTCTCAAGATAAACGGCGTTGGGGTGGTTAGCCGGGGGAAAGACGTGATGATGCGGGCATGAGAAGGTATGCGTCACACAATTAATTCAAGAGTTTGGGAAACCGGAATAAACTGCCGAGCTTTCACCTCGATCCCACACTCTGAAGATGGACAAGGCTCTTTATATTAGTGACGCTTAATGACGTGTCTAGGCTGAGTATAGAATCCTTGCTGCGCTATTCGGAGCCAATTAAAACATTTTAGACAGACTAGATTAATGTGGTACCCAGATGGCGGAACCGAATTTGGTAATGTTAGGCATGCTAAAAATTTTACAGAACGTGGAGCATGTCGTCAGTTTCGTCTGAGGTACCCAAAGACTTTGTACTCTTTATCAGGGATATTTGCTATGCGGGATGGCCAAGTTAGATCGCGGGTTATGTTTATACCTATATACGTCTAAAAATCTACGGGAGATATATTGGAACCACAAACAAAGTTTGGTGGAGCCAGAGATGTCCTGCTGGGGAAAGAAACGACGCATGTTTTCTTGATGTTCAAAGACATTAGTTAATTTATTCAGCCAGTACGAAACTTAATGACGCATTTTGGAAGATGTGCGAGTAATTAGGACCATTTATTGGACGATAAATGACACACTTAGCGAATAAATTGATGCTGCCGATAGCGTAGTGGCAGGTCGGCCATAAAAAACACAAACAGGAGAAGACCGAGGGCCGTCCCGCAGGTGACGCTCCTTGTTCATGGTTAGATGACAATTTTTTGATGCAGTTAAAAAGGACAGAGTCAAGATTTAAGCGGCAAAGTTAAAATAAGAACCTTCGTGAAAAAAAATGTTTCGAAGTCTAGGGAACAGCGCACAGACGAACATTATGATCGATACATCAACTTATTCCATTATTAAAATCGCTATTTGCGTAACACTTAAGAAGCATTTTTGAAATCTGTGCTCGCTGTAGTGAAAATAAAACATACATGTATAAGGAGAATATTCAGCGCTGGCGTAGGGGTAAAGCACTCACCTCGCGTGCAGAAGGAACGTGGTTCCAATCCCGGTGCCGCGCAATTCCCACCGGATAAAAAGAAATCCGTGCGTTGACGGAAGTGCACAAGGAGGCTTGGGGTGCGACCTGATCCCGGCGACCATTGCCGGTAACTCACTCCCTCACCAGCGCAGGATTGGCCACCGTGGTGTAGTAATGGCTACAACCTCCGATGACTACGCCAATTAAACCTCGGCCCTCAGTCGCCAGTGGCTCTAAAGCAACTGGCCATGGTGGTGGTCAGAACTGTGACGCAGAAGAGCGTGCTAAGAATCACTGGATCCGGACAGGCCTCCATTGGAATCTGAACATGGCATCGTTTACCACAAGAACGTCATCAAGCGAAGCGAGTCAAGGAATTAGACGGCATTAAATGGGATGTGATAGGGCTCAGTGAGGTTAAGAGGACAGGTAAAGCCTTAGCAGGGCTGGAGAATGAGCACGTCCTATGTTACCGTGGTCTAGTGGACAGAAAAGAACTGGGACTGTGATTTCTAGTCAATAAAAGCATAGCTGGTAACATACACGAATATTATAGCATTAACAAAAGGGCATCCACTCTTGTAATTAGGCTTAATAAGCGGTATAAATTCAAAGTTGTACAGGGCTACGCCCCTACAGCCAGCCATGATGACCAGCTGATTGAACGCTTCTATGAAGAGGTGGAATCGACAACGACTCAAGTAAAGCTGTAGTTATGGGAGACTTCAACGCTAAAGTACGCAAGAAGCAGGCTGAAGAGTAGGGGGTTTGGAACTATGGTCTGGGTTGTAGCGATAACATAGCAGGCGTATTAGTAGAATACACAGAACGGAATAATGTGCGCATCATGAATACCTTCTTCCGTAAACGGGAGAGACGAAAGTGGACTTGGACGAGCCAGAATTGGGAGCATAAAAATGAAATACCCTTCATACTATGCGATGGCCCTGACGTCGTGCAAAGTGTGGAAGTGCTCGGAATGGTGACGTGTAGTAACCGCAGGATGGTAAGGTCTCGATTTAGGCTAGATTTGACGAGTTACCGTAAGAAGCTAGTATGAAAGAAGCCGACCAATGAGCTGACAATAAGACGGAAAGTTGAAGAATTCAGGCTTGCGGTACAGAACCGATATTCAGTTCTAACCGAGGAAGCATAGTTTACGACACAAGAAGCGAGTGACAATCTTACAATCATTATCACAGAGTGTGCAATAGAAGTCGAAAGTAAAATCGCTGGACATAATACTGGTAAATTTTTCCAAGAGGCGAAAGATTTATTCAGGAAAGTGCAAAGCATGACAATCTCCACCCCAGCTGACAGAAGACAACTAGCGGAACTTTCGAAGTTAATCCATAAGCATAAGACAGCTGATATACGGAAGCATAATATGGAGAGGATGGAGCATGCTGTACAAAACGGAGGCAGCCTGAAAGCAGGGGAGAGCCGTACAGGCATAGGAAAAAACCAAATCTATGCACTGAAAGACAAGCAAGGCAATTTCATCTCAAATACGAATCACATAGTTACAGTAGCCTCTATAGAGTTCTATACAGTCGCTGTGACATCCATGATAATACCGAACGAGGAAGTAGTTCAGAGGATGTTGGCGTCCCCCAGTAACGACAGGAGCAGTAGAGAAAGCTTTGAAACAAATGCAAGGGGGCAAAACACATGGTAAAGATCAGATTAAAGCAGACCTCTTGATAGGAGGGGAGGGGGGGCAAATTGTACTAGAAAAGCTGGAAAACCTGTATGCGGAATGCCTAATGACCACGAGTGTACTGGAATCTTGGTAGAACGCGAAAATCGTCCTAATCCATCAGAAAGGTTACATGAAGGACTTCAAAAATTACAGGCCGATCAGCTTGCTGTCGGTCGTCTACAAGGTACTTTAACAAGGTAACCGCTAACATAATTTCTTCCACCTTATATTTCAGTCAACGTAATGATCAAGCATGGACTCGTCTAGCATAGACTCAAGTAGCACTCGATAAGCGTGGTTGGAGATCGTTCGTCCTGCAGGGGACACAACCAGGCTGATGGTAAATGGGAATAAACAATCAGGGTTTCATAAGGGCTATTCAACAATGGACAATATTCAGGCGATCAATCGGGTGATACAGAAATGCGCGGAGTATAATCAACCCCTTTATAGCTTTAAGGCATTTGACTCGGTCGGAACCTCAGCAGTCATGCAGGCATTGCAGGATCAGGGTGTAGACGAGCATTACGTAAGAATACTAGAGGATATTTACAAGTTGTCCGCAGCTTCCATAGTCATCCATAAGGAGAGCACTAAAATACCTATCAGGGAGCGCGTACGCGACAAGGAGACACAATCTTTGCAATGTTATTCACAGCATGTTTACCGAAAGTATTGAGAACATTGAATTGGGAACAGGTGGGCATGAGGGTCAGTGGAGCATACCTCAGTAACCTCATATTTTCTGATGAGGTTGCGTGGCTAAGTAACTCGGGGGACGAATTGCAAAACATGAATACCGCCCTGGAACAGCAGAGTAGAATCGTGGGGCTGAAAATGAATATGCAGGTAATTAAAGGTATGCTCAATACCCTCGGGTGAGCACAGCGGTATGGGATTGGTAGCGAGGTAGTGGAAGTGGTACGCGGAAGTGGTACTACTTAGGCAAACTAGTGACCCCGGATACCAACCATGAGGCAGAGATTACTCTCTGCCTCATGCAACAGTACTCTCCCACGGGACAGAAACGTCAAGTCTCATTAAAAGAGTTCTACTTAAATTGAGGACGACTCAGCGAGAAATAGAACGGAAGATGATAGGTGTAACATTAAGGAACAAGAAGCGAGCAAAGTAAACACGCGTTACTGAAATCTTAGTAGAAATGAAGAAGAAATGGGCGTGGGCAGGGCATGTAATGCGAAGGCAAGATGACCGCTGGTCATTAAGGCTAAGAGAGTGGATCTCTAGAGAAGGCAAGCGTGGCAGGGGGTGGCAGAAAGTTAGGCGCTCAAGACATTTGCAGGGATAATTTGGTCGCAATAAGCACGGGACCGGGATTTTTTTTGAAGATCAATGGGAGAGCCCTTTCCCTTGCAGTGGGCGTACCAAGCTGAGGATGATGATAAATAAGAAAGTGACCAGTTTGAGTAAAGATAATGTGTTTCACAACTTTACAGCATACGTTTATATATATGTTAGAGATGTCACACGGTGCTACGATTCTGCTGCGCGCGTGCTGGAAGTTTGGTGTAGTGCGGGGAAGTTTTGTGTGCTGGGTACTACCGCCCTTCTCTAACTTGTTTCGATAAACCAGAGTGCGTTCGCCGCTCGGGCCCACGCTGAAGGTGAATCACGGCCGCGGCAATTGCAAAACAGTCTGTTCTACCGGGGATCGATACTTGAATCTGCGAGGTGACGCCGCCAGCAGAGATATCTCCTCCCTCCTCTCTTGGACTCACCGTACGCCGGCTCTCCCGATACCAGGAAGGCGTTCATGTGTTTCAATACTTTGTTCGTGCTGTATGCAAAGGGATGGGAGGCGGCGGAAACGTTGCTGCTTTTGTGTATACATTCGACCCTCTTGGGTCTTCGAAGCAGTCGACTTTAGGGGATGCACTAAGAACGCCTCTTTGCCCGTCAGCTCCGTGCTGTTCCTCTAATTGTCGCTGTTCATCTAGCCATCCAGTAAACCAGTTTGCCCTCGGCTCTTTGTCGCCAACACCAAGGTAGCACTTAGGCTCGCAGCTCGTCAACCCCGCTACCACTACACGGCGGAGGCCACGGAGCCCAGTACGGGGATACCTGTGACAATGTAACGATGATAGCTTCAGGATGAAAAACATTTCTTGTGTATTGAAATTACTATACCAACCTTCCGTCTGATGACATCGCTCGAGAAGGCACTGGTTGCTGGAAGGTATGCGGCAATACGACCGCAGCAAAATCCTAAGTGTGTTCCAAAATTTTCGCATTTATACAGTCTATTGAAGCTTATCACGTCAGCTATAAGTAATCAGTCATATTTAATATTACTGTAAGGTCCAGAGATGACGTTAGGGACAGCAGGAAAAGCGTGGTGGGGAGCACACGGACATATGATTTATCTGGAAAGAGAACCAAAATGAGGAATTTAGTGTTTCTACCAGGGATTCAGCATTGTAACATTTCGTCGATCACATAACGTGGTAGATTGCGAATTTGTTGGATTAGAACCCTTCCAAATCTTTTTGGTGTGAGCCTGTAACATGCCCGGTACTTAAGACAAGATCATTCGCTTAGGGTCGCAGATGATGGGTCGAAAACGTTTTTTGGTAAGGCGATATTTTTCCCACGTGTTCATCAGAGTTGTTTGGGGGGCTAGTTGGTCATTTGATATAATGAAAAGGAATGCACCAACAAGGACGAGAGGGAAAGAAGAAAGACACAACATAGCGGAACACAGCGCTGTTCTGTGTATTCTTTCCTTCCGTCGCGTCTCTATTTAGCGCATTCCTTTTCATCATGTCATCCCACGCGTGCCGAGAGTTTAATGTTTGGCTGAGTGGAAGTGTGGTTCCTTTCTGCTGTAGGGCGTTTCTTTAGGTTATCGTGCCATGAAAAAATAGGACGTTGCGCAACGCTGGCAATAGGAATATAGGTATTTATTAGGTGCTGAATTTTAGTTTTAAATAGAATTATAGTTTTCAGCAGGAGAACGACCGTACATAGAGGATAGCTCGTTATTCTTTATCGAGTAGGGAAGTTAAAAATAAACCTGGCAGGCTTGATATATTGTGAGCCGTTCGTATATGGTATATGGCGGCCGCAAGCGGGCGGGGACAATGTTGAACCCAAGGAGGTTTAAAAAAAACTTATTTTAAAGCTCCTTGGTTCAACCCCTTCTTCCTTTTCTCGCAGCTGCTTCCGCTTCCTATGGTGCCACCACAGGCCACGGAACAGTAGTGTCCTCGGCTGCTGCCCCGGTTGAAAGACGTGAATTTCTTCGTCACCACTCAACCGCCGTTTCCTGTCACTTCAGTCTGGGATGGCGTTTTTGTTGTCCCTCGACGGATTTCTACTATCACCGGCGCTACCCTGGATCCATAGAGATAATATACTGACTCTAGAGGGAAAGCGCGCCGCTGAGCCAATGCATTGGAACCGTACGACACACAGTGGCAGACATGATACAACGATTTGAAGGTTGCCAGCTGAGCTTTTGCTTACTAAAAACGGCGAAAGCGATGGGCTGTAATCTGGCAACGTGCTACTGTGTCGTTTCCGCGTCCGGCTAGCGAAGCATGCCGGGATTAATTGTAACATGGCGGACCGCTGGCCAGGCGGATTTTGTGCAGGCGGCGTCGACAGCATTGCGTGGTTTTATCTCCTGTGAGTAGGTAACCGACGTGTTCTCGGTTCAGCGTGTGACTTATATGTACTGAGACTATTAAGTGCGAATGCACTTTATAAGCGACCCCAAACCATCCACCGCCGCCGGCGGCGGCGGCGGCGTCCGCAGTGCTCCTCTATATTTAAAAAAGAAACAGCATCCGGCGCCAGGTTTCGATCCGAGGACTTTGCGGCCGCAGCGCGACGCTCTACCGACCAAGCCACGGACGCGACGGTGATATCAGTGTTAGTGACGCGCCTTATATCTTTAACGCATTCAAACTACGTCGTCAGCGGCGTGCGTTGGCGACTCAGCGGCGTTATAGCGGCTTGATAACTGCGTGGTGTACACGTGATACTACAAACCCGATGGAAGAGATGGAAGAGAAGGCGGCGAGGCGGTGGGCTGCGGGGGCCGAGCGCAAGCGCCGCAAGCGGGCCGACAACCGTGCATTCGCACTTTCACATTCTCCCCCTCGGGGAAATGCGGGGGAATTTTTTGAGCAAGATGTGGCAACGCTCACACAACACTTGCGCGCAAGCTTGAATGCGACTGATCGCATGCGCGAGGACGCCAAAGAATCAGCTGATCCGTACTGGGGCGAACAGAAAAATGAATCTCCGTCATGATCTCCGAGCATTTTTGCGCTGTGCCGCTTTACTTGCCATTCTGTGACATTTTGCGCGTCGCTGAATGTTTTTCAAATGAAGTAAAGTGAACTGTGACTTTAGCTGAATCTAAAACCTTTATTGACACACACACACAAAATCCGTTATCTCATGGGCCAACGCTGATATTGCCGGTGAGTCGCGGACCTTTGAAGCACAGGAACGAAAGTGCGCGGTCGATCGCAGGCCAACGGAGTGGCAGAATGCATGCCAAAAAGGATGCGAAATACAATCAGCGGCGTGTCCCGTTTTCCTTTCTGTCTGTATTCGTCAAGCTCTAGCTGCTTTCCACCACTTCAAAGGGAAAGCTTGCGGGACTGAATGGGCAGTAATTTGCTGCACAGAGCGCGCGGGGAGAGAACATTGACGTATTGTCTTATTGTGACTGATTTAAAAAGAAACCGCATTTCGTTACCTATTTTTTCGTTCTACCTTTACGAACGTTTGCGCAAAAGAGCGAAGCACGGAGAGCTGTAAGAAGTTCCATGAATAAAACAACTGGAACGGAACGATTATAAAAGCTCCTTTTATTTCTCTTCCAACGGGAACGATCGCTGCCACTCCGTAGCTTGTAGTGAACTTGCGGTAGTCAAGGTCAGATCGGAATCGCTGTTCCGGCGTCAGTGCAGGGGCAATAGATAGGGTGCTTAACGTGAAGAAACGAATGACAGCCTCGCGAGGGCACTTGCTCAGCGCGTGCATCCGAGTTGTTCCAGTTGTACACGTTTTGCACGCACGCAGATCTGAGCTGGAGACTGCACACACACACTTCGCAAGTCAGGCGCAAGGGCCTCGCCCCTTCCTAGCACACTTCACGAAAATCGAAACCAAAACTGAACTACGCACTTACTCTTTGTTCGCTAATTAAAGCTTAATTACAGTAAAAGTTTTTTTATAGAGCTAGTTTAATTACTGAGACAATTATTTGTAACTATTTTGCTTCAGTTTGTTTTAGTTAAATAATTACGGAACAACTGTTTAGAGGACTGAATAAAACTGATCTGGCAACCATGAGAATTGTATCATGTCAGCGCCCACGATTCGTACGGTCCCGGAGCTCGCTTTACCCCCCTGCCTGGATCAGTCAATCGTCGTCGACTCCAGGACGGTGACGTCAGGCCTAAAGAATGCAAGAGCGCTGCATTCAGCGACCCATTTCAGTGGGCAATACGGAAGCAACTGGGCTGGCGGAATGCTGAACCTCTTCCTCCTTTTCGTGCAGTTCTTCGTCTGTTTCGCTGCTTCCGGTTCCTGCAATGCCACCACGAACCACGGAGCAATACATAGCCCGGCTGTTGCCAGGGTTGAATGAAACGTGAATTCCTTCGTCAACCCTCAATCACCGTTTCCTGTCGCTTCAGTCTGGGATGGCTAGGCGGTGCCTTTTGGCATATCTGTGGTCCGTAGGCGGATTCATACTATTGCCATCGCTACCCTGAATCAGACAATCGTCGTCGACTTCTGGACGGTGAGATGAGTCTTAAACAGTTCAAAAGCGTTGCGCTCAGTCACCAAGCAGCACCAACAGCGTCGGCGGAATGCTGAACCTGAACCACCTCATTCCACTCGTTCAGGTAGGTTACCGTAAGAGCGCATATCGCATTAGATCTAACCATCCTTCCCTGTTGCTGATGCCTTGCCCACGTACACTTGCTTGTTGGTGTTCCCATATGATGCATTGTGTTGGTCGCTGCTGTTGATAGGTGACATCGACTTGGACCCCAAAACGCTGAAAAGGGCAACTACATTGGGGTGTTAGGGGGACTCTGCTACACTTCCGGTAAACGCCTTTGCTCTTTCCTTCGCGCCTAACAGCACTGCGAAAACTATTGTTATCGCCAGCACCGAGCGGCACTGCGTAATTTCCTGCGTGATTCCCTCGTCCGTTTCTGCTTTGTTTTTGTTGCTTTCTTTTTCAAATTGGTTATCGAATGCGTTTATTGGTGCAGCAGAAGGAGAGCTCGTCAATAACCGCTACATCGCTGTAATGAGGTATTTCGAGCTATCGGAGAATGCCAAGACCGGGAAAGAGAGAAAAAAAGTTTCTGAATTATCTTATTGGCATAAAGTCATACTTTTTGCTGAGGTGCTTTGCGATCAACTAATCTAAGTACTGGATGTGGTGGTCGACTACGTTCTGCAAGCATGTAGGATTTCCAAAAATATTGAACAACGTTTTGCAGGGTCCCTTCAAGATATGTGACGCGATAGCGTTACTTCGCCTCCCAGGGAGCGTTTAGGAACGGAATTGCTGTATTTACAATCTATGCTTCACGAGCCCCAAAGGTTAGCGAAGCGAGAGGCTAACGGCAAAGGTGTTGAATCCCCGTATTCCCAGGAAAGACAGAGGCCCTCTACCCTCGTGTCGCTTAAGAGGTGAGCGAGAAAGACTGCGGAGGCCGGGTGTTGGTCAGTTTGAGCGAGAAAATTACTCTATTTACCCGATTCTAACGCGCCCCCGATTCTAACGCGCACCCGATTTTCCTGGCAAAAAAAACCGAAAAAACTTGCACCTCCGATTGTAACGCGCACGGGACTTTGTGACCCAGACATACGAATGCGAGAGAAACGGGCGATTTATTTCCCGAAGTAATCTCACTCATCTCGCCCCTCGTCGCTTAAACGCGGGGGAGCTGCTGCTGCCATTGCTGTTATCAAGCGCGCAAGTGAAACGATTTGACTATTTGTGTGAACGCCGATAGAAAAGCCTAGGCGCCTAGGCTTGCTGCGTCCGAAAAATCGTTGCTAAAAGCTTTTGCGCCATCTTGAGATGGCGATGGGTGGGACGAAATTTCCGCTGTTTCGTCAGTTTCGGTTTTGTATCCGATTCTAACGCGCACGCGATTTTTCGGCGTATTTTTTTCGGAAAAAAAGTGCGCGGTAGAATCGGGTAAATACGGTACTACATAATGATTTCAAAATGTCTATTCTCTAATATCGATGCCAGACTGAACGTTCCTGCTTTTTGCGAAGATAGAGAGGAGGCGAAAATCCTTTTTGAGGAAGAAATAGTTTGGGATTAGGAAAACAGGGTAAAGAGATGCCAGAGAGCTTAAAGGCGGGATTGGGTGTCTAGGGCCACAGCTGCAGCAGCTCTTTCCCTTGTCCTGCCAATTTGATCGCGCTGATCTTGAGGTAATGAGCTGGTCAAAGCTGCCTCGCATGTTTCGATGGAAGTGGCATATGCAATGCTGGAGTTATTAACGTGACAGCGTTATTAGGCTTATTCTTCGATTTTCCCGTGCCTGCTAGCCATTCGCTATCAGCCGTGCTCATCAGACGTCCGCGGAAACACATCATCGCTGCCACCCGAAAGTTGCGACTCAGATAGCCAGACGCGATGGCTCGCCCCTCCCATCTCGCTGGAATGAAATGGAATACGGCGCAACGGCAAGTGAAGTCACGAAAGGAGGACAATGACACGACGGCGGAGACAAAAGAAAGGACACGCACTTTCAGCGGGTGCCACGTCTGCCCAGTGAAGTTCGTTTTACGCCCTTTCGGGGGTAGCATGCTCGGCCGAGAGGTTCACCAGCCGTGCCCTCAACTGACGCCATCACACCAAAGCGCCTCTCCACCGGAAGATAAAAAATAAATTTTCGCTAATTCACGAGTCGAGGCCAGACCAGTGCTATGAGGCGCCGAGTTGAGTAGGGTTCTGGATTAATTTCGTCATGTGGATTTTTCACGTGCGCTGAACTGCCGACACAAAGTGTTTCTGTATTCTCGTTCCATCAGAAGTAAAATGCCACCGCGGCCGGGAATCGACCCGCCGTCCTTATCCTTACCGGCGAACACCTTACCCACTGAGCTACCACGGCGTCTTTTCCACCGGAACTGATGTCAGAACCTGCATTAGGTCACCAAACCAAAATACGGGTCGAACGATTAACGCTAGTCTCTCAAAAATCAAGGAAGGCATATGTTATCGGCAGCACCAAAATAAAATAGAACGTTGTATGTAGCATCCAAAAACATAAATTTTAGAACTACTTCTCGATATTGCTGCGTTTCTGTTTCCACCGTATGCTGCGCTTTGAAAACGACGGATGGCGCACGGGGCCAAGTTTAAAGTCACCTTAAGTACCGATGTCCTCCCTGAGAAGTCACCTAGGAATGCTGGGCGCGGGTGTAGAGTCAAGCGGCAGAGTTGATCTCACCATTACAAAAAATGAAAATCATTATTAAGCGATTGCCACAATATTACACGCCCAGTCAAGGAAAGAGCCGGAATGGGAGAAGAAGCTGTAAGACTCAAGCCGTCATTGATTTCTACCGGAACTGGTGCCGGCGCCTCCATTGGGTCATCAAACCAAAACAGGGGATAAGGATAAACGCCAGTCTTTCAAAATTCGAGCAAGGCAGAAACAATACAGGCAGAAACAAAATACAGGCAGAAACAAAATAAAATAAAACGTTGTATAAGCGTTGTTGCGATGCTGTTACACAACCCGTTTTCTGCGCTCTGGTGAACCACCAAAAACCTGCCGTCGGTCTTCCCTAATCGACTTTCCACGACCCGGCGTGTCCACAGTGGCGAACTATGCTGCTACTTGACAATAGCCTTTTCAGCGAGTTCGTGGCACCTCAATCGCCAACTGGCCAGAGGCGGTGCTGACAATAGCATTGCTGGGCACCCCGGACTGCAAGCTTCGGCGGGGTGCCTGCGCATCCTTGTCATGCCCTTTTGTGGGGCGTCTGACGACGCTGGAGATGTCTTAAACGAGCCAACCGACTGCAAGACGTCTTTCCGGCGGTGCAGCATCACCACAACAAAGGGGGCTCCGACCCACGGCGGATTGCCACGGCGGCGGGCAACCTAACGCTCACCTGCGCAAGAGAGGAGCGGGTCTCTCGTGTGCGTTCGTGTGTGCATGCGTGTGTGCGTGTGCGTGTGTGTGTGTGTGTGTGTGTGTGTGTGTGTGTGTGTGTGTGTGTGTGTGTGTGTGTGTGTGTGTGTGTGTGTGTGTGTGTGTGTGTGTGTGTGTGTGTGTGTGTGTGTGTGTGTGTGTGTGTGTGTGAGAAGCGCCCCCATGCGCGCGCGCGCGTGGGGGCGCTACTATCAGTGCCATGAATTTTGTGACTGGTGTCTCCTGACGTCAGCCGAGAAAAAGGGTGAAGGGGAACAGGCCCAACGCACCTATTTAATCTCTCGCGTGCAGGAGCGTGCTGCCTGTTCTCTGATACCGAGATGTGAATACTTGTACATAAAGTTTTTTTTCTCCTTCAACTTCGTCATCATGGCTGCGCCGGCACGACACCAACCACCGTCCACTTTGACCACGCTACCCCTGGCTCGCAACAGCGTCTAAGTACCGAAGACAGCCGAAAATAAGTCAGCCGGCGTCTAAGTCAGCCGAAAATAGGGGTGTAGCACGCCTCCCCAAATTGCATTTCCCCCGTCGCAGTTTTCCCGCCCCGCTTCCCCCTTGTCTCAAAATCCCACTGTCCATAATCCCTGTCTTTGTTCCCACGTGCTGCGCCTCCCCCTGCTGCGAAAGCCCTCTCCTCGAGCTGGAGAGGGCAGCGACCCTTTCAGTGGTAACAAGAAAGGGAGCCCCGCCTGGCATTGTGCCAGCTCGGTCTGCCTGTGAGGCAAAGACAGCCGTGCCTTCCTGGTGCAAGTGAATAAAAAGAACAGCAGCAGACGTATAAAGTATACGTCGTTTGTGGCGAAATTTAAATGCTTCTGTCCGGCCGGGTCGTCAGTGTTAGGCCCGGTAAAAAGAAGGGATACTCAGATTTTCTATAATAGCATGAAGACGGCGGCCGCCGCTTTTTCTGATGCAGGCGAAAGCCAAAACGCCCGTGCGTACGATTTCGGCGCACGTTAAAGATCCCCAGGTGGTCAATATTAATCCGGAGCCCTCCACTACGCGCGCGCCTCATCGCCTGCATTGCGTCGGCACGTTAAACCCTACAATCAATCTCTAATAGCATGGAACTTACATGTTGACGACGCGGCCTAAATACGGGCAGATTGCTAAGTCCTGAGGGGATCCCCCCCCCTAGTTATAGCAGGAGAGCACTCCTTGTACGTACCCGCGCACGCATTGTACGCTGTGCGCCCCACGGCAGCCACTGCCCCTTTGTCTTGGCGGCAACAAAAGCCGACCCAACCCTCGATTTCGCTGAGCAGAGGGAGGAGGTCGAGGGGACACGAGAGGGGGCAAGTGCTAGCGTGTGCATATGAGAGGAGGGATTTTGAACACGAGGGGAAATAGCCAGTTTATTTTGAGAGTGGGATTTTGAGACAGGCAAAATGCGTTCGGGCTGTTTCGTGGTCCACCCGAAAATAGGTACCGATATCCCCCCCAGAGAGCAGTCGCGTAAGAATGCTCGGCGTGGCCCTAGAGTGAAGCGGAAGAACCGAAGTACAATCGCCAAAAAAGAGAAAGTGTTTACCTAATTGCCCACATTATCAAACGCCTAACCAAGAGCCGAGCAGGAATAAGAGATGAAACGAAAATGCTCATTCAGCCCCTGATCATGAGCCGGATATCGCAAAGCCTACCGTACCACTAACTTACCCGCACCGAAGAAGATCACATGAACACCACAATCAGGGCAGCATATAACGCAGCTCTCCACCTTCATTTCTTAGCTTGAGACGAACTGAGAACCGGTGGGTCACCAGGGTTACATAATGAACAACCAGAGACGACGGGTCCAGAATAAGGTGAAGGCCTTTAGCTTTACGGAGGGACGAAATAAAAAAAGGGAGGAAAAGAATAAACTCGGTCAGCGGAGCACATGATGGGGTGGATGTCAATGGGGGAGGCCTTCATCCTGCCGTGGACCTAACTGCGCTGATGGTGATGACGACGACAACGACGACGACGACGACGACGATGATGATGATGATAAATACGTCCGCAAATTGTACCTTTAAAACACCTTCGAAGAAATTAAAGAACCGCTCTAGTGGCACCGATGCTGGGCCTCGGGAAAAAAAATCAGCAGGGGCCATCGCATGAAAGACAAGCACCCCCTCCCCCCTGAAAAAAAGTGACTGCACGCGATCACGGACATGTCATCATCCCAGCGACCCCGCATAAACACTCTCTACCACTACTAAAACATCGATCTAAATCTACCGAAGGTCACGCGATAAGGCTAGATGAAGTTCATTTGAAGAAGTTCCAGTATCATGAAAACACAGTAGACACTGACTGCGGGATGTACGAAAGTAGGAGGCAGCAATTGTGATACTTGACTACTCTGGAAACCTTTGGTTCTGTATGACCCTTCCGCATACTCGGACATAGAAGCGGAAGTTGGAGCTATCCACTTGTGAATCCGAGTAGCGGAAGAATCGATTAGGAAGGAGCTTAAACACTATTACTAACCGTTGGCTGCACGGAGAATACCTAAACGCTTCGGTAAGATATTCCAATTCACAATGAAGAAAGTTAACGACGTCACCACGACACCCAGGGAGAAGGGTTTGAAGAGATCGAGGCACCGACCAAGAGGCACGCGAACTCGCACACCGTGCTCTTTGCCACCCCGACTACCGCACTGCCCTCCCCGATCAAGGTTAGTCTTGTAATCCTACGCCGAAGAACACGATATTCCCCCGTGCTACAACGAGGTTTCAATGCCAAAGAATTGCAGACTTTGCGGAGGATAAACCAACAAATGCATCTGCAAAAAATGTGGGGGAAGATGTTGGGTGGGAATATCATACATTAAAACTCTGCTGATTTCAGGGAAACATCCACCCCCCTCCACGCAACCTAGGCATGTGCAGGGGGTATTCTCAGGGGTGAACAACTCAAACATTACATATTCCACTTGCATCCAAACATGGGAGGAAACATGGCCAGCTCGTTGCTTCAAGGTCAGCGCGAGCTGATTGGGATGGCAAAGGAAGGAGCTGTTGCATCCATGACCCTACACTTCCCCACCTCGTGTGTGTTTCGTCTTTCCTTTCTTCGTCCTATGTTAAAGTTCGCTGGAAGTATGAGTTCATTACCCACCTTTGAGCTCTAACATCTGTTTAGCCCCCTTTTCACAACCCTCAGCATTTCTCCCGCAACTTCTGAGATCATCCTTCTCTGTCCCTCTCTGGCTTCGTAAAGAAACAAAAACGTTCACTCCAGCACATACATTCAAGACCCTTTGAAACACTGACGCTTCCACACTCTCGCTCCCTATATGTATATATATATATATATATATATATATATATATATATATATATATATATATATATATGCTGCTTTATAAGCCAGTTTACTTGCCATCTGTTTTTTGTTCTGACGAAGGCTTCCCCAAGCAGAAACAGTTAATACATGTTCGTTCGTTACACTTTAGTCTTCTCTGTTATATATGTATATATATATATATATATATATATATATATATATATATATATATATATATATATATATATATATATATATATATATATATATATATATATATATATATATAGCAGAACAGAAAGATACGGGACGAGGGACTCGGTAAAGATACATATCAAGGTTGCAGTCGTCATTGCCAGTGCTATTCGGCTTTTTTCGAAATATTTAATAGGGCCGAATGACGTGTGCTTGTCACGTTTCTTTGATACATTGATAAATAAGCGAAAATATAAGTCGAGAAAAAATCCGCCGTTTTTCCGGGAGCGGGACTCGAGCCCACATCTCCGCACAACCGGTGCGGTGCGTTCGCCATTACGCTACCCCGCAGCGGCTTCTCTCTCGACTTTAAAGCGGGGGTTTATAT